>NW_005369706.1:1069042-1069995 GCF_000412655.1 Myotis brandtii | reverse complement strand
AAGCCTCCTGCTCGCTCCAGCTCCGTGGCCATGGCTGGCTGAAAGCAGGTATCTGGGGTTTATTTACCTTCTATAATTGAAACTTTGTTGCCTTGAGAGGAGCTCAGAGCCAGTCAGGGCGGGCGGGAGGGAAGCCTCCTGCTCGCTCCAGCTCCGTGGCCATGGCTGGCTGAAAGCAGGTATCTGGGGTTTATTTACCTTCTATAATTGAAACTTTGTTGCTTTGAGTGGAGCTCAGAGCCGGCCAGGAAGCTTGGCTTCCTCCATCACTGGAGCAACCAAGCCTCCTGCTTGCTTCAGCTCTGTGACTGCCGACCGCCATCTCGGTTGGATTAATTTGCACTCTGATTGGCTGGTGGGCGCGGCTTGAGGCGTGGCGAAGGTATGGTCAATTTGCATGTTTGTCTTTTATTAGTGTAGATACACACACACGCACACACGCACACACACACACTAATGGCCCAGTGCACAAAATTCATGCACATTGAAAGGGAATTAATTAGCGGATGTGAGCATGAGGCAGTCCGCATTTCTGAAATTCAATGACATGAATTTTAGCTATTACTTTGCCAAATAAATGGAATGTACAAATATCATTTAAAAGAGCATTCAGCTTAATATTAAAAACTCTGGCTACCAAGTCAGGTCTGTTTTCAACTTTTTGCCAGCATTGTAAATTGTTTGCAATATCTGCCCATTTGGGGTTGCATGTCATGGTTATGAATAAATTTGGCTTGCCATACTTTGTTACAATTGCCATAGTATACTGATATCACTGCTGCATATTTCTGGGACTACCCTCAAAAGATGATGGAAGTATTATCGTTTTACCAACCGGCACACTGTCATTTTCAGATCTAGATTTGAGATAATCCATCAAACCACTATATTTTTCAACTCTCAACTTAGATTGGTTTGCTTTGATGAAATTTATCCGATTGGCCTCCATTTTT
>NW_005369706.1:1067958-1068503 GCF_000412655.1 Myotis brandtii | reverse complement strand
GCTGTATCCAAAATATAGAGTTGAGCAAACTTCCAAGAAACACCATCCAAAGGATGTAAAGTTCCAGTACGATGATAAACTTGTCCGTGTATTTTAAAACAGTATGGCCCATATCCTGATGGCGATGAATATTTGCACCCATGGAAGCAAAAGCAAAAAAACTATATATGGAACAAATATTTTCCATGCAATTTTTACTGTCAGAATCTTCGTTTGTCATTAATCTTTTTAAATATGCCGGGTAATCTGGAAAATGTATATCATTTGGACAGACTTTCCCTTTGCTACAACATCAAGTAAATTTCCCATCGGAGGATTTTTCCTCAGAGAAATTTAGTGATAGGCAAAATTCACATCTAACAGTCATTCCACCACAACTATGTTTGAGAATTGCATCCCCGTGTACTCCATTTTTGCTGAGAAGGCAGTTCCTACCAGTATTGGTAGTACTTGTTGATGACTGTTCTCTAGACATATTCTGTCGTCACCACTGCCTTCTTTCAACTTCAAAGGCACGTTGGTCTTTAGACATTTTTCTATGACGC
>NW_005369706.1:1056046-1067653 GCF_000412655.1 Myotis brandtii | reverse complement strand
TCCCTGCTGTCAGTTTCCACAGCTGTGATGAGGAAGCTGGGGTGACAGAGGGAGCCACGCCCTCCAAGCCGCCCTCTCTCTCACTCTGCTCTATGTCCAGTGGCCTCCTGCTCTGCCAAGTCCTCCAAACCTCCCGCTCTCCCGCTCTGCTTTCCGCCAGCAAAGGTCCCAGGAACCTGTGGGCATGGCTTGGCGCAGCTGGCCTTGCCTCCCGGGGCCATCAATGGTCCTGGGAGCCCGAGGCTGCCGTCACCTCCCAGGGTGCTTGACACCTGCGTATGCAAATTAACCCACCAGTTTTGTCAGGTTAATTTGCATACGCACTCCTGATTGGCTGGTGGGCATGGCTTGTAGGGACAGTCAATTTGCATCTTTCTCTTTTATTAGTATAGATATACTAGAGGCCCGATGCATGAAATTCGTGCAGGGCTCAGCCCTCACAGCCACAGTGGCTGCCTCTGCCTCAGCCCTCACAGCTGCAGCTTCATCTGGAAGGGTGTCCAGAAGGACGTCCAGAAGGTCGTCTGGTCTAATTAGCTATTACGCTTTTATTATTATAGATATACATATTGATTTGCAGTTCTTGCAACAGAGCATCTGATTTAGTAGGTCTAATTCTCTTAGAAATACTAGTAGTATTTTCTTAGAATTAATAATTTACTATTTTGGAACTAAAGAGTTTTAATGCTTTTGGGTGGTGTGGTTCAGCTATTTCTAAATTCTGATAACTCCTGTATAAGTTGACAGAGAATTACTCTCTAGACAGTTGTAATCCTGAAAGACACAACTCCCAATGATGCCGAGCCTAAAAAGGTGTTTTAGAAAACATTTCTCTACCTTCCTTTAGATTTAAAAATCAAATGTGCATGTGCAGAAGAGAGGAAAGGCTGCATTTTTCTTCATCTGCCCAGCCTAAGAGATCATTTAGGAAACAATTCTCTATCCCCCTTAAACACTGATTATGCATGTGTTGAAAAAGGATTAGAAAAGGCTGTGGGATTTTTATTCATCTGCTTTTTTTTTTTTAAGTACTACTATTTTTTTTTTAAAAATATATTTTATTGATTTTCTACAGAGAGGAAGGGAGAGGGATAGAGAGCCAGAAACATCGATGAGAGAGAAACATCGATCAGCTGCCTCCTGCACACCCCCCACTGGGGATATGCCCACAACCAAGGTACATGCCCTTGACCAGAATCGAACCCGGGACCCTTCAGTCCCCAGGCCGATGCTCTATCCAATGAGCCAAACCGGTCAGGGCTTCATTTGCTTTTAAGAAAGGCAATCTGTTGTTCTAGTATACAGCTTATAAGAGATGTAGAGGGTTTACTCAAGACAGCATGGCCTGAGATAAGTCCCCCCTCCATGATAAGATCATCTCTGGATTTCATATATTTTAATAAATAAGTCCCACTATTAATTTTTTTAAATGATTTCAGTATTTTTAGATATGTAAGAGAGACTTTACTCTCACCCCTCATGTTACTAAGCAACGTATCATACAGTTGCTAGGAGACAAAGCTTGGGGGATACTTCAGTTTTTCCTTATCACCTTGCATACCACATGATTATACTCTAGAGTGTTTTACAGCCTTAGAGAAAAGAGACAAAAGTTAATGGAATGTAGAAAAGATGGAAAAGGAGAGATAATGGTGGGGAAATAGAATAAGGAAAATAGCAAGGTATTTGAGAAGGAGAATGTGTGAGGTTGGCAGAGGAAGGCTATTATGCAATTTCCTTGACTGAGTCATGGAAAAACCTTAAATTGCGAGTGTTTTAAATTCCGTATGCTTCTACATTTTCTAAAAATAAAAATAGAGAATAAACTTGGAGAGGATGACCTTTCATATAGTATTTCTGAATATTTTCAGAAGGGTAGAAATCAATTGTAACTCTTACAGAAGACTGGCGATTACAAACACATTAAACAAGTCATACATTATTTAAAATTCCAAATTCAGGTAGACAACACTATTTCCTTTCATTTCTCCCTCAAAAGAGTAAAAAGGGACAGTACTAAAAGGGAGGTTAGAATATAAGTGTTCTTGACTCTTGGACAGGATATGTTTCTGTACAAAAATTTAAAAATCTAATATAAAAGGGGGAAAGAAGAAGCTATTGTGCTCTATTTGGAGGACTCTGTTGTATCTGAAATAAGAAACCAGGCTCCAGGTTTCATTGTGAGCATGTGAAAGGTTGGGTCTTTGTGTCTCTGTGGCATTTACTGTTGCTGGCAACCAGGAAGCTGCCTAGTGATTATTGCTAGGTCCTCAGTGCTTCTGTTTGCCTGAAACCTTAATCAGTGCCAGAAACACCAGAGATAAAAATCATTGCAGAGAATCCAGCGCCTGTTATCCTCAATGGTCCTATTGCAAACAGTCCACCTTGTGTTCCGTGAAAATCAGTGTAAAATGGAGACTTCACAGAAGGAGTTCATCCTCAGCTTCCTCTTCATGAATGCCAGTTTTCTCAGCGCAGAGCACTGAGAGGACGCTGGGGCATGGTTGAATTAAAATACGGTTTATATTTTGGTGTCCTCAGCTTTATTTTTTTATTTATTGAATAATTTTAGAGAGAGAGAGAGAGGAAAGGAGGGAGGGAGGAAGGAGGGAGAGTGAGAGAGAGAGAGAGAGTCAGAGAGACATCGATTTGATGTCCCACCTATGTGTGAATTAGTTGGTTGATTCTTTTAAAAAAATATTTTCATTGATTTCAGAGAAGAAGGGAGAGGAAAAGAGAGATAAAAACATCAATGATGAGAGAGAATCACTGATTGGCTGCTTTCTACATGCCTTACACTGGGGAATGAGCCTGCAACCCTGGGTATGTGCCCTGACTGGCAATCAAACCGTGATCTCCTGGTTCATAGGTCGAAGCTCAACCACTGAACCACACTGGCCGGGCCATTGGTTGATTCTTGTATGTTCCCTGACCAGGGATCTAACCCAAAACCTTGAATGCTCTAATCAACTGAGCTGCGCGGCCAGGGCTTGCCAGCTTTAACTAACACATAATAAAGAGTCTGAGATAAGGAACACAGAAAAGAAATTTTCTTTTCAGATTTAGATGACTTCCAGTTCTGAAGGCAGAAAGGACCCATCAACATTGCTGACAGCTTGAGTTGGCCTTAGTGACCATGAAGTCATGGTACAAATGATGGTACCATTTTAAATAGGAATCCAGAAAATTCTGATAAAGATTCATGTTAGCATCATCCCCAGAAATAACAGAAGTTCTCTCTTGAAATTAAACATTGGTTCATAGATAAACCTCACAAATCAGTACAGCCCACTTAAGCCATCTTGTGCAAGTGCAGACTTTAAATTTTGTTTCTTGCATATCTCCTACCCAGATGTAGATATTTATAGCTCTGAACTTACCTGGGAACAACTGCAAATCTCAGCTGATGTTTAGTAAAAGATGGTGCTGAGATGACATAAATATCCTATATAATAAAAGGCCAGGGACCATAAGTGTAATGACCAGAATGACCTCTCAAACAGTCGCCATGAGGTGCATTGATCACCTCTTGGTCCCTTCCCCCCAGCACGAGCAGCAGCTCACAGCAGTGGACAGGGTGGCTCGCGGCTCGTGGTTTGCAGCTACAGGTGGGTGGGTGGGGCGGCAAGTGGCAGCAAGCAGTGGCAAGCTATTTGCACAAGATTTTGTGCGCTGGGCCTCTAGTCTATTTATATTAGGCATCTGGCCTCTAAGAGTGGGTCTAAATATTTATTGTTGTAATTATTATTAATTTTGAGCACCTAAGCAAGGCTAAGTACTATATTAGCTAATTTAATCCTCAAAATAATTCTAGGAAGAGATACAATTATATTCACTTTTTCCTCAGTTGATAAAACTTATTCAGAGGTTCAGAAGAGTTAATATGCCCAAGGTCTCCCAGAGCTAATAAGTGGCAAAATGAAAATTCAAACCTGGATCTATCCGGCTCCAGTATTTTATTCTGAACCACTATTCTATGTATTCTGCTTAAAACGAATGCTTGCCCTAGCCGGTTTGGCTCAGTGGAGAGAGCATCAGCCTGTGAACTGAAGGGTCCCAGGTTTGATTCCGGTCAAGGGCACATGCCCGGGTTGTGGGCTCAATCCCCAGTGTGGGGCGTGCAGGAGGCAGCTGATCAATGATTCTCTCTCATCATTGATGTTTCTATCTCTCTCTCCTTCTCCCTTTCTCTCTGAAATCAGTTATATATATATGCTTTTTATATGGGAATAAATTGTGTAGTGCATCATTATGTCAAGGGGAAGAGCACAGGCTCTGGAGTCCCTCTGTCCCTTACAGAGTGGTTGAGACTCAGAATGTCTGCTCCCTCGGGAGTTGGCTTTGCCATACAGGCCCTAACAGGACAGTCTTCCAGAACCTGGCAAATCACTATCCTTGCATTTCCCCAAATCTAGATTATTTCGTATATAATAACACCCTATGGAGTCTTTAAATGGATGGTTCTGATTGGGCTCTGCATTCCCAGTCCACTGAACCTGATAGTTCTTTTTCAATGAGAGGCAAAGACTTGCCCCTAGAGCAGCGATTTTCAACCTTTTTTATCTCATGGTATACATAAACTAATTGCTAAAATTCTGCAGCACACCATAAAATATGTTTTGCCGAGCTAACAACAACAAAAAATAGGTATAATTTTGATTCATTCACACCAGATGGCTATTGTTGTGTTGGTTGTTGTTTTTAAATTTGACAATCTAAGGCAGTGGTTCTCAACCTGTAGGTCGTGACACCTTTGGTGGTCGAACGACCCTTTTACAGGGGTCGCCTAAGACCATCCTTCATATCAGATATTTACATTATGATTCATAACAGTAACAACATTACAGTTATGAAGTATCAACAAAAATAATTTATGGTTGGGTAACAACATGAGGAACTGTATTTAAAGGGCCAGAAGGTTGAGAACCACTGATCTAAGGGAAAAGAGATTAGTGCTCTGGACCAAATAGTTAAGTATAGCATGTTGTACAAATTCTTGTGGCACACCAGTTCAAAATTGATGCACTAAGTGAAAAAAGCTGGACATAAAAGGCCACATATTGTATGATTTTATTTATATAAAATATCCAGATTAGAATAATCCATAGAGACATAAAGTATATTAATAGTTGCCTGGGGCTGGTAGGAAGAGGGTAAATGGAAATGAAGGCTTAGATTCAGAATTTCTGTGTGGGATAATGAAAATAATCTAAAATTGATCGTGGTTATGGTTGCACAACTCTGTGAACATACTTAAAACCATTAAATTGTGCACTTTACATGAATGAATTGTATGATATGTTAATTACCCTGTCTAATAATAGACAAACATGGTAATTGACTGTACCTTCACTATGCCTCCCATTGGCTAATCAGTGCCATATGCAAAGTAACAGCCAACAAAGATGGCGGTTAATTTGCATACGTAGGCTCCAAGCGGTGGAGGGAAGACTGAGGGCGAGCCAGAGCAGCGAAGATGGAAGACTGAAGGCGGCTCCGGCCGGAGCGAAGGCCTGGGTCCCGGGTGCCGGAGGAAAACCTGTGCCGGCAGCCAGGAGAAGGGAAGGCCTATTGCACGAATCTCTTCATGCAACAGGCCTCTAGTATCTAAATAAAGCTTTAAAAATTATAGCCATGAAAAAAATTATTTCCTGGTTCTGTTCATTGAATAGGCCTAGAAATAATGGCATCCCAGCAGCAAAAAGCTCCCTTAGCACCAAGATTGTGAATTTTAAAAACTATTCCCAAACCATTTAGGAGGTCAGGGGGTCCCAGAATAGAATACGATAAAACAATCTATTAAAAATGTATGGAACAACTTCACTGAAGAAGATGGAGAGAAAAGGTGCTGATCTAAGTAACTTTGGAGATGAGTGGAGCCTGTAAGACTAAGGGCAAGAGGAACTGTATATAAGCGCTATACTCAATAAAGATGTTTCCCATGAGGGTACAGGTGAACAATTTGGACACCACTATGTATGTACACTGGAATCGAACAATTAGGTAAATGGATGGCAGCAGATGGTGGGAGCCAGGTTTCTTTCTTACTGTTGGAGTTGGAGGTTACAGAAAACAAGAAGCTAAAATGATCCATGTGAGAGTTGGAGACATCAGTATGAATGTTTAACTTAATATAGATACAGTGTTGCATATAGAAATACTAATAAGTATGTGTGTAATATACAGATTATATATATTCGTATATTTCCTTTATCAGCTGAGTGTGCCTAGAAGCAATGACACCCCAAGAGCAAAAGTACACCAATTTTGTGTTTCTAATGACATTCTCTAATAAAAGGAACCTAGGCTCCTTGGAGAAGAGGGTCATTCTAGGACGAGGGCAATAAATATACAAGTTGATATTTTAGCATCTTGTAGTGCCAGAAAGTAATGAAGTGCTAAAAAAAAAACACCTCACAATGATGGGGGTATGTCAAAGGCACACAGGAGCCAACTGAAAGAGCCCAATGGCCAAAGCTGGAGCAATTTGAGCAATAAACAAGTAAAGGAGTATTGGATTAAAACCCAGGATATAAAATAAATATCAGCAGGTACTGATATAAATAAATAATTGAATAAATAAATAAGTGGAGGCAAACAGACAAAGCTACCATGCACAAAAATTTCAAATAATTTATGTAGATGCTCCCCATTTAAGGAGATGGAGCATAATTTACACTCTTTAAGTGTGGGCCGTGCATAATCACTTCCTTCCAAAGACAGTATGAAAAGGGAAGAAAAGAGTGAGTTTACAGTGGAAAAGCCTGACAAACATTGCCTCATCCAGATGATCAAGGTTAACATCATCAGCGATAAGTCTTGCTGATAGCATGTACCCCTGATATGATGTGATGAGAATTGCACTTTATCTGCATGGTCTTCCTCCCCAAACCCTATGACCCCCAGTCAATCATGAGCAAAATAATCAGATAAATCCCAGCTGATGGACAGTCTACAAAATATCTGACCAGGACTCCTCAAAACTGTCAAGATCATCAGAAACAAGGAAAGTCTGAGAAACTGCCTGGGATCAGAAAAACACATTAGGTAAAAACTAAGAAAATCTGAATTAAGTGTGGGCTTCAGTTAATAATAATGTAGCAATGTTGCTTCATTAATTGTGACAAATGTATCATACTAATTTAAGATGCTAATAATAGGGGAAACTGGGTATGGGGTATATGAGACTTCTTTGTACTATCTTCATAACTTTTCTGTAAATCTAAAACTGTTCTACAACAAAAAGTTTATTTGAAAAATATTTTCTACTAAATAAAAAAATCAGGGCTTAGTGGAGAAGTGGCTAATTTCTACTAAATGGGAGAACATATTCACCAATGATACATCTGATAAAGAGTTAATATCCAAAATTTATAAAGAACTCATACTACTCAATACCAAAAAAATGAACAACCCAATTAAAAAAATGGGCAGAGGGTCTGACTAGACACTTCTCCAAAGAGGACATAAAGAAGGCCAATAGACATATGAAGAGATGCACAACGGCACTAATAATCAGAGAAATGCAAATTAAAACCACAATGCGATATCATCTCATATCTGTCATCAATAAATCCACAAATGACAAGTGTTGGCAAGAAGTTGGAGAAAAGGGAGCCCTAGTGCACTGTTGGTGGGAATGCAGACTGGTGCAGCCACTATGGAAACCAGTATGGAGTTTCCTCAAAAGATTAAAAATGGACCTGCCTTACAACTCAGTGATTCCTCTTCTGGGGATTTATCCAAAGAAACCCAAAACACTAATTCGAAAGAATATATGCACCCCTATCTTCATTGCAGTAATATTTACAATAGCCAAGCTATGGAAGCAAACCAAGTGCCCATCAATAGACAAGTAGATAAAAAACCTTTGGCACATATATACAATGGAATATTGCTTGCCCATAAAAAGAATGAAATCTTACCATTTGCGACAGCATGGATGGATCTAGTATTATGCTCAGTGAAATAAGTCAGTCAGAGGAAGACAAGTACCATATGATTTCACTTGCAAAATAAACAAACAAAATAGAAACAGACTTTTAGATACAGAGAGGGAACTGATGATTTCCAGAGGAGAGGGGAGGGTTGGGGAAATTAGTAAAAGAGATGAAGGGACTAAGAAGCATAAATTGGTAGCTACAAAATAGTCATAGGTAAGGAAGTAAAGCATTGGAAATCTATATATATAAAAGCCAAGCGACTGGAAAGACTGGAATGACCTGAATGACCAGAATGACCTGTCGCTATGACGTGCACTGTGGCTGGCCAACCTCCCGTATCCCCTCCCTCTGGCCAGCCAACCTTCTCCACGCCCCCAATTCATGCACCAGGCCTCTAGTATAGTCAATAATAAAGTGATAGCTATGTATGGTGCCAGATGGGAAATATTGAGGGGAACACTATGTAAAGTGTGTGATTGTCTAACCACTAAGCTGTATACCTGAAACCAGTACATAATAAAAAGAGCTGGGGGAGAGCGAAATGGAGAGAGAGATAAAGAGATGAGCAAGTGTTGTGAAATCTTGATTATTCGTGTATCTAGATGATGGGTATGTAGGGGTTAATTATACTATTCTACTTTTGAACGTGTTTGAAAATATATGTGAAAGATTTTGAAAAGCAAGTTGCAAAAAACATATTCCATTTTTATAGAATTCAAAGCTAGTGTGGTGGGCTCTGTGAAGCACTGCCCAGATAGATCCCCCTTTACTGAGGGCTTGTTGCCCTGGCTGCTGGGAGTGCTGTTGGCCCCAACCATCAGTCCCTTCAGAGATTGTTTCAACTGCAGAGAGCTTTCTCGCCCAAGGTCATGCCCTTTCCTAAGGTGGCCAGGTCTAATGACTGATTGATGTGATAGTATAGAGCTCTGGCCATCTTGGCCCAACTTGGGACAATTCTAAAGGACTATTGTTGCTCCAGAGTGTCCTGTGGGGTCGGCTAAGGCAGTTGCTGAGTCTGCATCACAACTTGACTCCTCCATCTGCCTGATCCTGCTCCCTTTCCCTGTCTTTCCCAGATGTTGATCCCAAGCACAAGCCTTGACAAACACTGTGATGCTAAACCCCATCTCAGAGTCTAGTTCCCTAAGAACCCCTATTTGTGACAGTTTAATGGGTAGAATTGTGTCCCTCCTAAAATTCATATGTTTAAGTTCTAACCTCCAGTACCTCAGAATGTGATCTTTTTTTAAAAAATATATTTTATTGATTTTTTACAGAGAGGAAGGGAGAGGGATAGAGAGTTAGAAACATCGATGAGAGAGAAACACCGATCAGCTGCCTCCTGCACATTCCCCACTGGGGATGTGCCCGCAACCAAGGCACATGCCCTTGACCGGAATCGAACCTGGGACCCTTCAGTCCGCAGGCCGACGCTCTATCCACTGAGCCAAACCGGCCAGAGCTCAGTATGTGATCTTATTTAGTAGAAACAAATTCTCTAAGGAGTTAATTAAGTTAGGGTGAGGTCATTAGCGTGAGCCCTAATCCAATATGCCCGATGTCCTTATAAAAAGGGGAAATTTGGACACAGAAACAGACATGCTTAGAAGGAAATAATGCACATAGATACAGGGAGAAGATGGCCGTTCACAAGCCAAGGAGAAAGGCCTGGAACAGCTCCTTCCCTCACAGTCCTCAGAAGAACCCTGCCAACTCTTCCATCTCGGACTCCTAACCTCCAGCACTGTGAAACAAAAAATTTCTATTGTTTAAGTCACCCAGCTTGTGGTACTTTGTTATGACAGTCCCAGCAAAATAATACAGACAATAAACAGAGCTAAACACTTTTGTCCAGGGATGCAGATATATGTAGCAAAGCTATCAAGAAAAGCAAGAGAATGAGAAGCACATGTAAACTGTCTGAATGCTGGGAACATGTGCAAAGCTCTCTCTGCAGAGTTTGGCATTACAAGAGAAGGAAGTATGGACAAACACAGAAATCTGTTTCCTTTGTGGGGATTGAATGAGACTTTCTTTGGTAATATTCATTTTTGGTCCTTCTGGGCCTCTTTCATAGCCAGTGGAATGTTGGGGCAGGGGGAGGGTGTGCAGATTTCCCTACTTTCATTTTTTAAAATTGTGATTAAACTTTATTGTACAAAAAACCTGTTTGAAAGAAACAGAGAACCAAACAGTATTTCATTGCAAACAAAAGCTAACAAACAGTAACCGCACACTCCCCCACTGAACACACTGGGAACCCGCGGCGCTGCGGCCCGGCCACGGGCTCAGTGGAACGTGATCCGGAAGCTGCGCTCCTGCTCCTTGGGCCGCCCCTCGCACACCTTGGTCACCTCCTCCACCTTCCTCTGCAGCAGGGCCGAGTTCTGGTCGATCCACTGCAGGGAGTCCATGTGTGCGTTGAGGATCTTGCAGATCTGCTGCAGCGGGTCGCTGGTGTCGGCGGGGCCCCCGGACGTGTTCAGGTGCTCGATGATGTCCTTGAGGTCTTGGGCCATGCGCTTCAGCTGTGCGTCGATGTTCTCGGCCAGCTTGTAGGTCTTCTCGCGCTTCTCGTCGGCATGCTGCAGGTAGACGGTCCCGCTCTGCTCCTTGACGGACTCCTCCAGAGGGCTCAGCAGGTCCTCCAGCTCCTTCTGCTGCGACAGGATGAAGTCCAACTCTTCGTCCAGCCTCTTCTGGTCCAGCTTCACCTTCTCCACCTCGCGGTGGAGGGTGATGATCTTCTCCCCGTTCTCGATCAGCGTGCGGTCCCAGGCGTTGACGTGGGTGGCCTGCTGCAGGAAGTGCCGCTCCTGGTCCTCCAGCTCCAGGCTCCACTTGTTGATCAGACTCTCCAGCTGGGCATAGGTCATCACGGGACTGGTGGACACCCCAGTGGCTGCACTGGGGCCAGACGGAGCGGTTATGGCAGTGGGCGCATTGCTGGGGATCCTGGCTGATGCCAGGGGTTTTAGATTCAAGGAGAAGCTGCTGGTGCTGGTGGTGCTGGTGACGGTGGATGTAGCTGTGGATGCGGTAGAAGCTGCTAGAGGAACCTTTAGGCTGAAGCCCAGCATTCCAGGCCCAGATGTTCCAGCTGTGGTTGCTGGGGCACCAAGGGAGAGCCCGGTGGCAGCAGATGAGGTTGGAGCAGTAGCTAGTGAAGCAAAGAGTGTGGGTCCAGCACTGGTGGTGACAGCACTGGGTGCGGGAGCAGCTGGCTGTGTGGTTCCTGCTCCAGTGGCTGCTGGTGTGGCTGGAGTGAAGGCCAACCCAGCAAGTGTCGTGGGCTGGGCCGAACTCCCCATGGAGCCAATACTGAAACTGGAGGTCCCCCCAGCCTGGGACATGCTTCCACCTGTGAACGAGAAGAGCATGAGACTCTTAATCTCAGGGTCGTGGGTTCGTGCCACACGTTGGGCGCCACTTGTTGGAGTTCAACCCCAGCAGGTCCAGGGATTCCCAAAGGTGTGGATGGAGTCGGCAAAGAAGGAATGACACGGAGACAGTGTTCAGTTGATCAGCAGTCTAGCCAGGTTCTCTAGCCAGGTTCTAGCCAGGGTCTCCAGCCAGGTTGTGTTTATTTCTCCTGCTACATCTGTATTTATACCAGTTGATTTTAATCCTGTCAATTTCTATTCCAAAGGTTAGGGCGTTTCTT
>NW_005369706.1:1053229-1055784 GCF_000412655.1 Myotis brandtii | reverse complement strand
GACTGTGTCAAGCAGCAAGGATGGACCGGCTTCCGGCAAATTCCCCCTTTTTTATTTTTTAAATGATAGTGCATATAAATCTGCGGCCACCTCTCGGATTGTGTTGTTTAAGACTGGGAAGAAGGCTGACAAGCAATGATAGCGAGCATAGCTATAAACATAGTGGATGGAGTGCACAAGGAGCCTTGTTCCTGTAGAAAGTTGCTGGCCTCTTCAGTCAAGGGATTTTAGCTGTCCTCAAGTCGGGGGTTTGTGTCCTTGTTCCGGCTTCTGGCAAATTCCCCCTTTTTTATTTTTTAAATGATAGTGCATATAAATCTGCGGCCACCTCTCGGATTGTGTTGTTTAAGACTGGGAAGAAGGCTGACAAGCAATGATAGCGAGCATAGCTATAAACATAGTGGATGGAGTGCACAAGGAGCCTTGTTCCTGTAGAAAGTTGCTGGCCTCTTCAGTCAAGGGATTTTAGCTGTCCTCAAGTCGGGGGTTTGGTTGTCCTTGTTGATCTGGCTAGCGGGCGGCGTCATTGGCGATGGGACATATGGACAGACAAAAAGGAGGCACATGTGATCCTCCCAATGGACAGGTGGTTCCAGCTCAGGGTTGCACATCTGCTGCAGGTGTGCTAACTCGGCCTCCCAGGGGTGACGGTCCCCAGGAAGGAGGCAAAGGCTGCTCCTTCTGGAAAGATACAAAACACAACCTCTTCCCCACATCATCACAAGATCTGGTAAAACTCCTGTCTGGTTTGTGCAGAAAAGGGAGCACAATAGAAAACATATTCATATTGAAAAGGTTTTAAAGGAATTACTTGCTCCCATAGTTAGTGTTTTTACTAAATGCAGAGTATCACATTCATACATACCCTGTTCCTTGGTACCACTGCTAACGAAAGAGCAATCTTTACAGTCATTATCATAGGAAGCAGGGAGGTAGAGACAACTGTCAACCAAACCCCTCACAGCTCAGGCAGATTCTTTCTCTACTGGCCATTACTACTCAGTGTGTGTTCCTACAAGAGACCCACTGTAGCCCTTCTAGATTTTCCCGTCAAAAAGAATCAGGCTTTTACTGGGGGCGGGTGCCTGGTGGCATGGGAAAGTTGAACCTAAGTTCTCATGAAACAGCCTCTCTTCCACTTACTGGCTTTAGCGTAGAAGAAGAGCAGGAAAATGCCTAGGCCAGGAAGCTTCATTGTATTTTTTGTTTGTTTTTTGACCCTAGATTGTAGGGTCACTTGAATGAGGCAAAGCATCCTACTATTAATGGAAAAGAGATACTCCTTCAGCACACTTTTTCACTGCTATGATGGTACTGTTGGACATGCTTCCTCCTTCTGTGTGTTATGCCAGGAAACCCACTACCAGGGTGACTGATATGGCAGTCAAAGCTCTCAAGGGCCTGTGATAGAACCTTATGGTTGTCACAGGATCCTCAGTCCCAGTCCAGGTCATAAGTGCTGTCATAGCCAAACTCCTTCTGCACATCCACAGGGTATTTGCCCCACATCCGTGGTCTGCGCCCCCTTTACAGCCCATATCACTATCTGACAGTGAATTTACTTGTTTTTCTCTATCTGAATGTTAGGTTCACTGCTCTACCCACAGAACCTAAGAACAATGCTTGTCACATAGTGGGCGCTCAGTAAATACTTGTTGAAGAGAGAACCTAATCTGTAAAATCGAGGCTAGCAAGCCGGAGGGATCATCCGTTAATAAAAGGTGAAGCCATGTGCATCTCAACTGTGTGCCGTCTGTGCATCTCAACTGCGTGCCGTCTGAGCGCCCAGATTCCTGGCACTACTTGTCGGGAGAAGCCCAGCTCTCCTCCGCGGGGCGTGCACTCACTTTGCAGGAGGCGACGGCGGCGGCGGCGGTGGCGGTGGCGGTGGCGGCGGCAGTGGCAGTAGCAGCGGCCTCAGGGTCTCCTTCTTCGTGGACCAGATCCAACAGCTGGAAGCCTGCGTCACTGTCGGCTTCTGGGTTTTCCCGCGCGTCCTCGGACTCCAGGTCATCCGAGAGAAGGCCCGAGGGTCGGCGGCTAGAGACTACCCTGTAGCGACCCTCCTGCTGGATCTTCCGAGTGGAAGCGCGGAGCTTGTGGCGGATACGCTGAGGGGTGGCCCGGGGTCGGGGCAGAGCGCGCAGGAGCGGCTGGACCAGATCCTCCTGGGAGCACACGGTAGCCACCAACTGGAAGACATTTTTCTCTGCTGCTTTCTCCAGACCCTCCGGGGACGTCTTTTGGACCGCCGACTCTACCGCATCTCTCCGGAGGCGTTTACAGGCGAGGACCAGGGCCTCGGCAGGCTCCTCGCTGTGCTTCCGCTTCACGCGGAGTATAGCCGGGCGACCAGCCTCCATAGCGGCAGTCGTAAAGCAGGTCCAGGGGTTCCCAAAGGTGTGGACGGAGTCAGCGAAGAAGAAATGACACGGAGACAGCGTTCAGTTGATCAGCAGCCTAGCCAGGATCTCTAGCCAGGATCTCCAGTCAGGTTCTGTGTTTATTTCTCCTGCTACATCTGTATTTATACCAGTTGATTTTAATCCTGTCAA
>NW_005369706.1:1025107-1052822 GCF_000412655.1 Myotis brandtii | reverse complement strand
TATGCTAAGTGAAATAAGCCAGTCAATGAAAGAAAAATACCACATAATCTCACTCATTTATGGATAATAAAGACCATTATAAACTTATGAGCTGCCTCAAACAGACTGTCAAACTACAGCGGGAAGACCGGGGAGGGTTGGGGGGCTGTAGGGGGGTGGGTAAGAGATCAACCGAAGGACTTGTATGCATGCATATAAGCATAACCAATGGACATAAGACACTGCTGGGTAGGGGAGGCCAGCGGATTGTCAAGGGCGGGGGGGAAAAAAGGAGACATATGTAATACTCTTTGCAATACTTTAAGCAAAAAAAATTTTTTAAAATCCCCACCCGGGGAAACAACCTTTCTCAGAGAGATGACCTTGGTTAAAACACATAGCGCCAAGAAGGGGAGCAAACATATTAAGAACAGTATGCCATATATGCCAGGTCCCTTGAATCCTAAGGGACAGATGTTTCTTCCCCGCAGCGACTGTGTCAAGCAACAAGGGTGGTCCGGCTTCCGGGAGAGGATCTTTTCTTTTCAGTCAGTAACTTAAAGCTGTCTGTTTTTTGGTCTGTGTCTTTCGTCCAAGCAATGTCCTTGATCTTCCCAGCAAAAGGCTGGTACTCGTACTTTAGGAGGTGCTCCTTCTGCGTGGTGTCCCAGATCCGCAGCTTCCCAGACACATCTCCAGAGGCTACGTAGAATCCGCTGGGTGCGTACTTGGCCACCATGACCTGATGGGCATGCTCCGTGTAGATGTCAGCAAGGGCTGGGTTACCGATGTTCCTTAGGATGACGCACTTGTCATTGGTGTAAAGAAAATTATTGCCCTTGGGGTCGCCGCCGATGATTTTGGAGACGCCTCTCTCCACCTGGGGGAGGCTGGCGAACACCTTCTTGATCTCGTATGGCATCCTCGCCCACTTGTTACCGCGCCGCGCTCGCCAGACCCTCGGGACGCCTGCGCCGTGAATCAGACCTGGCCGAGGCCGAGCCGGGGAAAGGGCCGAATTCTAGGCGGCGCCGGGCGTGCTGGACGTGGAGGGGGCCCCTACTTTCATTTTTAATGCCCCAGGAAACATGTTGCTCATATGACCTCAGCAATAAATCAGCTGGAAAGACTCATTTATGTAGTTTTGAGAATGAATTCAGCAGATTTCTTTAACTCCAACATTGACTGCAGTAGAAAATAATGTGCTTGACCTCATTCTACATCTTCCTGGAAAATAGGATTAATGTTTACCTCAGAACAGTAATATGAGGCATAATGTTTCAGTGGAGGTTTTTGATGAGAGGTGTTTAAGAAATCCAACCTGTTTGGACTGCAACTGAGATTGACTATTTTCTTGTTTAGCTAAACAGGAACTCTATATTGTTCTCCCTTTAGTGCTAGCCTGGTGCCTGGTACTACCCCGAGGCCAATAGTCCTCCTGCCTTCTCACCTTTTGGGGATATTTACTAGAGTTCCTGAAGCCTGCCAGGTAGGTCAGTGCCCTGTCCCTTGTGTGGTGTTGCCTTGTGAGGGCATGCCTTCCTTGCTGCTCAGGTAATGGCCCTTCTTCCACAACTAACACTTTCCACACACAGGAGGATTGCTTAGGGCCAAGCAGCTTCAAAAAGGCAATTAGCATAAAGTGGGAAAGTAGTCCAGTCTCAGAACCTGGCAACTAAAGGGACTGTAACTCAAATTACACATCTAAATTCTGGGAGTAGGGAAACAATGAAAAGGAATAATTGCTTAGTGGACATTTAAAACCATTTTCCTAAAGCAGCGATTGTGTCTCTCTTTTTTTTTAACCCAAAGTAAAGGACACACTGAAGCTCTTCTCAGAAAACAGGTGGGATGGAGGAGATTTATTTATGACTTTCTGGAAGCACAAAGAGAAGCTTTTACTGTTGATAGCAAGGCTGGGTGGACGCCAGGAGACACATCCCAAAGGAGCTGTGCTGCCAAACACTGACTCACAAAGAGCTGACCTAGTCCTTTTTCATGCTGACTGCTTGCTTAGAAATTATATCAGAGGACAGTCCTGAAAAACCTAGTATGGTTTAGAACAATTAGGGAGACTTTAGAAAAATCCTAATTCTAAGGAACCATTTCAAGGGAAATAGAGAAGCAGTGTATTCATTAGCTTTGTGTAGAACTACTGTTCAGCTCATGTACGGAAACTGCCCCGAGGCATCCCATGGCTAGCCATTCAGTATCAGCATCCTTCCTGTTCCTTTGAAACTACAAATTTTAAGTTGAGTTTCACCAAATGCCTTCTAGACACTAACAGGGCCAGGGAGGGGAAGGTAAGGAGCACATCATAGTAACCAATATTTTTAGACTTGGAAATATTTTTGAAATTCTGAAGAA
The DNA here is from genome assembly GCF_000412655.1 of Myotis brandtii. Classification (NCBI taxonomy): domain Eukaryota; kingdom Metazoa; phylum Chordata; class Mammalia; order Chiroptera; family Vespertilionidae; genus Myotis; species Myotis brandtii. Next base: position 1,050,476 of record NW_005369706.1, on the reverse strand, counting down.
ATCAGAGGGAGAAGGGGTTAAGATGTGCCTGCTGGGAAGGTTTGGGAGGAAGGGAGAGAGAAAGATCAATGGAAAGTAATAATATAAAGTACAGAATAATGCACAGATTTCTTAGACTCGATAAAATCATGAAATGTCAGGCCTGGAAATAGCTTTAGAGACCATATCCCTGTCCTTCACTGGTCATCTGACTGATGAGGAAACTTGTTCCAGAAAAGTTCCGTGACCTGTCCGAAGAGGCAGAGCCAGGTGGGTGGCAGAACCAAGCAGGAAGCCAGGTGTGCTCACTCTTCTCATGTCACCCCTGGCCTCCCACCACATCTGCACCTGATTTCCACTTTGTCCCACAGCTATGGCCATCATCTGTTGCTTTAAGAGGTTTATGGACAAAGAGAACCATCAGCAGGTAGGATTGTGATTCAGTGCAATTGCCTTCTAGCCTCCTTGTGTTGCATCTTCACATCCTAAAATAAATAAATAAATTTTGTATTTCAACCAGCTCTTATTTTTAAACCTTTCATTGGGAAAATATGACACTTAAATGTAAAAGAAGAGGAATAACCTTAGGAATTTTTTTTTTACACAGTACTCATGTTCTATGATCTTTTATGATAGTATGGGTCCCACACACCTCCCATGACTGTCTATGTAGTAGCAGCTGCTGCAGTCTCATATTCCTCCTCCACAACAATAATTTATTTTCTCCATAGTAATATGAGTCCCAGGGATTTTACAGGATGCTTCCAGGGACTACATGGACTCAAGGCTTTGGCTCTTCCAGATAAGCCAGTTGAAGCCATTTAGTTTGTAGAGCATTGTGGGGAGGGGCATACGTGGTAATTGGTATAATATAAAATATAATAATAGCGTGTGTCTAGAGCTCAGCCTTGGGTCTTTAATTATCTCCTTCCCATCTTTATTATTGTCTTGCACTCTACTAGACATACTGTCGCCTCAACTACCAATAGGCCAATTTATGTTTGTTTCTTAGAGGCATATACAATCAAACACAGAAAACTACACAAATGGAGACTTTTTAGTATGGATCTTAGCAGATGAGTTGGCACCCAGAATACTCCAGGCATCTGATTTCTATCTTGCCATTTAATGCTCATTCCCTGTTTCCTTATGAAGTGAGAGAGATAATCTTCTTGATTTCCTCACCTGGGTTCCAGGAGCCGGGTGAGGGAATATGTGAGGAAAATTATAAGATGTTCCTCAAAATTTAGGAAGTAAGCCTGGCCAGTGTAGCTCAGTGGTTAAACATCAACCTATGAACCAGGAGGTTATGGTTTGATTCCCAGTCAGGGCACAAGCCCAGGTTGTGAGCTCCATCCCTGGTAGGGAGTGTGCAGGAGGCAGCCAATCAATGGTTCTCTCTCATCATTGTTGTTTCTATCTCTCTCTCCCTCTCCCTTCCTCTCTGAAATCAATAAAAATATATTTTAAAAAATTTAGGAAGTAAAAGTGTCCTGATAAACATTTACAAATGATTATTGTCTGTACAAATGCACCCTTTATGCCTCAACACAAGATTTCAGATTCCTTTAGACATCTGAAAGAAATGTCTATGCATCTTACTAAATCAGCAAAAAATAACTTTTAGGCATTTACACAGAGTTCAATGATACGCTAAGCAATATGAGAGATAATAGTAAGAGTTAATGTTTATTAAGTTCTTACAATGTGCCAGGCATCTGCTGGGCACTGTATGTAAATTACCTCATGTAGCCATACAGCCAACCCTATGAGATAGGTACTTTTATTATCTTAATTTTAAATATTAGAAACTAAGACATAGAGAAATTAAGCCATTTGCCCAATGTCACATAGCTAGCAAATTGAAGAACTAGGATTTGAGCATAGTTTGTTCCCAAAATTTATGATCTTAAAGAATATAAATCATGGTTCCTACCCTCAATAAATGTATAATCTAGTTGGGGAAACATAACTAACTTACATTAAAACAACAGTAAACTATGTTAGATAAGCATATATTATTAAATGCTAAATCAGATGCTATCAACTATGAATGCATCTGGAGTTCAGAGGGCACATGGACCAGGCAGGCAGGATTTCATGTAGCTGAGTTTTGAATGGTCTCTGAGATGTGCATAGGGAAAGGATTGCCCCAGACAAGGGGGTCAAAAAAGTGCTAGAGCCAGGAGTGAGCAAGATCTCTGCAGGAGAATGAAGCAGCCAGCCTGGCCACAGCTGGGTGGAGCCGATGGGAAGGGCTGGACCAGCTCTGAAGGCCTTTAAAGCAAAGCAGAGTTTAGGCTTGGTGCATTAGACAGGAGTCATTAAAGGCCCTGGATCAGTAAAGCAATATTAGGAAAGGAATGTGTTTGGCAGGATATAGAGGATTCATTCATCTTGTTAAAAGTTTAGATGACATAAACATAGTGGAAAACATACTATGAAATTACTTTAAATTATTACCAATTCTTATTCCCAAGTTCACTGTTTATTCTGTTTGCTCTTTATGATTTATGTTTATATTTATTTCACATTAGCAAATTTTACAAATTTTGTCTCCTTAATACTTTTCAAATGTCTCCACTTCTCTCCACTTCTCTTGCCATTATAGTACTTGAATTTGGCCACCATCCCATGGGTGAAGGGAGGTGTTAGGGAGGCCTTCCTGGAGAAGACCACATTTTCCCAGGGTCCTGAACACCTAGCAAGACTTAGCCAAGTTGGGAGGGAGGAGGTGGGAAGAGGGATGGGTGTGAGGAAGTGGGAAAAAGAGGCAGTGAAGGATAGCTGGTTGGGCAGAAGAAAGCAAAAAAACAAACAAAATAACATATACAGAATTTGGTGTTAGACCTGGGGTGCTGCAATAAGAAAAATTAAATGTGGCATTAACTTACTGGAAGGGGTCACTATAAGGCCCAAAGATTCTAAGCTGGAAGGTTGGTGATCCTTTTTACATGATATCAAAACATTTAGCCAAAACAAAAAAATAAACAAAAACAAAACCAACAACAACGTTTAGCCAAAATGTCACCTCTTCTGGAAGGCAGACCACTTCCAGTTTGGTGGAGAGGAAAGGCCTTTGAAGAGGTGACAAATTGGCCTTTTCAGTGAAGGGAGCAATCTTGGCAAAGGCACAGAGCCTGGTGTTATGAAGAACAAGGATTCTAAGTGCCAGACTATGCTCTGGAAAGGTTATCTGTTTGGGGGGTACAGGGCACTGGGAAATGGACCTAAGTAGGAATCTAAATTTAAGAATAAGACCCATTTGGACACTGACTATAATCTTAGAGAAATGTTGAAGAATGAAGTAAACAATAGTTTTAAATTATTTTTCAGAATCCAATGAGTAGTGCTAGATTTTTAAAATAGCTTTATTGAAATCTAATTTATATACCACACAACTGACTTTTTGAAAGTGTATGATTCAATGTTTTAGTATATTCACAGGCTTGTAAAGTCATCATCACAATTAATTTTAGAACATTTTCTTTACCCTAGAAAGAAACCCTGTACCCATTTCCACCCCCTACCTCCAGCTCCTGGTAATTTAATGGTCTACTTCTATCACTATGGAACTGACAGTTTTGGCCATTTCATATAAACAGAATCATACAGGATGTGGTCTTTTGTCACTGGCTTCTTTCATAAATGCTAGATTTTGAAACTGATTTGATTAAATAACCAATGATTAAAGTATATATCTTCAAATGTACTAGGAAGGAATAACAGTAAATATTTGGAAAGCAGTCAGTGGTATGGGGTGCTAGAGTAACAATAAAGGTCCTAGGCTCTCTCCCTCCCAGAGCACGCTGGCGGCTTACCCTTCCCACCGCCCTCTCCCTCTCCCTTCCCCAGGCACATCACCTTTACTTTCCTCCTTTCTAAGCTCCTTTACCTCTGTAACTTGTTTCCTAAGCCCATTTCTTCTATGAATTACTTCTTCTACCTCTGTGATTTTCCAAAATAAATGTTCTCTTATAGTTTGAGTCTTGGCTCTGAATTCTTTCCTAGCCAGAACGCAAGTACCTAGTTTGCTGAACCCAGGTTCAGTGTGACCCCATCAGTCCAACATCTGGTGCCATTCCCACTTTCCCCAACATTATGGCGCCATGACTCAAATTGTGTGGCAGGATTCTGGAGAAGCCCACTCGGGACCACCTTGCAGACCTGGACCAGTGCTAGGTGCCAGCAGGGACCCATTGTGCCCCACCAGCTCCTCACTTTGCAACAGATGGACTTGGTTATATTTCAGCTCCAGGCCCAGAAAAGCAGCAAAACCAGAAGGGCAACACCAAGGCAAAACTCAGGATCAGCTGCCCTGAAAAATGACCGCCTTGGAGCCCACCAATCAATCAGTGGAGACCCCAACCCTGAAAGGATACACCTGGAAAGCTGCTAAATATTCTATTGAGATTTTCTCCTGGGACCTCCCCTAAGATCTCCACCCTAAAACCCTTAGGACAAGGACCCAGGGCACTCTCCCTCCTGGGAGCACACCCGCCTGCCCTTTTCCCTTCCCCTCCCTCTACCCCTCCCCTCCCTTCAGGCACAGTCACCTTTACCTTCCTGACTTCTAAGCTCCAAGAGCCCTTCCTTTACCTCTATAGCTTGTTTCCTAAGCCCATTTCTTCTACAAATTACTTATTCTACCTCTGTGATTTTCCAGATAAATGTTATCTTACAGTTTGAAAAACTGTCATGAATTAGGAGGTTTGAGGTGTAGTCTTGATTCTGCTGTTAACCAGGTATGTGATCTTGGGCAAGCCAGCAGCTTCTCTGAGCCCCAGGTTACCATCTGTAAAATTAGAGGAATGGGATTAGAACAGTGGTTCCCAGCTTTTAATGCACAGCAGAATTGCTCATGAAGCTTTCTGAAAATGATAACAATCTGGGACCTCATCTGAGATGTTTCAAAAGCTCCTAAGGTGAGTTTGTTGCTTATCAAAGGTTAGGAATTTCAGGGCTTGCATGTTCTTTAGGTTTCTTTCTAGATCTGATGTGTGTCCTATGAGGTAAAGTTATTTACCAATGCATTTTGCCTAGAACCACACCTATGGCTTTTGGTCAAGTCCCTCTGTCTGTGGTCAGTAATGATATCAAATGAGAAGACTTTGATGATGCTCTGGATGAACAGTTGCTGGAGGCAGTGGCCCTGGGTGCCTGACTTGAACTCACCATGAGTCATAGTAATAACTAAGAGCAATTGACTTCCCTAATGCTTCCCATTGCAGAGGACAGAAATAACTGAAAATAAGGAATGAACTGTGTGAGTAAGTAGCATTTATATGGTGTATTGCTAAGCACAGAAACTTGTGTGTGTGTGTGTGTGTGTGTGTGTGTGTGTGTGTGTGTGTGAGAGAGAGAGAGAGAGAGAGAGAGAGGGAGAATGCTTATCATTTTTTTTAGCCCACTTCCCCATAGACAGCTGGTCAAATTCCTAACTTATGAGGCTGCTTCTTGGACAGAAGTAGTTTGTAATAGAGTAATGTTTACTGAAAGTTTTGCACATGCCACAAAAGATACAGAACACTCTTTAGAGGAAGTCTTGAGTTCCCTATAATCTGTAGACATGATTCTTCTTGAGTATTAGTCCCCATACCTTTTTATCTCTCATCAGCTGCCAAATCCCTTCTTTCTTTCTTTCTTTTTTAACCCTCACTCATGCTTATTGATTTTAGAGAGAGGAGGAGAAAGAGAAAGAAACATCTATCGGTTGCCTCCTGTACATACCCCAACAGGGATCGTACCCGAAACCTAGGTATGTGTCCTGACTGGGAATCAAACCCGCAACCTTTTTTTTGGTGTACAGTAAGACGACATTCCAACCAATTGAGCCATACCGGCCAGGGTGCCAAAACAGGAGAGGGGGGAGCTAAAATTACAAGCCTGACTTCCACTTAAGAAAAAATAGAGAAAGAAACCTCACAAATGTAAGTGAATTAGCACTCACTGTTACCCAAATTAGCAGGGAGAGCTGCTTGCTCCCTTCAGTTCAGTTCAGTGACAAAATTAATCTTTGGTGCATGTCTCCGTACCCGTCTTCTGCCTCTTCTCAAAGCCTTTCTCTAGCTTCTTTTCACTAAAATAATTTTGTTCTGTAAACCTTAAAACACTTCTCTTCTTGAGTTTATCTTATCTAATGATTTTCATGTCCCATTTTCCTCCCTCCCATCATCTCCACACATAATTTTTTGCCTCTAAACATATTATATTTGGGTAATTCTAAGATATGTACTTTTTCACATTTTAACACCTCTGAATTCAGGAAGCATTTTACAATCAATGGTATCTAAAATTCAATGAAACACAGTAAATTCTTTCTGAGTGGTTGTAACCATTTGGCTCCAATTCATAAATCTTATAAGAAATCTTGACTTATTTTTATGAAATCATTTGATATTAATATAATTCAATATTTCTAGCACTCTGATGTGTATGTTCATAAGAAGTGGCATAAAAATCTATATTATCCATTTAATAATTAAAATGTATAATCTAGTTGGGGAAACATAACTAACTTACATTAAAACAACAGTAAACTATGTTAGATAAGCATATATTATTAAATGCTAAATCAGATGCTATCAACTATGAATGCATCTGGAGTTCAGAGGGCACATGGACCAGGCAGGCAGGATTTCATGTAGCTGAGTTTTGAATGGTCTCTGAGATGTGCATAGGGAAAGGATTGCCCCAGACAAGGGGGTCAAAAAAGTGCTAGAGCCAGGAGTGAGCAAGATCTCTGCAGGAGAATGAAGCAGCCAGCCTGGCCACAGCTGGGTGGAGCCGATGGGAAGGGCTGGACCAGCTCTGAAGGCCTTTAAAGCAAAGCAGAGTTTAGGCTTGGTGCATTAGACAGGAGTCATTAAAGGCCCTGGATCAGTAAAGCAATATTAGGAAAGGAATGTGTTTGGCAGGATATAGAGGATTCATTCATCTTGTTAAAAGTTTAGATGACATAAACATAGTGGAAAACATACTATGAAATTACTTTAAATTATTACCAATTCTTATTCCCAAGTTCACTGTTTATTCTGTTTGCTCTTTATGATTTATGTTTATATTTATTTCACATTAGCAAATTTTACAAATTTTGTCTCCTTAATACTTTTCAAATGTCTCCACTTCTCTCCACTTCTCTTGCCATTATAGTACTTGAATTTGGCCACCATCCCAAGGGTGAAGGGAGGTGTTAGGGAGGCCTTCCTGGAGAAGACCACATTTTCCCAGGGTCCTGAACACCTAGCAAGACTTAGCCAAGTTGGGAGGGAGGAGGTGGGAAGAGGGATGGGTGTGAGGAAGTGGGAAAAAGAGGCAGTGAAGGATAGCTGGTTGGGCAGAAGAAAGCAAAAAAACAAACAAAATAACATATACAGAATTTGGTGTTAGACCTGGGGTGCTGCAATAAGAAAAATTAAATGTGGCATTAACTTACTGGAAGGGGTCACTATAAGGCCCAAAGATTCTAAGCTGGAAGGTTGGTGATCCTTTTTACATGATATCAAAACATTTAGCCAAAACAAAAAAATAAACAAAAACAAAACCAACAACAACGTTTAGCCAAAATGTCACCTCTTCTGGAAGGCAGACCACTTCCAGTTTGGTGGAGAGGAAAGGCCTTTGAAGAGGTGACAAATTGGCCTTTTCAGTGAAGGGAGCAATCTTGGCAAAGGCACAGAGCCTGGTGTTATGAAGAACAAGGATTCTAAGTGCCAGACTATGCTCTGGAAAGGTTATCTGTTTGGGGGGTACAGGGCACTGGGAAATGGACCTAAGTAGGAATCTAAATTTAAGAATAAGACCCATTTGGACACTGACTATAATCTTAGAGAAATGTTGAAGAATGAAGTAAACAATAGTTTTAAATTATTTTTCAGAATCCAATGAGTAGTGCTAGATTTTTAAAATAGCTTTATTGAAATCTAATTTATATACCACACAACTGACTTTTTGAAAGTGTATGATTCAATGTTTTAGTATATTCACAGGCTTGTAAAGTCATCATCACAATTAATTTTAGAACATTTTCTTTACCCTAGAAAGAAACCCTGTACCCATTTCCACCCCCTACCTCCAGCTCCTGGTAATTTAATGGTCTACTTCTATCACTATGGAACTGACAGTTTTGGCCATTTCATATAAACAGAATCATACAGGATGTGGTCTTTTGTCACTGGCTTCTTTCATAAATGCTAGATTTTGAAACTGATTTGATTAAATAACCAATGATTAAAGTATATATCTTCAAATGTACTAGGAAGGAATAACAGTAAATATTTGGAAAGCAGTCAGTGGTATGGGGTGCTAGAGTAACAATAAAGGTCCTAGGCTCTCTCCCTCCCAGAGCACGCTGGCGGCTTACCCTTCCCACCGCCCTCTCCCTCTCCCTTCCCCAGGCACATCACCTTTACTTTCCTCCTTTCTAAGCTCCTTTACCTCTGTAACTTGTTTCCTAAGCCCATTTCTTCTATGAATTACTTCTTCTACCTCTGTGATTTTCCAAAATAAATGTTCTCTTATAGTTTGAGTCTTGGCTCTGAATTCTTTCCTAGCCAGAACGCAAGTACCTAGTTTGCTGAACCCAGGTTCAGTGTGACCCCATCAGTCCAACATCTGGTGCCATTCCCACTTTCCCCAACATTATGGCGCCATGACTCAAATTGTGTGGCAGGATTCTGGAGAAGCCCACTCGGGACCACCTTGCAGACCTGGACCAGTGCTAGGTGCCAGCAGGGACCCATTGTGCCCCACCAGCTCCTCACTTTGCAACAGATGGACTTGGTTATATTTCAGCTCCAGGCCCAGAAAAGCAGCAAAACCAGAAGGGCAACACCAAGGCAAAACTCAGGATCAGCTGCCCTGAAAAATGACCGCCTTGGAGCCCACCAATCAATCAGTGGAGACCCCAACCCTGAAAGGATACACCTGGAAAGCTGCTAAATATTCTATTGAGATTTTCTCCTGGGACCTCCCCTAAGATCTCCACCCTAAAACCCTTAGGACAAGGACCCAGGGCACTCTCCCTCCTGGGAGCACACCCGCCTGCCCTTTTCCCTTCCCCTCCCTCTACCCCTCCCCTCCCTTCAGGCACAGTCACCTTTACCTTCCTGACTTCTAAGCTCCAAGAGCCCTTCCTTTACCTCTATAGCTTGTTTCCTAAGCCCATTTCTTCTACAAATTACTTATTCTACCTCTGTGATTTTCCAGATAAATGTTATCTTACAGTTTGAAAAACTGTCATGAATTAGGAGGTTTGAGGTGTAGTCTTGATTCTGCTGTTAACCAGGTATGTGATCTTGGGCAAGCCAGCACCTTCTCTGAGCCCCAGGTTACCATCTGTAAAATCAGAGGAATGGGACTAGAACAGTGGTTCCCAGCTTTTAATGCACAGCAGAATTGCTCATGAAGCTTTCTGAAAATGATAACAATCTGGGACCTCATCTGAGATGTTTCAAAAGCTCCTAAGGTGAGTTTGTTGCTTATCAAAGGTTAGGAATTTCAGGGCTTGCATGTTCTTTAGGTTTCTTTCTAGATCTGATGTGTGTCCTATGAGGTAAAGTTATTTACCAATGCATTTTGCCTAGAACCACACCTATGGCTTTTGGTCAAGTCCCTCTGTCTGTGGTCAGTAATGATATCAAATGAGAAGACTTTGATGATGCTCTGGATGAACAGTTGCTGGAGGCAGTGGCCCTGGGTGCCTGACTTGAACTCACCATGAGTCATAGTAATAACTAAGAGCAATTGACTTCCCTAATGCTTCCCATTGCAGAGGACAGAAATAACTGAAAATAAGGAATGAACTGTGTGAGTAAGTAGCATTTATATGGTGTATTGCTAAGCACAGAAACTTGTGTGTGTGTGTGTGTGTGTGTGTGTGTGTGTGTGTGTGTGTGTGAGAGAGAGAGAGAGAGAGAGAGAGAGAGAGAGAGAGGGAGAATGCTTATCATTTTTTTTAGCCCACTTCCCCATGGACAGCTGGTCAAATTCCTAACTTATGAGGCTGCTTCTTGGACAGAAGTAGTTTGTAATAGAGTAATGTTTACTGAAAGTTTTGCACATGCCACAAAAGATACAGAACACTCTTTAGAGGAAGTCTTGAGTTCCCTATAATCTGTAGACATGATTCTTCTTGAGTATTAGTCCCCATACCTTTTTATCTCTCATCAGCTGCCAAATCCCTTCTTTCTTTCTTTCTTTTTTAACCCTCACTCATGCTTATTGATTTTAGAGAGAGGAGGAGAAAGAGAAAGAAACATCTATCGGTTGCCTCCTGTACATACCCCAACAGGGATCGTACCCGAAACCTAGGTATGTGTCCTGACTGGGAATCAAACCCGAAACCTTTTTTTTGGTGTACAGTAAGACGACATTCCAACCAATTGAGCCATACCGGCCAGGGTGCCAAAACAGGAGAGGGGGGAGCTAAAATTACAAGCCTGACTTCCACTTAAGAAAAAATAGAGAAAGAAACCTCACAAATGTAAGTGAATTAGCACTCACTGTTACCCAAATTAGCAGGGAGAGCTGCTTGCTCCCTTCAGTTCAGTTCAGTGACAAAATTAATCTTTGGTGCATGTCTCCGTACCCGTCTTCTGCCTCTTCTCAAAGCCTTTCTCTAGCTTCTTTTCACTAAAATAATTTTGTTCTGTAAACCTTAAAACACTTCTCTTCTTGAGTTTATCTTATCTAATGATTTTCATGTCCCATTTTCCTCCCTCCCATCATCTCCACACATAATTTTTTGCCTCTAAACATATTATATTTGGGTAATTCTAAGATATGTACTTTTTCACATTTTAACACCTCTGAATTCAGGAAGCATTTTACAATCAATGGTATCTAAAATTCAATGAAACACAGTAAATTCTTTCTGAGTGGTTGTAACCATTTGGCTCCAATTCATAAATCTTATAAGAAATCTTGACTTATTTTTATGAAATCATTTGATATTAATATAATTCAATATTTCTAGCACTCTGATGTGTATGTTCATAAGAAGTGGCATAAAAATCTATATTATCCATTTAATAATTATATAATATTCTATTTTTTAAATATATCATAATTTTTTAAAAATATATTTTATTGATTTTTTTATAGAGAGGAAGGGAGAGGGATAGAGAGTTAGAAACATCGATGAGATAGAAACATCGACTCAGCTGCCTCTTGCACGCCCCCTACTGGGGATGTGCCCGCAACCCAGGTACATGCCCTTGACCAGAATCGAACCTGGGACCCTTCAGTTCACAGGCCGACGCTCTATCTGCTGAGCCAAACCAGCCAGGGCTATCATAATTTTATTAGCCAGTTCCTATTGATAAACATACTTTGTAAACTTACTTAATTATTTCCTTATGATACATTTCTAAAAGTAGAGAATAATTACTAATGTTATAGGTCCAGTGCAACAAGCTTTCCTGTTCTTTAATTTCTGGTCTAATGATGACCTTATTCTTTGTTTCATTCATTTTTTTTATTGTGATAAAGTATACAGGGGTTGGCAAAGTAGATTTACTGTTGTTTGTATGGAAAAGCTATTACAGCCCTAGCTGGTTTGGCTCAATGGATAGAGTATTGGCCTGCCGACTGAAGGGTCCCGAGTTCAATTCCAGTCAAGAGCACATATCTGGGTTGCAGGTTCGATTCCCAGTAGGGGGCATGCAGGATGCAGCTGATCAATGATTCTTTCTCATCATTGGTGTTTCTATCTCTCTCCCTCTCCCTTCCTCTCTGAAATCAATAAAAATATATTTTAGAAAAAAGAAAAGCTATTACAATAGCTTTATTAACTCAAAAGAATGTCGCTCACAATAGTAAACCTGCTTCTGCCCACCCCTGTGTAACATAAAGTTTACCATATTTAATTGAATAGTTCAGTGGCATTAAACATATTCACCTTCCACCATCCATCTCCAGAAGGATGATCTTTTTTAAGGCTGTAGATACAAATTGCTCTATAAATAATTGCTGTTCCTCACACAATGTATTTATCTATTAAACACACATTCACTGATAATCCCATGTGTCAAGCAATGTACTAGATACTCATAAATATCATATCAGTTAAGATGGTTTTAATGCAAATGACAGAAAACCCGACACAAACTGACAAGCCATCGGTTTTTTTGTTTGTTTGTTTTTCTGAATTCATGGCTGAATTCAGCTCTGTTTCCATCACTAGGACTCTGTTTCCCTCTCTGTTTATCTTGTTTGTATTCTCTCCAAGTATTGTTTTCATTCTCAAACAAGCTTATTCCTTGAGGTATCAAAATGACTATAGCAGGCCTGCCCTTTTATTGACTCCATCCATGTCCAGCAGGGAGAGAGAGAGAGAATCCCTCTTCCAGTAACTCTGAGGAAAGTCTTGTGATTTACTCTGATCAGAAAGGCTTCGAGCTCATACTCATCCAAAGCACAGGAATGGGATAATAACTCGCTGATTTAGGCCTGTGGTCTCATCTTCCATCCTGGGGCCAGGGGTGGGAGGAGCCCCATCCAGATCACAAAAATTCAGAGCAGAGAATTAGAAAAAAAAAAAAAATCAGGCCTGTTGCCAGAAGAACAGGAAGGGAAACTAGGATGACAAAAACAATGTCCACTATCATTCAGGAGTAGAGTGAAATGATCATGTAAGAACCGTATCAAACATTATATAAAAACGCAGTTAAAGAAAAGAAGAAAGTGAACAAAACTCTGTTCACTGTATCTTTTTTGTTTTTTACTATATATAGTACCAGGAGTTGTGGTAGGTAAAACAAACCAAAAAAACAGCCTTGGCCTTTGAGAAACGTATACTCTAGTGAGGGAAACAGACATATAAGCAGCTCTAATTGGCTGAGCGGCAAGGGCGGTGGGGGTGCTGCAGAAGCCCAGACAAGGGCACCCATAGCCAAGCCTGGGAACCCAGGAAAGACTTCCTAGAATAGGTGACACCTGGGATGAATCTTCCTGTATGACATAAAGAAATGTGGAGCCCTAACCGGTTTGGCTCAATGAATAGAACGTCGGCCTGCGGACTCAAGGGTCCCAGTTTCGATTCCGGTCAAGGGCATGTACCTTGGTTGCAGGCACATACCCAGTAGGGAGTGTGCAGGAGGCAGCTGATCGATGTTTCTCTCTCATCGATGTTTCTAACTCTCTATCCCTCTCTCTTCCTCTCTGTAAAAAATCAATAAAATATATTTAAAAAAAAAGAAATGTGGAAAGGGACTTTAGGGTAAATTAAACTGCATGAAATGCTTGGAGTGGGATTATATAGTTCAGTGTCCAAAAACTAACATCGATTGAATGCTTCTATATGCTAGACACTTCTCAGCCCTTTTTCTATAATATTTCATGTAATGAATATGTCCAGAGAATAGTGAATAGCCTGGCATTCTTGAAGGAAGGTTCATGAAAAGGAAAACAAAACAAAAACAAGCAAACAAACCCAAAAAGATCGAGCTGTAAAAAGTAGGTTAGGATCAGATTATGGAAGAGCTTTAAATACTTATATTATACTTAATTCAGCTAATGGAAGTTTTGGGGCAAGGGTCGAACATGAGCAAGGCTGTTCTTTCTAAAGACTTTCCTGATTTGATGCCTGCAAGATGGTATGGCGTGGAGAGAACTGTATGTGGAAGACCATGAAAGAGGTTGTGAAGATACACCAACCGGCGGTCAAAAGAATCCACTTCTGTCCTCCTGATATTCATACACTGCTGACTTCCTTGTAAACCAGTGGTTCTCAACCTTCCTAAAGCCTCGACCCTTTAATACAGTTCCTCATGTTGTGGTGACCCCCAACCATAAAATTATTTTCGTTGCTACTTCATAACTGTAATTTTGCTACTGTTATGAATCGTAATGTAAATATCTGATATGCAGGATGTATTTTCATTGTTACAAATTGAACATAATTAAAGCATAGTGATTAATCACAAAAACAATATGTAACTATATATGTGTTTTCCGATAGCCTTAGGCGACCCCTGTGAAAGGGTCGTTCGACCCCCAAAGGGGTCGCGACCCACAGGTTGGCGACCCACAGGTTGAGAACCGCTGTAAACCTTCTTCACAGGACCCTCTGGAATCTGTTTCATTGTACCTTCCCTATTTTCTTCATCTCCTCACCCTGCTCCTACTTGCCTTCACTAAAATCTGTGGGTTCCCTCCACCCCCACTCCTGCTCAGCAATCCGCTTCTACTAAGCCCCCCTTGCGCAGAGGCTGTTGGTCATCCCATTGGACCCAGAGTTTGCCCATTTGCCAACCATTTCATAGCCACCTCCCTGCCAACTCCCTGTTCCTGTGAGGACCATGCAATCCAGCCATCCCCCATCTTCCAGGCTTCACTTACTCTTCTCTCATTCACTTTCCGCACATCACACTCTCCTGAAAGTTCTTTGGTAATTGCTGCTCAGATGCTAAATCCACTGGGTTTCATATTTTAATTTGGGGCATTTGATTCTGTTGACTCACTGTTTCTTGACAGATTCACCAGAAATTATTTTTTCCTGTTTCTCCTCATATCCCTTTGGCCATTCTTCTCAGTCTTTTCAATTTCTTCCTCTCCCCCACTTCTTAAATGTAAGTATGCCTTTGGCTTCTCTCCCAGCTATCTTCCCTTTCTCACCTTCAATGCTCTTGCAATGGTTTGAGTCCCCACTTATATGTTGGTGAACTGACAGCTCACAAATCCACACTACCAGCCGCAGGCTCTCTCCTGAGCTTTACATTTTCATGTCGGGTGGGACAGTAGTAACTCAGTGTTCACTGAAACTCCAATTCCACATGCTAAAAGGATAGACTAGTTTCCATCTACCCAGGCACCCAAGCAAAAACCTGGACATCACTTTCTCTTCAACTTCAGTGACCACTTTTAACCAGTCACTGAGTATTGTTAATTCTGCCTTTTTTTTTGCTATCTCAGCTCTGTCCTCCTCTCCATATTCATGGTCATATCCTTTTTTAAAATATATTTTTATTGATTTCAGAGAGGAAGGGAGAGGGAGAGAGAGATAGAAACATTAATTATGAGAGGGAATCATTGATTGGCTGCTTCATGCACGCCCCACATTAGGAAATTGAACCGTGACCTCCTAATTCATAGGTCCACACTCAACCATTGACCACACCGGCTGGGCTCACTATAACTTATGTAATTTAGGTTCGCATTATTCTTTGTCTAAAATGTTAGCTTTTTATATTGAAAATTTGCAAATATACATAGAGTGCAATGAATCCTTACATTTCCATCATCTGGATTTAATAATTATTAACTGTTTGCTGTATTTATTTCATCTATTAGTTCTACCGAAATATCCAGATATCATGACATCTCACTCATAAACACTTTAGTATGCTATTTTATATTACCACTAGAGGCCCAGTGCATGAAATCGTGTGCGTGTAGGGTCCCTAGGCCTAGGCTGCGATCAGGGCCATTTTCTGCCTGTTTGCCAGTCCCCAGCCCCGCCCTGCCCCGCCACCCACCTGGTTCCCTGTGGTTCCCTGTTCACCAAGCTGCGATCGGAGCCTGCAGGCAGTGGAGGGGGGAGGGACCAAGAGGTGGTCAATGCACCTCATAGCAACTGGTTGAGCAGTTGTTCCAGTCATTATGGTCACTGGGCTTTTATTATATAGGATAGTAATGTTATCACACTAACAAAATTAATGATAGTGCCTTAATATTACCTAATACTTTGTCTTTCAACTTTTCTCTTTACGGTTGGTTGGTTTGAATCAGGATCCAAACAAGGTCCACATACTGCATATAGTGGAAGCCTCTTGAATAACAAAATAGTCTCTCCCTTTGATCCTTCCCATTGACTTGTTGGAGAGATTGGGTCAGCTGTCTTATCTCACCTAAATTTTTGCAGTTGTCTCCTACCGTCTGTTTGCCTTTGGTCTTGCTCCTTCCCACCCGTTCACCAATCTGTCTTCCACACCATCAAAGTCATCTTTCTAAAATGAATTTTGGATCATGTTATTTTCCTGCTTGAAACTCTTTCAGTGGTTCCCATGAACTGCCACAACAAAATTCAAACTTCTTCCTTTATCATATAATGTTTTCACTGATCACTACCTAAATTTCCAATCTCACCTTTGGTGATGCTTCCTCATTTTCACACACACGCACCCCACACCAGGCTCACTCTCTGTCTGAATACCATGTATTTGCCTCACTTCCACCTAGAAAATAACCTTTATTTCCCAAAGCTCAGCTCAAGTATCATCTCCACTACAACGTTTTTCTGATTCCTTAAACCCCAATGAAGGAAAATTGACCAGCTCTTCCTTCCATCCTGACCCCCACAGTGCCCCTTGGACGTAAATGTTTGCACTGCTGGCTCCTCCTGAGGCTCCTTGAAGCTGGGTCCTACTCATTGTACCAGTCTTATCAGCCCCCAGGTGCACAGAAAAAAATGGGCTCTTAATAAATGTTTATGAGTAGGTGAATTAATAAATGAATGGTTTTGCATTGCAACCTCAGAAACAGTAGATCTGTTCCCAGAAGAAATTCCTAAAAGTCTCTCCTGCTAACAGCTCTTGAAGCAGTGGGCACAGTCAGACTTAGGTCAAGGTCAGGGCCATTCTTAATTGGAAGCAGGGCCCCAGACCTCCAGCCTGTTAAGTTCCGTCCTGTGCCCCTATGAGAGTCATGTGGCTTTGGGTGACTCAGGTTCTATTACAAGACCATTGGCGTCTCAGTAAAGGGAAGCATTTCTGAAAACATAGTCCTTGCGTTAGGAGAATTCTTTCCTCAAAGAAAGTTGCTTTCCTGGTTAATACGATTTATTATCAGCATAGTATAAATTGGGGAAAGGCAGGTTAGTGACAAAGCTGATTAGCAGACTATTGTACACTGCCAGGTGTTTAAAGTCTGCGAACTAATTTCATGACACTGTGCATGTCACCTACCTCTCTTGGCCTGTGTTTTTCTAATCTTCCAAATGAAGACATTGGACTAAATGATCTCTAAGATCATTTCCAGCTCTATCATTTTATTATCTAATTCTTATGTAATACCATTGTAACATGTGTTTGATATGATAAAGGCTCGAGAATTATTGGTGGCATTTTACAGATGTGGAAACTGAGGGGAATGGGGCAAGGGACTTGTTTCTGTCATGTGGAGGTAGTGCAGGGCCTGAATCCTTCCCAAGCTCCGCTTCATTAGCAATCCATATTTCTTGGCTCCAGGCCGAGCTGCAGTATCTTTCTCTTTAGGAAAGCTGGTCTGCTTTGTCCCCCAGGGCTGCAGAAAAATACAAGGGTCAGAGTATTAACATGAAAAACATTAGAGCACACATTCCACTTCCCCAGCCTATGAGGGTTGGAGTCTCACAGTACTGAAAGTAAGAAAAGTCAGTGGTGCTGAGACTGCGTGGGCAAAGCAGGCCGAGGCTGGAGGAGCAGAAGGAGAACAGATTTGAGCTGCTGGGGATACAGTGTCTGCTGACTAGGATGGGGGGTGGGGGCGCCGATCCCAAGGGCATAATGACAAGGTCAGCCTCATCTCTTCTCTCTGTTCTTGGCAACAGCCAGTCTAGCTAGAAAGAGCAATCTGTCAAGTCTAATTAGAGTAGAAGAAAGTGAACAATGGGCGCCCAGCTCTAAAATGACAGCTCAGTTTAATGGGGTGGAGGCGCTTGGGAGGGCTGTGTGCTTTGTGTGCTTGGAATTGGTCCCTTCAGATGTATCCTTGCTGAACTCAAACTGCAAAACAACTTACGCTGGATTCTTAATTTACTTGACCAGGAATCTTCAGGTCCCCAAGCTTTTTAACATATGCATATCCAGCAAAAGCAGACGAGAACATGGCTGTTTCAAAGGTGAGGCTGTAGCTGAAAATAGTTACATCATGTAGTGTGGACACAGCTGTGTGCATGCAACTGATATTTATTCATTTGCTCATGTTTCTTTTTTTGTGTTTAATTATATGGGTGGTATTAATGTTTCTCATTATTTTTGTAACCCTTTTTATTAAAAAGCTTATAATTGAATTCTTGAAATTTAAGAGCAGCCTGAAATTTCAGTAAGACTGCAAATAAGCCCATTTTAAGATGCAAAAAATTAAATTATATTTTCAGCCTATGCTTTAAATGGCCTATGTGATTTGGATATTTTGGTTCTTGCGTGAAAAGTGGGTTTCACAGGAAAAGGGTATAGTTTATAAATGGAATCAAATAAATATATTCCTTAAAATAAAAACCTGAATACAGGTTATTGAAGCTTAGAAACTCTGTGCGTAATCTAAAGACTCAAATAACAAAGGCCTATTTGTTATCAGTAAATATACCAAAGATTAATGTTTTGCTAACTTAATTTTGCCTCAGTGTGGGGCACTTAAAGGTGTGAGAAAAATAATTTTCTGAAGTGGGAGAGAAAGAATGGGGAAAGAATAAACACAAATGCAATTTAGAAGTTATAAGTCTCAGTTGGCATAATTTGTTATTCTTTCTGGTGCGTTATCTCATTTAATCCTGGAAGAACCCTATGAAGTATGTTACTATTATCTTCACTCCATAGATAAAGGAATGTAGGGCCCTGAAAAATTAGCCCAAGGTTACAGAGAATTGCAGAGTCAGGCCTTGAACCCAATCATCTGGCTCCAAGTCTTCTCAGCACTGCATTTCTGGTAGAGTCAGGAGATATTACATTTTTAAAATCATCCCATTTATTATAATTGATCTTTTGTGGACCTGAATGAGGCTGTGGATTTTAGTTTGGTGTATGTGTACCACTTACCTTTACTGCGTGTTGTTAAACTTTTATTTTCTAACAGCAGCACTGGTTTCTTTTCTGTCCTTTTTCCCCTCTCCCCTCCCCTTTTACACACACGTATTTGAATAAATTATTTTGTACAAAGGTAAAGGAAAGTCTGACAATGCTATGCACCTCCCCTTGGACCAAGTCCTCTCCCCAGAGAAACCAGTTATTTGGGGTATAACAAACTTGTTTCCTATGTGTTTGTATCATTTTTTGTGTGTATGACTTTTGAAAACACAAATGGTACCATGCTGTACTTTTTACCTGTAACTTGCTTTTTATATTTTTTAACTTAATATGCCTGCTGAAGATCTTTTCATGGCAGTATGTTTAAATCTAATTCATTGTTTTTAATTGTTATATAGCATTTTATGCACTGTCACCTTTACTATTTCCTGTCTACATTGCATCCAATTTTAAATGCCTTAGTGACACAGCAAGTCAACATTTAACCATATTTGTTTTGTGGGGTAAGCTTTATGGCTCATGGGAGTGTTAATAAGAAAGGAAGAAGCCCTAACCGGTTTAGCTCAGTGGATAGAGCGTCGGCCTGCGGACTGAAGAGTCCCAGGTTCGATTCTGGTCAAGGGCATGTACCTTGGTTGCGGGCACATCCCCAGTAGGGGGTGTGCAGGAGGCAGCTCATTGATGTTTCTCTCTCATGGATGTTTCTAACTCTCTATCCCTCTCCCTTCCTCTCTGTAAAAAATCAATAAAATATAAAAAAAAAAAGAAAGGAAGAAAATGTAAAAAGCGCTCTGAGCTGAGCTGGGAGGCCTAGGGCAGGCACAGTGTTATCACAGATTTGTTACCTCTCAGGTGCAGAATTTTAGCATTCACTTCTTCTTGAATCCACCTGTTCTCCAGAGATATATTTCTTATATGTAAGAAATAGTGCCCGGCTGGCAGACTCAGTGGTTGAGCGTTGAGCTATGAACCAGGAGGTCATGGTTCGATTCCCAGTCAGGGCACATGCCTGGGTTTCCGGGTTGATCCCCGGTGTGGGGTGTGGAGGAGGCAGCCAATCGGTGATTCTCTCTCATCATTGATATTTCCATCTCTGTCTCTCTTCCTTCCTCTCTGAAATCAATAAAAATATAAAAAGAGAGGGGAAAAAAAGCTCTACTGCTTTCAGAGCAAACTTTAAAAAAAAAGAAATAGTAATAACACATTTGACAGGGTGCTGTGAGGATGAAATGAGAATGCATAGAAGAAACCATCAAAACCACACATACTGAGATGTATAAGTTATGAATTGGTTTTGCTTGCTCTTTTCCCTCTCTCTCCTTCCCTCTTCAGATATTCTGTTGTCAGGCAATTCCTCAAAGAAGGGTAGTTAGTACCTGGAACTCTGAATGTTGCTATTAGATATTCAGGAGCAGGAATGTTCCTTTGGAAACTGACAGGCCCCTGGATTCAAGTCCTGATGTGGCTATTTATGAGTTGTGTGACTTGAGTAATGTTTTGTCGTACGTAAAGTAAGGGTAGCAATCATAGTAAACTTAGCCTCGAGAGTTATGGTGAGGTTTAAAGGAGATATGCATGTGAAGTTCCTGGTCTCTAGGAAAGTCAGCAGCCATCACTGTAAGTCAGAGAAGGTGCAATATCCTCACTTCTGTTTTCCGTCTATAAGTATCACTATCCAGTTTCCTCAGATGTGACAATAAAGGCAGGCCTAATCTCAGGATTAAAATGCAACCATTCATTGTTCCTTTTTCCATTATTTCTTTCTTTTTTTTAAAGCACGTATTCCCAGAGTGCCTACTGCATGTCTAATACCCCGCTGAGTCCTGCGGGGTATTAGACATACAGTAGGCACTCCGGGAATACGTGCTTTAAAAAAATACGTAGGAAACATAAAGGAAGTGCTGGCTGTTGTTAAGATGAAGTACCTTAATGTGCAAGGTGAACACTGGGAAGAACTTTGAACCTGCCAAGTGAAGGCATTCTGTAATACGCTCTCTGGGTAACAGTTAATGACATAAACACTGAGTAGTGTTATGGATATACATGCCCAGTGGCTATTTTATCAAATTTTTCTGTTAATTACAAAGGTGTATGCATATATACCTTTAATCCCTGCTTATTTGTTCCTTATCTAGCTTCAGGATTATTTTGGAAGCTGACCTGGGTCTCATCTATAGAACTTGAGCCATTAGATCATAGGCTGACACGGGGCTGGTTTCCTGGCTGGGGCTGCTCTCACTTCCTCCTGAGAGTGCTGGCAATGCGGCTGCTCTGAGCCACACGCCCCAAGGCTCAGTTGAGTAGAAATGTGCAGATATATTCCAGAAAAAAATAGCTGATATTTAGTGAGCGGATTAAAATCCCCAGAATAGGAACCGTCTTAAAGAGCCTGAGGATGCCATGTGAAGGGACTGAAAGTACCTGTTTTGAGGGTGTGTGTGTGTAAATCCCCAGGAAATAAACCTACAGTATTTCCAAAATGTCAGCTTAGTCTAGTGGTTGGCAAACTGCAGCTCGCGAGCCACATGCAGCTCTTTGGCCCCTTGAGTGTGGCTCTTCCACAAAATACCGACTTCTGCGCATGGGCCACGAAGTTTCAATCGCACTGTACGTGCGCACCCGCACGTGGTATTTTGTGGAAGAGCCACACTCAAGGGGCCAAAGAGCCGCATGTGGCTCGTGAGCCGCGGTTTGCCGACCACTGGCCTAGTCTGTCTCAGCCCGGTAATCTTTCTCTGACCCACGGAGCCCATTGTCTGGGGTGTGTGTAAACCAATTCCAGCAGGCCCCACTGGACATAACAGGCCATCTCAACTGTCAAGTGTAGAAGCCACATGTGGCTTTTGTTTTAAAATCAGTCCAGAGGTCTGGTCGGGTAGTTTGGTTAGTTACAGTGTCATCCCAAGACACCAAAGCTGTGGGTTCGATCCCCTGTCAGGGCTCATACAAGAATCAACCAGTGAATGCATAAATAAGTGGAGCAACAACAAAAAAAAACTCACTCTCTCTCTCTTTCTCTCTCTCAAATCAATAAATTTTAAAAATAAATGTTTAATCAGCCCAGGCAGCAGCAGATCCCTGAGTGCTTGGAGAGTGGCATGCTCATTCAGGAACAAGCACCCTTTGTCTTAATTCAACACTTAAATTAGGGATAGACAATTCTGAATGTTTTTAGTTTTAAAGGAGCTATGTTAAATCATTCTTATAAGAAAAAAAATCAGTGTGAAAAGGTGTAATTTTCAAGGAGCCCTTATACTGCTGAAGGGGTTTCTTAGCAGACAAAGGAATTCGGTCATTAAACCCTACCTCTGTGAAGACTAGACTCTTAAGTGTAAGGTGCAGGGCCTGTAATTATTAGGTTAACTGGGATTCAAAACATCTTTGTCTCTACCACCCTTTCTGAAGATGAGTTATTATTTATTTATTTATTTATTTATTATTTTTTTAAGTGACACTCAGACAGGCGTAGCCCCGGGAAGTGATCTTTTTATTTTTAATTTTATTTGACAAAGAGATGCACCTTTCTGAAATTTTTGCCTTGAAACCAGAATAAACATGTTCACCGTGTGAGCATTTTATACTAGTAGTTTGACCCTGCTTTTTACTAGCAGAGCTCAGGGCTCCAAAAATACGCTTTTCAAATCATTACTGGCAATGAATTTATTTTGCCCTCCTGCAAGAGGGGAAAGCAGCTGGTTTATGAAACTTGAGAGAGAGCCGGCTTTCCAAGGAAGAACAAAGAGAAAGCGGGCACCCCTCCCCCTTGGAGAAGCCTCTTCGCTTTGTCTGAGCCGACTGACTCCCTCAGGACTGCCGCAGAGGCTTAGGGCCGGGTCTCTGCGGATTAGTTTAGTAACCCTGGGTTCAGCAGTCCTGGGGCTGTGGGCAGATGTGTGCCTGCCTGCACACTCTTAATGCGATCAGCTGTCCTGCTCACGCACCCTCTCCCCCAAGGACACTTTTATAACACAGTAACACTTCGGGAGGCATTCCTCTCCTTCACTTCAGTTTCTCTGCGAATAAACACTTCAGACATCATCTTGGGTCTTGTTCTTGGACAACAACAAAAATTCAGAGATGTTCTAAATGCGAAGTACAGTGGCTGAGGGTGAGAGAAAGAGACATGATATTTAGTCTGGTCATAGCTGTGGTCCAGCTCTGACAAAATACTGCTCCCATTTCCTGTATACCTGCTGACATTTAGGATTAATTTCTAGTTGGCTATTTCAGAGTTTATCCAAAAGAGAGAACAGCCAGGTGCCATTGAACCCCAGAAGCCTCCACTTCTCACTTACACATGGACTTTCCAATGTGCTGCCCACAGCAAATCCACAGGCCGACACTTCTTCCTGAGACTCTTCGGCACCTACCTTAGAACTCGCCCTGCTTCACCTCCCATCCCGTGTCTATAGCTAATGCAAATCCTTTCAGAATGGCTCACATCTTTCTCCCCATACCTGATGTACAAAAACACTTGCAAAACTCCGGAACGATGGACATACTGTCTTTTCTACCTAGCCAGGCTGCAGGTGGTTTAGACTCCATGCCCTAAGACCAGTCGTCTTCTTTTTTGCTAGCAATGACCTAAAAAAAAATCTTTCTTCTAAAAAGATTTTTAGCCGTGCCAGTTAAAATTTTTAACACTCTGATTCACTGAGTTACTATATATCCATTCCTCTTTGTCCTCGGAACACTGAGCTCTCTGTGGTCTCATCGCTTGGATTCAGATTGTGAAGACTACTGCCCACGTGGTCATGCACAGGACTTGGGAGCCCAACCTTTCTTCTCCTGGACCCCCAAGAAGATTTCTGTTTCCGTTACATTCTTAATTATGGTGTTTCTGATGCTACTGGACGAAAGAGAGGGCTCTGTTTTGAACCAATGCCTATAATTTATACCTACAGCTATGCCCTGATGGGAGATGGGAATTTTCATGTCAGAGAACAGAGATCTGATAAACAATAGGACTAGTCCAAATATTTACCAACTGAAGGGTAGGTTCTTGTTTTCCCCTAGGTCAGTGGTCGGCAAACTCATTTGTCAACAGAGCCAAATATCAACAGTACAGCGATTAAAATTTCTTTTGAGAGCCAAATTTTTTAAACTTAAACTATATAGGTAGGTACATTTTTATTAACTTAATTAGGGTGCTCCTAAGGCTTAGGAAGAGCCACACTCAAGGGGCCAAAGAGCCGCATGTGGCTCGAGAACCACAGTTTGCCGACCACTGCCCTAGATAGAAATCATGGGAGGGGACGAACAGAAAAGATTTCTTAAACTTTAGAGGGAAGAGACCAAAGCTTGATGCATCAAGAGCACACACAGAAAGTGGATGTGGCTCCCCGCACCTCTGTCGAACCTGCACTGGGCGAGTCCCTTTCTGGGTTGATCTTTCAGGTCTCTCTTTTGGAGGGCTGGCATCGGCTGGAGAAAGTGCTCTAGGGCTACATGCTTTGACATACTACGCATGTCTCCTTAGCCTCCTAAATCTCCACACAGGGGTGTGTTTTTTCCTATTATAAAGAGCAAAAGTCACCATAAGGATAGTCTTAAGAGCTACTGCGCAAGCGCAATTTTAGGGACTCTCCCTTAGCCTGACTGCATCTCGTCTCCAATGGAAAGCATTCCTAGACCTGTGTTTTTATTGGTAGGGGGAGAAACGGTAGGCTGCTGTTCTGGCTTTGTGGTTGAATCCAGGCCCCTATCACTTTCTTGTAGGTGGACTCCTACAAAATGGGTCCTCATTCCCTTACTAGAAGAAAGCAGAAGTGTACAATTCTTACACTTAATGCAGTCTCTGTAAATGGAAGGGACAAAAGGTTATTAGCACATCATTTGGGCAACCTGAAGGACAGGGCTCTAGAAGCGAACGCATCAGCTTAATGAAGGGCAGCATAAAGCTCTATGCAGTTAAAAGCCAGAAGCTGCACGTTGGCATCATCTTGCAGGTCACAATTCCCAGCAATCACGCCGGCTCAGGAGCAGAAGTGCAATTCATCTTTCTGTGTGCTTCAGCCATAGGGGGAGAAAGGTGGCACCACAATTCTCTCCCAGTGGATGACGATGACGTGTTCTAAGCAGATGGCTGCAGAGGCTCCTGTCAAATGAGTGAAGAGGAAAAGGAAGTGGGGAGAGGAGGAGGGACTCTAAAATGGCACTGCAACAATCCTGGAATAAAAATGCGGGGCCATAGTGAGAAATAAGCACAACCACCTTTGAAACTCAACCCCTGCCCGCCCCCCCCACCCCGTCCCCCATTTGCTTCTGATAACCTCTTTTAATATTTTGTAAATAATTTAAAGCAGGATAAGATAAATGAAAGAGAGCCCCTACCAGGTTCTATTTTTCACTCTCCTTTAGAATTGTCCTAACAATTATACCACAAAAATCAAATCCACTCTGTTTAAGCTTTAGGAAGCATTAAAAACAGTCAAACCCTCTGAAACATTGTATATCAAAACCATTTGGGGCCTCTAGGTTTCTCTTCTCAACACAAAGGCTGCTCTGGTTGTACCCACGACTTGCAGTTTTGTTTGGTGGAGGCATTACGTGCTGCGCCCTGAGTGCAACCATGTTTGGAAGCTTGCGGGTCTCAGCGTCCGGGAGCGAGGCCACAGGCTTTGGCTCCCCTTTTGCACCAGCAGGCGGCGCTGTGCTCGGGGCCCCAC
>NW_005369706.1:1024003-1025007 GCF_000412655.1 Myotis brandtii | reverse complement strand
TCCGCCACGCCTTGCTGGTCTTTTCAGAGGCAGCCTGCGCTGCCTGCTAACATTTCTGAACCCCTGTGCCCTTAAGAAAGTTTATGATACGTGGTAACTTGCTTGTTGGGTCCTTTGAAAGAGTGGAAATCCTTAAAAACACATATTTGGGATTGCGTAATCACTGAATTTTTAAACAACTCAAATGAATTTCAACTGAGTAAAATAGAGATATCCTCTGATGTGTGTGTGTGCGTGTGTGTGTGTGTGTGTGTGAGAGAGAGAGAGAGAGAGAGAGAGAGAGAGAGAGAGAGAGAGAGAGAGAGAGAGAGAGAGAGAGAGAGAGAGAGAGAGAGAGAGAGAGAGAAATATATGCTGAAAATTCGAATGCTTAAAAAAAAAATTCTCCTTCCTGTTTATTCCAGACTCCTGCAGGCTTAGAGAGCAACTCCGAAAATTCAGCTGCGGCGCCATCTGCTGGAAGCTCCGCGACGCTGCAAGGCCCTGCCCCGGGAAGGGGAGATCGCGTTGCAGGTGAAGGCCCAGCATTTGCCCGGGAAAGACTGGCACCAAGGTAGCATTTACATGTAGTCAACTTATCAAAAATTAGACTAAATTGTCCCTCTACAAGAAAATGATCTCAGTTCTGAGAAGCCCCCGGGCATAAATGAAGTGGCATATGTTTTTTAGGTGTCCTCTTAGGAAAACCTGGGGCTTTGGAGGAGGCCTAATTCATCTCATTACAGCAGCAGGACTGAAAACTAAAACTGTATTTTCCATCACTGTACACAGAGAAGTATCAGGAACAGAAGTTACAAGGTGTTTGTTCCCCTGAATGGAACTGAGTTTGCTGAATGGAAGGAATTTTAAAAGTGAAGAGGGTGACAGAAATAAAGTTAATCTGGGAGTGGGGAGGTGCTAAAATGTGGCCTTGGCCGTGTTTGTTATAAAGTCACTAAGCCCTGCTACCATTTCCCAAACTTTTTTTTTTGTCTAAAGTTTTACATGTGTCTCCTTTCCCCCCC
>NW_005369706.1:1017739-1023828 GCF_000412655.1 Myotis brandtii | reverse complement strand
CATTTTCCAAACTCTTAAGTCT
This sequence comes from Myotis brandtii, assembly GCF_000412655.1. NCBI lineage: Eukaryota > Metazoa > Chordata > Mammalia > Chiroptera > Vespertilionidae > Myotis > Myotis brandtii. The sequence continues at coordinate 1,023,806 of NW_005369706.1, read as the reverse complement.
GTTCTGATTTACTTTATGAAGATTTTCTATTTAGGAGACTTCAGACCCTTTGCATATAAGGGTCTAAACCAGTGGTTCTCAACCTTCCTAATGCCGAGACCCTTTATAATACAGTTCCTCATGTTGTGGTGACACCCAATTTCATTGTTACAAATTGAACATAATTAAAGCATAGTGATTAATCACAAAAACAACATGTAATTATATATGTGTTTTCAGATGGCCTTAGGCGACCCCTGTGAAAGGGTCGTTTGACCCCCAGAGGGGTCTCTACCCACAGGTTGAGAACCGCTGGTCTAAACCCATTTGCAAGCACATTTATATACATCAGTATAAACCTATCTTTACCATTGTTGCAAACTTTTTAAAGGCCATAATCAGATCATTTCATAATACATGTAAGTCAGATCATTATGCCCTACACCAGTGATGGCGAACCTTTTGAGCTCGGCGTGTCAGCATTTTGAAAAACCCTAACTTAACTCTGGTGCCGTGTCACATATAGAAATTTTTTGATATTTGCAACCATAGTAAAACAAAGATTTATATTTTTGATATTTATTTTATATATTTAAATGCCATTTAACAAAGAAAAATCAACCAAAAAAATGAGTTCGCGTGTCACCTCTGACACGCGTGTCATAGGTTTGCCATCACTGCCCTACACCTTAAACTTACTAGTATACAGTGCTGCATGTCAATTATCTCTCAATAAAACTGGAAAAAGGAAAGAAAGGGCCCTAGCTGGTTTGGCTCAGTGGATAGAGCATTGGCTTGTGGACTCAAGGGTCCCAGGTTCGATTCCAGTCAAGGGCACATGCCCGGGTTGCAGGCTCGATCCCTAGTGTGGGGCATGCATGAGGCAGCCAATCAATGATTCTCTCTCATCATTGATGTTTCTATCTCTCTCCCTCTCCCTTCCTTTCTGAAATCAATAAAAATAATTTTTTTTAAAAAAAAGAAAGGAATCACTTTCCTCCTGTACTTACTAACATTGTTCTCCAATTTGGCTGCCTTCCCTCCTTGTGTTTGCAGCATATATTCTCCATCTTATATGAATGTGCACGTTTCTAGGGTCCTTCGTTTTCACTGAATTCTTAGAACCTAAGGAGGACACCAGAAGAGTTCATGAGCAGCACTGGTGGGCAGAATTTGCTCCGGCCCTCTCTGTTGCCAGCTGCCTAAACTAAGAGCTGCACCCAGTTCAGACCCTCTGCCAATCGAGTGGGCTGGGAGGAGGAATAGTGTCCAAGCCAAACCCATCTCAAGCCACGATACCAGCCCCACTTGGTCAGGCGTCATGTGTCCCTCCACATTCCTCCATGTAGCCACAGACCATGGCGAGTGGGGCCAGCAGCAAAACAAGATGTCTGGGATTCTGCTGAGGGTTGAAAGGATGCCAATCATTTGTTCTTTGTACATTCCTCCATGTAGCCACAGACCATGGCGAGTGGGGCCAGCAGCAAAACAAGATGTCTGGGATCCTGCTGAGGGTTGAAAGGATGCCAATCATTTCTTTGTATTGTGCTTTTGCTATCTAGATTTAGCCTCCACGGTGTACTGATATCAAATGTGTATCGCCGAAAAGGTGAGAACCCTGTCGCCCTTGCCCAGAGGTGTGCTACTAGATGCTTACAACCGACTCTCAAAATAAAGCCCTGGCTTTCGGTGTTAAAAATATATATATAAAGAAATAAAGGCCATAATCAGAAAATGCTTGGGGAACTGGTAGAAATAATAATTGTAGAGCAGAATTACAGTTGGCCCACCCATCTGGAAAAATATGGTATCACTGATAGGAAACATTTGTAATGGAAAAATGTTATCCAACACGGGTCCGAGCCTGCAGAACTTGATAATAACTTTTTAACAAAAATAACTTTTTGTGTTCTGGGATGAATTTATAATGGTTTTCCTGAAAGAGATGAAGTAGCTTTACCAACAATATAGCCTGTTGGAACCTCACTGGCTATGGAGTCCTTGGGGTCCATGTCACATGACTTCCATAGTCAGTGTTTATAAGGACATCCTTTGGTGCTTCAGTGACTAAGCTGTCATGAGTGAGACCTACTGATTCTACTGCCATAGTGAATAGCGTCCTAGAGATCATGTTCACCTGCATATGGGTACTTGAAGAAGAAAACAGGATGAGAAATAAAATAAAAATCTGTTGTGATGGTACATGGGTGGACTGTATCAGAGAACTAGAACACTGAGTACATTTTCTATTTTGAATGAACAAAGAGTTATTAGGAACCGAATTGTAACCAGTACAGGAAATACTTGATGCCTAATGCCACATCTCTCACACTTCTCTTCTGTTCATGTATTTGTGGAGGAAAGTCTTTCATAGAAATAAATAGCATGATAACAAATCAGCATGTGAGTGGTGGAATGAAGTGGAGAATTGTACATCTCTCGGGGAAGTGCCTCCAGGCCTCTCGCTCGGGGAGCAGAGGTGGAGCAGTGAGAACCAGATGCCTTGAGCCCTCACAGTCTCTTCTGTGTGGCACAGGGCGGTCCTGGAAACAGAATGTTTTCTCTTTTGTGGTTCTCCTTGTTTCACTTTGTTTGTTTAGAGGGTGACTCCGCCCTCAGAACAAGCCACATAGATAAACTACCTGTCAGTTTCTTCACAGACATCCCAAGAGTATTCACTGAGTATTAACTATTTCTGGTTAACCCTGTATAAAAAGACTACCCATTCCTTCAGCAAATGAGGTTGGGGTTCAAATATTTTGTGTTTGGCAAATAGTGAGGGAAAATTTTTCTGGAGATGACCTCTCCCTTGACTTTCAGCCTGTTCTAAATTAGGCCTTTGAGAGAATGTGACCATTCTCTCAAAAACATGAAATAGATTGAACTTGGTAGAAATTTATATCTGGCCCTAGAATTAGGTAACTGTGTCTCCTATGGTCAAAATCCTGACTTCACAGGGGAATTGCTTTAACAATGCCATCCAACTCACTTTTGTTCTCTCAGCGTAGATCAGTCCTCTTCTCTCCCCTCCCTACAAAATGTCAGGCTGACTCCTGTGTATCATTAGGGCTTGGCTTTTTGGTCACTTCCTCTGAGATTTCTTTGACACCCTCCCCCCAAGGCAGGGTTCCCCTGCTGAGTTCCCAACCACCTCAGGGTTCCCCATCATAGCTCTGTCAAACCATATTGTCGCTGCTCATCTGTCTGTCTCCCATTCTAGAATCTCCTTGTCTATGAAAATTGGGCCAAGGCTATTATTATGTTCATTTTGCATGTTCAATGCCTAATTAGTGCCACAGATCAAGCAGGTGTTAGATAGGAATTCAACACATTCACAGAGATGGGAGGGAAGGGTATTTCCCATGGAGGAACTGGCATAAGTACATCCACAGGTAGAGTGCCCAGGGGCATGAGTGTGGTGTGGCTGGAAGCCTGAGGAGGACTGACAGGAGATGAGCTGGAAAAGAGTGGGGTGGTTATAAATACTGTGAGTGTTAGCTTACGTCAGTGGTCATCAGAAGCTGAAATAGTTACAAATGATGACATTTAAGGTATATTGTCTATTGGGTGTTTTGCATATATTTTCATCCAAAATGTGGAGCCACAGACCTAGCCGATTCCACTTGTGGAAAATATGACTTAATTGGCAAAACCAGACTACATAGTCAAACTGGTCAGTTACATTAGACTTAATTTGTATCAGAAAAAAAGTTTAGCTTCATTTTTAAATTAAAAGCACTATCTTACTACAAGTTCTTCTACAACCTCGCTTGTGACTTCTAATTCTAAGATAGTCATTGTCCAAGGCAGAGACTTGCCAGGAATTTGTCCAGGATGAAAGAAGGCACTGCCCTGCCAGTGTTTCTTACTTAAGCTCTCAAGAGATTCTCTCTCAGGGGTGATGCATTCTCAAGTCATCCCTTCGTTTGGGGACAAAGCACAGTTGAGGATGGCTGAGGGTTGTCTTTCTGTTGTGAAAAGCCAGAGCAATTGGGAAGGGGAGGCTGGACAAAAGGAATCGGTTCAATGCCAGCCATTCCCAGGCCGATCACTTTCAGGAGAGGGACCTTGGGTGGTTCAGAATCTGGAAACTGACCTCCTTAACCCTACCTCCGCTGGGTACTCTCAAGAAGACTATGATTCAAAAGAACCTGGATTTTATCCTACAAAGTGGGCTGTGCAAGATGTACAGAGAGGAAATATTAGAAACTCTATTTCTACTTGTTCATGTATTTTGGTAGATTTTATAATTTACATAAAAGTGAAGTGCAATAGCATATAAATAATTTAAAATAAATTATGTGGGGGGGGGGGCGGAGAGGCTATGTAAACATTGGTTTACTGATAAGCCCATACAACCAAAAAATATCTGAGGACCACTTTTAGGGACCGTGTAGAGTCACTGAAGGCTTCTGAGTGAGGAAGTAAAAATGAGCATAATTGTTGACTGCAGGTGATAGCAAGAAACAGTGCCAGCCATGGAGGAGGCAGCACAGGGAGAGGTACCATGGCTGCCTTCAGAGAGCTGGCAACCTGGCTGACACATGAAAGGAACAATAGTGAATGGTAATTAGTGCATAGCTAATTAAAGGAAGGACAATGGGGAAGACATTTAAGAGAACATGGGAAGAACAATAGTTTTTTATTCTGTTTTTAAACATGCATTTCCTGCAGAAATAGTTGAATTTTCAGCAAGGCCCTAAATGGTGATGGACTCACCACACTATTTTCTTTTCAAATTCCAAGCATTCTGTTTGGCCATGTTCCTCCTTCTCCAATTTTAACCACTAAGTTGATGTTTTATTTCTGATGTCTTTCAGTTCTTAGAAGAAGAAACATCCAAAAATGTGAGTTGGTGATTAAGAAGGATTTACTTCTGTAATCCTGGTCTTTCAGAAGATATAAACATTATAATGATTAAAATGTCCAGGGAAAAAGGAAGTTAAGGGAGTAATTTCAGGAGCTTCCCTATTTTTAGAAATTCTACTCTGACTAAAATTTCCCAGAGAGGGATTTTTAAAAGTTCCCAAAGAACATCATAATAAGACATAATAATACCTTTTAGTTATGTATAATAGAGCCAATCTCAAAGGATTTCCATGATCTTATCCTTGCATTCCCACCAGTTTATCTGCATTGAGTATAAGGGTGATAAAAGAGGTTAAGAGGCAGCACAGACTCGCAGTCTGAACAGGCTCTCAGGCCTCCGGATAAACACTATGTTGGAAAAGAACCCTGCAGTGCCCGCCCAGATGCTTAGTCAGACCACACCCTCCTCACAACAACACCAAAGGCATTATTTTAGCCATTTAACAGATGATAAAAAAAAAACAACAACAAAAAAAACATGACTTGGAGAAGATAAGTATAGTTGTCAAGGGCACAATTACTAAGGAGAGCTGGAATCCAGCACAGGTCGATCTTAATCAGAGCCTGTTTTGTGCCTGGGCGACAACTGATAATTTTGCGGGGATAGTTTCAGTAGAGTGGTAGAGGTAGAAGAAAGATTATCTTATTTATCAAATATTTATTGAGGAGGGTGGGACTTCGAGCTATGGCAAATGAGGAGGTGGGCAAATCCTCGCCCCACAAAAGCACCTATAAAGCTGGGGGAAAAATTGATGAAAACAGGCATTTTTAGTACTCTGGAAATCACCACGGACATATAATAATTAGAAAAGTGTTTATGCTTGAATGCTGCTGAAGTTCAGTAACCACAGTGGAAATCTCTGGCATCCTTGCCTGGGAATTTCTCCCTTTCCCAGCCCAGTCAGCATGGATATTTTGCCAGGTTGGGGGATGCTGTGAGGACCAACAGCTTTGCTGCCACCGTGGAAGAGGGCTCACTTTAATTGGAACAGGGGAAAGAGCCAGTGATTCTACTAACCTGATGTTATAGTTGTGGTTGGGGCAAATGTATTCCTGGCTGAGGTTTGTACACATCTACTGCTGGGAACATAGGGTCTAAGACAGCCACATACTCCTGGTTAACCTTGTGGGTTCATGAATAGAGGAGCTGTGAAATGGAAAGTAAAAGTAGAAGCCCAATAGGATTGAAAAGAGCCTGAACTTTGAATGTGCTCCCCTT
>NW_005369706.1:1015654-1017687 GCF_000412655.1 Myotis brandtii | reverse complement strand
TGAGGTATTTGAGCACAATTTCTTTCCCATCATCGGTTGACCATTAGGCTCCTAAAACAGGGACAACCCCTAGGAAATTAAAATAAAAACAAGAAAAAATAAACTGAGCAAAGATAGCAGCAACCATGCACTTCAATGGAGACAGATTTCATAGACTGAACCCAGGCAACAGACACAAAAGACAGCCTTGAAGAAGAAAATTAGAATCCAGAGTTGCTACAATATATTTTTTATATATATCCAGTTTTATATATCCAGTTTTCAATAAAATATTCAAGGAGTTAGAAAGTATGACTCATTCTCAGAAAAAAGCAAGGAAAATATGACTCATTCTCAAAAAAACAAAAGTCAATAGAAAATATATCTGAGTGTCCCCAGAAGTTGGATTTAGCAGGCAAAGACATCAAGGCAGCTATGATAAATAAGTGCAAGGTACTAAAATAAATCATGTTTAAAGAATCAAAAGAAAGTAGGACAATAATGAATCAACAAATAAAGACTCCATAAAGAAACAAATTATTAAATTTTTAGAAAATATTTTTATTGATTTTTTATCAGGGAGAGAGAGAGAAACATCAATGCGAGAGTAAAACATGAATCAGCTGCCTCCTGCACACCTCCTACTGGGGCATGTGTCCTGACCAGGAAGCAAACCGGCAACTTTGCTGTGCACAGCACAACACTCAACCAAGTGAGCCACACCAGCCAGGGCAGAAATTATTTTAAAATTTCAAAGTGTAATTTCTGGAGGTGAAAATAAGCAATACCTAAAATCAGGGGTCCTCAACTTTTTAAACAGGGGGCCAGTTCACTGTCCCTCAGACCGTTGGAGGGCCGGACTATAGTTTAAAAAAAAAACTATGAACAAATTCCTATGCACACTGCACATATCTTATTTTGAAGTAAAAATAACAAAATGGGAACAAATACAATATTTGTATTTGCATGTGGCCTGCGGGCCGTAGTTTGAGGACCCCTGCCTAAAATGAAAAATTCACTAGAATGGCTGAAAAGCAGATTCAGGACTCAGTGAACTTGAAGAGATATTGAGAGAAATTATCCACTGAAGAATAATAAGAATAAAAATTGAAGAAAAAGAAACAGAGCCTCAGAGACTTGTGGGACAACATCTAATATTCCAACATATGTGTGGAGGGAAAGGAGAGAAAGGGTCAGAAAAAATATTTGAAGAAATAGTGTCCAGCCCAGCCAGTGTGGCTTAGGGTTGAGCATCCACCCATGAACCAAGAGGTCCCTAGTTTGATTCCTGGTTAGGGCACATGCCTGAGTTGCCGACTTGATCCCCAGTAGGGGGTGTGCAGGAGGCAACTGATCAATGTTTCTCTCTCATCCATGTTTCCATCTCTCTATCCCTCTCCCTTCCTCTCTCTAGAAAATCAATAAAAACATTTTTTAAAAAGAAATAATGTCAAAAAACTTGGCAAATTTTATTAAAAACATTAATCTGCACAACCAACTAGATAACTAACTACAAAGGCATATAAACTGTTGAAAGCCAACAACAAAAAGAAAATAATAAAAACATCAAGAGGAAAACCACCATACCATCATTGATAACAAAGCATCAATATAATTGACAGAAACAACGGAGTTTTCTCATCCAAAACAATGCACGCTGGAAGACAGTGGAATGGTTTATTAAAAGAAAAAAAACCAACAATTTTATATCTCACAAAATTATCCTTTAAATGTGAAGGGGAAATGAAGACATTCCCAGATAAACAAATCTGAGGGGATTTGTCACTGGTAGATCGCCCTACAAGAAATGCTAAGGGAGTCCTTCAGGCTGAAAGTAAAACACATCTACAATAGGAAATGAAGAGCAGTGGAAATGGTAAATATGTGAGGTAGTATAAAAGATTCTATAAATATATATTTTCTTGTTTCTTCACATAACTTATTTAAAAGATGTGAAATTGTATAAAGCAATAATTATAACTATATTGATGGGTTATAACATTCATGTGACATATGTGATAATGATCATTAATATATTATGTAATATAAATATA
>NW_005369706.1:1014865-1015547 GCF_000412655.1 Myotis brandtii | reverse complement strand
ACTAATAATACATAATATTAATTATTAATATAAAGATATATCTGAGATATGTAAAATAACATGAAGGGAAGGAATAGAGTTATATTAGAGCAAAGTTTCTATGTTTTACTGAAATTAAGTTAGTATTAATCTAAATAGATAATAATAAATTAAGTGTGTATTATCTCTGCAGTAACCATTAAGAAAGTAACTTAAAAATATACGGTAAAGCCCTGGCTGGTGTGCTAAGTGTTTAGAGCATTGGCCCGGGGTCCAAAGGGACTTGGGTTCAATTCCCGGTCAAGGGCACATACCTAGGTTGCAGGTTCAATGCCCAGTCCCAGCCAGTTTGCGTTGTGGGACATGCAGAAGGCAAACAATCAATGTGTCTCTCTTACCTTGATGTTCTTCTTTCTCTCTCTCTCTTTCTCTCTCTCTCTCTCTCTCTCTCCCACCCCCATCCTTCCCTTCCATTCTTTCTAAAAATCAATGGAAAAAATATTCTCAGGTGAGGATTATAAATAAATGGTTAAAAACTACATTAAAAATATATAGTAATATATATAGTTACATACATGCATATATAGACTAAAACTGTACATAAAAATAAATGGCATCCTAAAAATATATAACACTATGGGTGGCAGTAAAGGAGGAAGAGGTGAACAATAAAGAATGGAAACATATCAGATCAGTGGAAGGG
>NW_005369706.1:998047-1014771 GCF_000412655.1 Myotis brandtii | reverse complement strand
GAGAAAGGAAACATAGAAAACAAATACCAAAATGGCAAGTGTAAATCAAATCACAAGAATAATTACATTAATTGTGAAAGGTCTGAGCATCCCAATCAAAAGACAGAAATTTGCAGACTAGATAAAAAAAAAACACCCAAGATCCAATTATAAGGTGTCTACAAGCAACACCTTAGATTTGATGACATAAATAATTAAAAGTAACAAATGAAAAAAGATATACAAGGGCCATTGTAACCATAAGAGAGCTGGAGTGGCTATATCAGATAACAGAGAGAGGTTAAAAAAATGCTATAGAGACAAAGAGGGACATTTAATAATGTTAAAGGAATCAATTAATCAGGAACATAGAATAATTATAAACATGAAACATAAAACCAGATCTGCAAAATACTTAAAAGAAAAATGAACAGAATTGCAGGGAGAAATTCGAGATATCAATACCTCACTCTCATTAATGAATAGAACAACCAGATAGAAAATCAGCAAGGATATAGAATATGTACTTGAACAACACTATCAACCAACTTGACATCTATAGAACTCTGACCAAGGACTGGAGAATAGACATACTTTTCAAGTGCACATGGAACATTCTCCAGAAGAAACCATATGTCAGGATATAAAACAAGTGTTCAATAAATTTAAAATATTTCAAGTCATACAAACTATGTTCTCTGACCACAATGGACTTAAATTAGAAACCAGCAACAGAATGAAACCTGGGAAATCCCCAAGTATTTGGAAATTAAACAGATTTCTAAATAGTCTATAGGCCTAAGAAAATAGCACCAGGGAAATTTAAAAATCTTTTGAACTGAATAAAAATGAAAACACAACAAATAAAAGTTTCTGGAGGAGTATTTGAGATCTTGCTCCCTGGCATATGTCCCCAGTTAGACTCAAATAAACTCTTAAAACATTTTTTATGGAATACAGCTAAGAGTTCTTTTAGGGAAACACTTATGTCAGAAAAGAAGAAAGGTCTCAAATCAATAACCTAACCTTCTACCTTAAGAAAGTAAAAAATACAAAAAAAGTGCAAACTAAACCCCAGGCAAGCAGAAAAAGGGAAATAAAGATTAGAGCAGAAATCAATGAAATTAAAAACACACACACAGAAAAACAATACTTCTGTATTGTTGGTTCTTTGAAAAGATCAACAAACCTTTAATTAGATTAACCAAGGGGGCAGGGAGAAGAGAGAGAAAGAGGGAAGATACAAATTATCAATATCTGGAATAAAAAATGTCTACCCTACAAGAGTTAAAATATAAGGGTAAGCTATGAATAACTTTATACCAATAAATAGACAGCTTAAATGACATTTTTAAAAAATCCCCAGATACAAATTACCAAGACCAACTCAAAAGAAATAGAAGCCTGAATAGACTTACATCAATTAAAAAAAAAAGAATTAGTATTCAAAAATTTTTCCACAAGGAAGAGCTCAGTTCCAGATGGCTGGTGAATCCTATTAAATATATATTTTTTTCAATCCTCACTCAAGGATATATTCTTACTGATTTCAGAGAGAGAGGAAGGGAGAGGGAGAAGGAGAGGGAGAGAGAGAGAGAGAGAAACATTAACTGGTTGCTTCCGTATGCACCCCGACTGGGGATCAAACCTGAAACCTGGGTATGTCCCCTGACTGGCCACCTTTTGTGTAGGGACGCTCCAATCAATGAACCACACTGGCCAGGACAATATTTAAAGAAGAAATAAGACCAATACTTGACAATTTCAGAAAATAGAGGAGGAAACATTTCCCAATTCATTCTGTAAGAGCAGCATGATACTGAAGCCAAACACACTACAAGAAAATAAAATGCATACCTTTATAATATCAATGCAAAAATCCTCAACAAAATACTAGCAAACTAAATCTAGCAACATATAAAAAGGATTATACACCATTTCCAAGTAGGATTTATCCAGGAATTCACAGTTGGTTTAGCATCCTAAAGTCAATTAATGTAATATTCCATATTAATAGGATAAAGGACAAAACCCAGCACTGACCATCAGGGGGCAGACATTCAATGCAGGAGCTGCCGAGCTGCGGTGATTTGGCAGCAGCGGTTCTCGGGTGATGCACCCCAGAACCAGAGAGGAGGGAGCCTGATTCCGGGGTGTGCCACCTGAGAACTGCCCTCTCGAAATCCGGGACCCCTCAGGGGATGTCAGAGAGCTAGTTTTGGCCCGATCCCCACAGGCCAGGACGAGGGACCCAGCTTACTCCGCAGATAAGCCACAGCGCCGCCCCAGGTGCGCTGGCTGGGGAAGGACTGCGGGAGGTTGGCTTCAGGGCGTGTCCAGCATCTATGTCCATCAACTGATGAATGGATAAACAAAACATGCTATATCCATAATAATGGAATATTATATATCTGTATATATAAAAGGCTAAGTGACCGTCTGATTGTCCGACCAGTAGCTATGATGCGCACTGACCATCAGGGGGCAGACATTCAATGCAGGAGCTGCCGAGCTGTGGTGATTTGGCAGCAGCAGTTCTTGGGTGACGCACCCCAGAACCAGAGAGGAGGGAGCCTGATTCCGGGGTGTGCCACCCGAGAACCGCCCTCTCGCAATCCGGGACCCCTCAGGGGATGTCGGAGAGCTGGTTTCGGCCCGATCCCCACAGGCCAGGATGAGGGACCCCACCTGCTGGAGGGACCCAGCTCACTCCACAGATGAGCCACAGCGCCGCCCCAGGTGCGCTGGCTGGGAGGGGCCACGGGAGGTTGGCTCCAGGGCGTGTCCAGCCTGTCTGGCCCAGTCCTGCCCTGCTGGCCACCTTCTAATTAATTTCCTTTCAATGTGCGTGAATCCATGCACCAGGGCACTAGTTCAGCAATAAGAAGGAATAAAATACTGATACATGCCACAACATGGATTAATCTCCAAAATATGCTAAGTGAAAGAGGCCAGATAAAAAAGGCTATATTATATGATTCTATTTGTAGGAAATGGCCATAATGGGAAAATTTATAGACTTCAAGCAGATCTGTGGTTGCATAGAGCATAGAGCAGGCTTGATTGTGCTCTATGTCCATGATAGAATGAATGGCAGCCCTCTTGGAGACACACTACCAGCTATAGCAGTGGTTCTCAACCTTCCTAATGCCGCAACCCTTTAATACAGTTCTTTATGTTGTGGTGACCCCCAACCATAAAATTATTTTCGTTGCTACTTCATAACTGTAATGTTGCTACTGTTATGAATCGTAATGTAAATATCTGATATGCAGGATGTATTTTCATTGTTACAAATTGAACATAATTAAAGCATAGTGATTAATCACAAAAACAATATGTAATTATATATTCAATATGTGTTTTCCGATGGTCTTAGGTGTTTTCCGATGGTCACGACCCACAGGTTGAGAACCGTTGAGCTGTAGGAAGTCATTGGACTGCTTTAAGTAGAGAAGTGATATGATCTGACATTTTAACAGAATCACTCTGGCTGCTGTGCCAGGAGTAGGGTTAAAACACATGGCGCTAAGGAGAGCAAACATATTAAGAACAATATGCTATATATGCCAGGTCCCTTGAAACATATGCTGTGCAGATGTTTCTTTCCTGCAGCGACTGTGTCAAGCAGCAAGAATGGACCGGCTTCCGGCAGACAGGGGCGCTGGTCCAAAGTGGCTACAGTGGAACTAGTGCAACGTGGTCAAACTGGAGATGTATTTATAGACAGGATTTGCTGATGGATTGATGGGAGTGATAGAAAAAGAAGAACCGATGATGACTCCAAGGTTTTGGGCTCAGGAAGCTGGAAGAATGGAATTGTCATTAACTGAGATGGGAAAGGGGAGGGGCATGTTTTGGCAGGAACATTAGGAGGTTAGGTTTAGGTATTTACTAGATATATAAGCAGAGAAGTTCCACAGGCAGGGGTTATGTGGGTCTGGAATTCTGGAAAGCATTCTAAATTGGAAACATATGTATATATTAGTGTGTGGATAGTATATAGAGCAAGAGACTGGATGAAATCAGCAAAGGAATTGGTGTAGATAGGGATGAGAGGAGACCTTGAGCCTTTGACATTTAGAGTTTGGGAGACCAAGGCGGAAACAACAATGAAGACGGAGAAAGAGCTGCCAGGAGGAGAACCAGAGAGTCCTGGAAACCTAGTGAGGAAAGTGCTTCAAGGGAAGTGTTTCACAGTGATGAGCAGTATTAAATGATGCTGATAGGTTAAAGGAGATGAGAACTGACTGTTGGATTTGGTAATATGGAAGTCATGGATGACCTTGACAAGAGCAGCTTTGGAGAAGTAAGAGTTAAATCCTGATCCCAGTGGGCTCAACAAATGGGGGGAGACAAACCCAAGGCAGTGATTGTAGATAATTCTGTGCTTTAACGATAAGGAGAGAGCCCCCTGATCGGATAGCTCAGTTGGTTATAGCACCATCCTGATGCGCCAAGATTGCAGCTTTGATCCCTGGTCAGGGCACATACAAGAATCAACCAATGAATGCATAAATAAGTGAAACAAGTCTCTCTCTCTCTCTCTCTCTCTCTCTCTCTCTCTCTCTCTCTCGTCAATCAACCAATAAATCATCCTTTTAAAAAAGTTAAGAAGACAGAGGGGATAGTAGCCACAGGTAGAAGTGAAATCAAGAGGGGTTATTTTGGAGATGGAAGAACATGTCTTTATACTAAAACTGAATAGAGGGGGGATATAGGTGCAGGAGACAAAAATGAGAATCCTTGAGTAGACAAAAGTGGATAGGACATGACGTACATGTGGAAAGTGGGCCTCGATTGAGAGCATGGACAGTTTATCTGCAGTAGTTAGAAGACAAGCAAGAGGGCATGGGTACAGTCACAAATAGGTAGATTGTTACGAAAAATTATCCCAAGATTTGGAAATATGCAGAGTAGGTTTTTTCTGATGGTTTGTTTGTTTGTTTGGTTTTTGACTAGGTACTTCTTAATGAAGAGCTGTACTCTGTCCAACAGGTTTTCTGGGGATTATCTGATTTTCTAGGGGCAGGTACCTATGCTTGACTTTCTATTTACTATTAATTATGATATTTTATAACTCTGTTTCTTATAGAAAATTTATGGCAATGCAAATAGTTGTTGTCTGAGAGAAATACAAATGACTTCTGTCCTATGGGAAAGATAATCTCACAGTTTGTTTATTTATTTGCCTGGTAGGGTATTAACCAGCTTTGTATCTAACCCAGCAATCTTATTTTAATACTAGAGGCCCGATGCACGAAATTCGTGCAAGAGTAGGCCTTCCTTCCCCTGGCTGCTGGCACCGGCTTCCCTCTGATACCTGGGACCATGCTTCCCTCTGGCCGCCGGCAGGCACCTGGACCTGAGCTTCCCTCACAGCCCTGACTTCATCCAGAAGGTCATCCAGAAGGACATCTGGTCTAATTAGCATATTATACTTTTATTATTATATATTTTTAAAGCACTTTTCCTTATGAAATATATCAACTTTTCCTCGTATGCTCTTTGCACCAACTTTATCATTTTACCATTTTACTGGTTCCTTGGTTAGTTAATAAAACTCAGACACACGCTTATTCTATATATGAGTCTTGATTTTAACTTTTTTGAAAATTGTATTTTAACAAGGAAGGTGTAGTAGTGGGGGCTTGTGGACAGTCTCTTCTGGTTGCTTCTGTTTTCTTAGCAAATAAGGATGCAAAGGTATGAACTGAGAGTGAGAATGGGGAGGAAATGGGGGGGTGTGGAGAGTGATGAAGAAGATATAAAGAGACTTTTAGGAGAGGGGGAAAGTGAAGGGAAATACAGTATGACTGCTGAGCAATGTAAGGCCCCCTGGAGGTTAGTAGTCATGGATTTTAATTGATCTGTCAGCCTGCCACAGCCATACCTGTAGGCATGGGACAGGCAGGTTAGATTTAATCAGGTTTGAGGTTATGGTAAGTGAGCACAACAAAGAAAATGGAACAAGGGAGTTGCAGCAAGCAAGAGCATAATTATGGTGTGGAGTAGGGAAAGGGAGACTGAGGACACGAGGTGGTAAGGACAGTCCAAGGTGGTAGGCTCAATAGCTTGCCAGTCCCATTAAGTAGAGGGGTTGTTAGGATTGCTTTTCTCTTGCTGGAAAGGTGGAGGTGGTGGTTGGATAGTGGGATGCTTACAATTGAAATCATGATGGGGGCAGTGGGATGCAATACTTATTAGAGCCAAGAAGTGAATGAGAGTCCCGGCTGGTGTGCTCAGTGGTTAGAGTGTTGGCCTATGCACCAAGGGGTCTCAGGTTCGATTCCGAGTCAAGAACACGTACCTAGATTGCAGGCTCGATTCCTGGCCCTGGTTGGGGTGAGTCCGGGAGGCAACCAATTGATGTGTCTCTCTTATATTTTTTTTCTTTGTCTCTCTCATATTGATCTTTCTCTCTCTCCTTCTTCCTCCCCCTCTATCCCTCCCTTCCATTCTCTCTAAAAATCAGTGGAAATAATATCCTCTGGTGAGGATTAAAAAATAATAGAAAAAAGAAAAAAAAGTGAATGGAAGGATGAAAAGAAAAGCCACAAATATGACTGAAAGGGAAGAGATACTGGAAGTAACTCAAACAGGAAATGACATGATGGTGGTTTAGTCCTAATTTGTGTAGACAAAGGGAGTGAAGAGTCAAGAATAGGGTTTAATTTATAAGTCAAGATTCCAGAGACTGTGAGCAGGAATAAAAACTAGAGCACATGCCGGCTAGTGTGGCTCAGTGGTTGAGCTGTGACCAATGAACCAGAAGGTCACAATTCAGTTCCAGTCAGGACACATATGCCTGGGTTGCAGGCTCAATCCCCAGTAGGGGGCATGCAGGAGGCAGCTGATCAATGATTCTCTTTCATCTTTGATGTTTCTATCTCTCTCCCTCTCCCTTCCTCTCTGAAATAATATATATATATACACATACATATGTATATATTTTAAAAACTAGAGCACAAGTGTATTAATCACATTGGAGGGAACCCTAATGAGACAAGAGGGAGGATAATATCAGGAACATGAAAGAGGAGGAGACGTTTTGTTGAAAGCTGTTTAGAGCCCAGGTTAGATCCCTTAAGCCTATCACTAAATTAGGAATCTAGGTTATCTTCTCGGAGTGAACAGGTAAGTGTAGAATAGGATCTTGAAGGATATGGAAGAGATTGGGAGTGGCTGTTATGAAGAGTGAAAGAGATAGGCAAAGGAATCAGCAGCAGAGTGGGTGGAGGGGATGTGAGCAGTTGAAGTATTTAAGGAAGGTGAGAGATTATCCTAATTTCCTGTCTCTGTAAATGTGGAAAACACAATAAGCTATTTATATGGGTTCATTTTTATCATTCACATAGGTTACAAGATTGATCACAGACATTTTACTAGTGTTTGCCATGCTAAGCCCCACAACAGTGGTGCCTTCAAGTTCCTCTGAGCTCCACGTCCAGATCCCCATAGTTACTAGATCTCGCTACTGTGTGTTCTGAGGGAATCCAAACCTCTCTAACGGAAGGCCAAAAGCAATCTCTCTTCAGCCTCACTTCAAAAAAATTTAACAGAAGTAACTCCACACCCCTCCCCCACCGCACACGCCTGCTCTGGTGTTTCCTATCATGATTACCAGCTCAGGTTCCAAGATAGAAAATTCAGAGCCTTTTCATGTCCCTCATTTTCCAATCCAATTAGACACCAATTTCTACACTGCAAACAGCTCTCAAAGCTTGTCGCTCCTCCTATTAGGATGACTCACAAACTGTCCAAAATCTTGGAAGGTTTACACATTCCACACCGGGGCAGGGGGAGTGAGGCAGAGGGAACTAGCTTTCCCAGGCCAAATTTGCACACACACTTGGACGGCGAGGCTCCACAGGGCTTCCAGCCTCTGGTTCTCTTTGTGCGGGAGCTCCCACACCAGCACTTGGGGTCTTGTCCTGAACTGCATCCTAGCCTAGACCTCCACTTTCCTCAGGGTGGTCTGTGTCCTTTTCTGCCACTGGGCTATGGGCAGGCACTCCTAGTCTACCCAGACTGGCCCCTGCCCACCTGGGATCCATATGCATATCGATTCACTTCCTACTTCAGTTCTCTACTTGGATGCCTAATAGGCATCTCAGACTTTTTTTTAATATTTTTTTTTATTGATTTCAGAAAGGAAGGGAGAGGGAGAGATAGAAACATCAGTGATGAGAGAGAATCATTGATCTGCTGCCTCCTGCACGCCCCACACTAGGAACTGAGCCTGCAACCTGGCATGTGCCCTCACCGGGAATCAAACCCTGACCTCCTGGTTCATAGGCTGATGCTCAGCCACTGAGCTACGCCGGCCGAGCTTGAAGTCGTTCTTTTTCTTTAAATATATTTTATTGATTTTTTACAGAGAGGAAGGGAGAGAGTTAGAAACATCGATCAGCTGCTTCCTGCACACTCCCCACTGGGGATGTGCCCGCAACCAAGGTACATGCCCTTGACTGGAATCGAACCTGGGACCCTTGAGTCTGCAGGCCGATGCTCTATCCACTGAGCCAAACCAGCGAGGGCTTGAAGTCGTTCTTGATTCTTCTTTTTCTCACAACTCACATCCAATCCACCAGAAACTCCTATTCAGAATCTAGCCACTTGTCACTCTCTCTTCTCAGGGGAGAAGTGGCTCCTGCCCAGTTATTACAGTAGCCACTTCACTGGTTGTCTACTTCCATTCTTGCCTCTCTTCCTACATTCTATCCGAAGCCTAGAGGCCACAGTGACCCTGTTAAACAAAAGTCTAATCTTGTCATTACTTTGCTTACAACCCTCCCATGACTTCGATCTCACGCCTCTGAGGACTATACAGTCTGGGTCCCTCTCTCTCTCTCTCTCTGACGTCATCTGTTGCTTTTCCCTCACTCACCCTGCTCCAGCCATTCCAAGTGCTCGTCCCCCAGAAATCCACATGGCTGTTTTTCCTTCAAATCAGACAGGCCTTCTCTGCCATGTTAGGTAAAATAGTGCTCCTTATTACTCTCTTGTGTCTCTTTCCCAAAGGCAACATAAACTCCTTGAGGGGCTTTGTCTTGTCTTCAGTTCCTAGTACAGTGCCTGGTACACACTAGGAGCCAGTAAATGAATATGTATTGAAGGAAAGAAAGAATAATGTGATTTTGCATTTCTAGAATAAGGTAACTTACATTTCAGGGAACTATACAAAATGACCAAATGATATAAGGAAGCTTAGAGGCTGTATTTTATTTTACAAATGACCAGGCCAAGACCCGCTCAGTCAGTGGTACTATAATGAGACTCCAATCCCCTAAATCCCAATGCAGTGATCTACTTACCAGGCTGTTTCAGAGCAGGTCTTATCCTCACACAGCAGGTGGGAAACTCAGCACAGTGCAGCCAGGGACCGGGCCAAAGGCTGTGCTCTTTCATCACACCAGGACCAGAGTTCGCAGTGCCGAATAGTTATAATGGCTCTGAGAGTTTACACTCTCGTCACTGAGGAGTGGAGAGAATCCTTACTTCAATGTTTTGTTATAAGTAATCTTTACTTTCCCCAGCCCCAGGGTCTTCCCCTTTGTGTTTTATTCTGTCCTGCCTCTCGAGGTCAGCATGATCCCTTCTCCACACCTGGACTTCTTCCTCCGCTTCCATAACAATGTGCTGGAGACTCGGCTGTCTTTGCTTAGCCTGCTTAACAAAATACCATAAACTGGGTGGCGTGTATACAACAGAAACTTATTTTTTTTTAAATATATTTTTATTGATTTCAGAAAGGAAGGGAGAGGGAGAAAGAGATGGAAATATCAATGATGAGAAAGAACCACTGACTGGCTGCCTCCTGCATGCTCCCTACTGGGGATCGAGACCACAACCCAGGCATGTGCCCTTGACCGGAATTGAACCCGGGAACTTTCAGTCCACAGGCTGACGCTCTATCCACTGAGCCAAACTGGCTAGGGCCAACAGAAACTTATTCCTCACAGTTCTGGAGGCTGGAAGTTCGAGTTCAGGGTGCCAGCATGGCTGAGCTCTGGTGAGAACCCTCTTCCAGATTGCAGACTGCCATTTAAAAGAAAATTTTTTGTTAATCCTCACTCGAGGATATTTTTTTCATTGATTTTTAGAGAGAATGGAAGGCAGGAAGGAGAGAGGGGAGAATGAGAGAGAGAGAGAGAGAGAGAGAGAGAGACATTGATGTGAGAGAGACACATCGATTGGTTGCCTCCTGCACATGCCCTGACTGGGGACCAGGGAGGGGATTGAACCTGCAACCTGTGTTGGTGCCTTTGACTGGGAATCGAACCCCCAACCCCTCAGTGCCAGGTGGCAGACTGCCATTTTATCATTGTATTTCACATGGCAAGAGAGCTCTCTGGAGTCCCTTTTATAAGGGCACTAATCCCATTCATGGGCCCCACATCCCAAAAGCCTCACCTCCTATTGACATCACAGTGGAGGTTAGGATTTCAATATATGCATTTGGGGGTGACACACTCACTCAGTCTATTGCAAGCTGTCTTGGCCTTGACCAGAGGCCATTAAACCCCCCAATGCAACCAAGCAAACGAGTGTCAAGGAAACAGGTTTCGTAGCTCGCTAGGTGACCTACATTCCTGGTTAATTTTTCTTCCCTCTGAAACAACTTGGGTTTACTGCCGGTCGTTTCAGGCAGAGTAAAGGAGGATAGCAGCCCGAATGTAAAATTTGTTTCTTTGTTTTGAACACAAAGAACTCTTTCCTTCTCTCTCTCTTTTTCCCCATAGTACGTGAACCAAGCTCTGTCCCTTGGGTTCTGTACAAACAAATGGAGCAGGGTAAGCACATGGATTTTGTGGTTACAGACTGTTCCACGTAACTCATTTACAAGGTCAGTGGGGACCACAAGTTACCAAAACAAAGAAGTATGTGATTTAAAATGAGAATCTCTTGATTCATCAGAAACAAGCAAAGACCTTTCGGGGTTTCTAAAAGGCTTATATTCCTGACTCTATCAGGAACACAAAAGCTGGAGGATAAGAGGGGGAAAGTACACGGACTAGAGGATCAAAATAGCAAGTGCTATAAAAAGAGGCCGTGTGGGTCCACATCTGCTAGAACTCTGCACCAGCCTCCTCCCTTCACGGCGTCATAACTGAAGGGTTTGGGGATCATTCCAGGTTTGGAGGACTTGGAGAAATAAACATGCAATTACAGTTGTAGATATAAAAGTGGTTTCATAGGAATGTTTTTGGAGAGAAGACAGTGGTTTGAAACTGAGAGCATTAAGGAGACCTCTCAAGGAAGGGGTGGGGATCCTGGAGAAGAAGGCTGGGCCTAACACAGCCTGGGCCAGCGTGTCTCTAGATACAGTTTCTTACCCCCATGAGCCTCGATTTCCTCTTCAATAAAATGGAGGTAACAAAAGTTTCTACCTCACAGGGTTAATTGAGGAGAATAACTTAAAGCTTGGAAACTTGTCAGTCTGGGTGGGGATGGAAGCCAAGGGTCCTGACACAGGAGAGGGGAGGGGGATGGTAGAGGAGTTTGGGGACTTATAGGACCCAAGAGATAAAAGGGCTGGGAAAGAACCATGAGGATTGGATTGGGGTTCGAGAGGCTGGGAGGTAACCCTTTCTTAACCCTGAAAGCCCAAACTGGGAGAAGCCAGGCTGGGCTTTGGGGCTTTGGCTGGCTGTGAGGAGGGGGCTAAAAGAACCAGGAGAAATGGCCTGACTTGGTTAGTGTGGAAGGAGGGGCAGTTGAGTGCAGGGAGTGGAGGTGAGAGCCTAATGGGTAGTATTCACCAATTTCCATGGTGTAAATACATCCCCCACTGCTGATTTCAAACCACCAACATGATGTCATGTCCCACTGGCTCACAGAATTCCTGAAAATCTAACCATTGGCTCTCCTAGGCTCTAGCACCGCAGGGAGCAGGGGAATCAGCACAAAAGAGTCCCACGGGGTTCAGTGAGGGGGACTCCCAGTGACCCGAAGGGGGAGAGACAGGACTGGAGGAGGCCCAGTGCTTTCAGCCAAATTGAACAGATTACTTGAATAACAGGAGACTGTTTCACTCCCAAGTTTCCTAACTGTGTAGAATTTATGCACTGACACTCCCTTGCATTGAGGTGCTATTGTACTAATTAGGTAGAAAAAAACAATTCTTGGTGTACTTGAGAATGGCTGGTTCTGTGTCCTGGGAGGAGGTGGGGGGAGGGGTGACAGGTGGAGAGATACCTGGAAAGGGGGAAGGGGAAGGGGGAAGAGTTTCCTGATAGTCAAGGCTCCAAGTACATCCCCCGCTGTATGGGGTGGGGCCACAACATTAGTAACAAAGAAACAGAATTTCCGGAGGATGAGGCCCAGAAATCAGGATTTTAAAAAGATTCCCAGGTGATTCTAATGTGCAGCCAAGGTTGAGAACCACTGTCCTAAAGGGATGGGGGAAGGGGGTTAATTACAGAAGAGATTGGAAAGAGCGTGTAAGAAGGCTTGGCTGTAGTATATAGAGCAGAAATATAAGGGAAACACAACCTACTTCAGTCAGTCACTGTGAGGAAACAACTCAAAGTATTACATTTTTAGGGATTATAAAGCAGATTAGGTAAGTCAATGATGTCTCAGTGGAAGTAAAACGTGAAATTTCGGAGCTGAAAGCCAGTCTTCTCTGGTAATCTCCCAGAACGGAGCTAGCATCTCACACGCAGAGTCCTGCGGAAAGGGAAGAAGTCCAAAACACTCCCGTCAGGGGGAGGAGAGCTTTGAAAGAATGTGCAAAAAAGTTGTAAAGACTGTAAATATTTTCAGGATAAAAGGAGCAGTGAGTGAAAGTTAAAGAATTAAGGATTATTTTTCTCCGACAATAAAATAACACATTACCTAGGAGATCATGTCCTGCTCTTCTGTATTTACAAGGATAACAAGAAAAAACAAACTGCCTGAACATACTTACGTTTTTTAAAAAGTTATCGTAAAAAAGGTGGTTGAACTTAATTGCAAGGAGTTCTAGCTGTCCTTTGGAGGTCTTGAAAGTTGAACAAATCCTCTTTTTTTCTTGTTTTTATTTGCTTGGTTTGTTGTTGTTGTTAATCCTTGCAGGGGGGCGGGGGAACTCGGAGAAAAAGAAACAGTGATCAACTGGTTCTTCCCACACCTTCCCGCATGCTGAACCTAGATACTTCACTGGGAATCGAACCCAAGACTCTTTGGTGCCCCGGCCAACACTCTAATCACTGAGTAACACTGGCCAGGGCTCTCTTTTCTGTTAAATTTAGTAGTAGCTTTGCCTTAAGACAACAAATTCAGTAAAGGACTTTTCTGGGACTTCCTCTCCCTGTGAACTAGAGCCACTTCTAGGGAAGGGCCCAGAAGTAATAGAGGCAGGCGACTGTCATTTTAGGCATTTGTTCTGGTTCTACCTCTTGTGGTGTAGGGTAATCATTTCAAGTCTTAGGACCTTATTTCCCATAGTTCCATAATACATTCCTTTGTTAAAATATTTTTGAAAACTTTTCCAGGCACTATTGGAGTAGAAAATGTTTTGTTATAAATTGCTATATAAGCACAAAATATCCCCATACCGTTATTATTTGTAACATGTAATTTTAACTGAATACAAATAAATTTCTCAGTATTACTGGTATCCTCACATATCAAACAGGAGTTAGACGGAAAAAACAGGAGGTTCAGTTTTATCTGAATTATTTTCTCTTTACTAATGTTTTGTGGACGTACTATATTTATCACAGCAATTTGAAGTGTAAGCTCCCTCGAGCCAGAGTAGCTATGCAACACTTCTTTCCCTAAAGCATTGTAAGACTCCAGCAAAAGCCCATCTGTAAGTAGTTATCTAATTTACTTGTGTTTCTTAGAAGACGCTGACTGAGTGAAGTTTTCACTAAGTGGCTAAACTCAGTGGTCAAAGTTTTCAACTTTGCTCATTTTTGTGCAGCTCCCATGAACAGCAGAAGCCTCAAGTCACAGCATCACAAAATATTAGGGCTGGACGAGGCCTTAGAGCAGCCGTGGGCAAACTACGGCCCGCCGGCCGGATCCGGCCTGTTTGAAATGAATAAAACTAAAAAAAAAAAAGACCGTACCCTTTTATGTAATGATGTTTACTTTGAATTTATATTAGTTCACACAAACACTCCATCCATGCTTTTGTTCCGGCCCTCCCGTCCAGTTTAAGAACCCATTGTGGCCCTCGAGTCAAAAAGTTTGCCCACCCCTGCCTTAGAGAGAATCCTGTCCAATCCCCTCATGCGAAACCTGGGCCTAAGGAGGAGAAATGCCCGTCCGGAAGTCATAGCACCAAAACTGCAGAGCACTGGCTCTGTGAATAACTCAGCATGTTTTTGGTGACTTCTGCAAAATTTCAACTTCTGCAAAGTAAGATCAGTTTCCGCATCTCATTCAGTAATATTTAGGCCCATAAAGATCTGTTTGCTTTAATAAAGGTTAAAATTTTAGCTGTCCACCCAGGAAAGAGATTCCCCACCTCCTCAAAAACAAAACAAAACAAAACAAAACACACACAGACACACACACACACACTCTACTAGGGGGCGGCAAATGCAACAGGGTGCACCTTCACCTCTAATTTTGTCCATTACCACCCCCACCCCCAACAGTAACAGCTACCGATTTTACTTAGTGCCTTACTATGTGTATGTGTATGTATTATTTATCTTATTCAATCCTTATAACAATGTATCCATCTATAAGTTACATACTATCCCCATTTTATAAGGGAGGAGATTAAGAAATGTGCTCAAGCCCTTGCAGCGGTTCTCAACCTGTGGGTCGCGACCTCTTTGGCGGTCAAACGACCCTTTCACAGGGGTCGCCTAAGACCATCCTGCATATCAGATATTTACATTACGATTCATAACAGTAGCAAAATTACAGTTATGAGGTAGCAATGAAAATAATTTTATGGTTGGGTCACAACATGAGGAACTGTATTTAAAGGGCCAGAAGGTTGAGAACCACTGCTTTAGAGTGTTGACAGACTGAAGGATCTTGTCTTCATTCCTGGTCAAGAGGGCATGTACCTTGGTTGCAGGTTCCCCAGCCCTGGTAGGAAACAACCACTCTCTCTCTCTCTCTCTCTCTCTCTCTCTCCACCCCTGCCTTCTCCCTCCCATTTCTCTCTTCCCCTCCTCCCTCCCTTCCACCTATCTAGAAATAAATGGAAAAATTATCCTCAGGTTAGGAGAAAAAAAATGAAAGAAAGGAAGAAGGAAAGGAAGGAAGGAAGGAAGAAGGAAGGAAAGAAATTCAAGGGCCCACAGCTACAAAACAAAAAAAGCCAAAATCCAAACCAAGGTCATCAGGAATACAAAACCCTTAAACATATTGTGGTTCCTCAGGGACTATTTGTTTGAATATGAGGCAGTAGGCAGTGAGAGGAAGAAAAATAAAGGTATTTTGTTAATAAATCATATGCAAACAATCCTATCTAATAAAAGAGCAATATGCAAATTGACCATCACTCCAACACACAAGATGGCTAGCAGGGGAGGGCAGTTGGGGGGACCAGGCCAGCAGGGGAGGGAAGTTAGGGGTGATCAGGCCAGCAGGGGAGGGCAGTTAGGGGTGATCAGGCAGACAGGCAGGTGAGTGGTTGGGAGCCAGTAGCCCTGGATTGTGAGAGGGATCCCAGATTGGAGAGGGTGAAGGCTGGGCTGAGGGACACATCCCCCACCCCCCCGCCCCCCGCATGAATTTTGTGCACTGGGCCACTAGTCAAAAAATAAAATGCCTGTCGTTTTTAAATTGCCACACTGAACCCAGTGGTTATTTTTGAGTTCTCATCTTACTTGACCTATTGGCAGCATTTGACACTGCTGATCACTCCTTCATTGGTTTCTTTCTTTCTTTTTTTCTTTTTTAATATATATTTTATTGATTTTTTACAGAGAGGAAGGGAGAGGGATAGAGAGTTAGAAACATCAATGAGAGAGAAACATCAATCAGCTGCCTCTTGCACACCTCCTACCGGGGATGTGCCCGCAACCAATATATATGCCCTTGAACGGAATCAAACTCAGGACCCTTCAGTCCGCAGGCCAACGCTCTATCCACCGAGCCAAACTGGTTAGGGCCTTCCTTGGTTTCTAGGACCTCACACTCTTGGGTTTCCTCCTAACTCACTGGCTGTTCCCTCTACTGTCCTTTTGCTGCTTCTCCCAGAGCTGTCGTTGGTCCTCTTCTATTTCTACACTCCCCCCCTCAGTGATCTCACCCAGTGTCATGACTCTAGGGTGGCATTTAGATGTACATCTCTACCCAGATCTCTCTCCCTTGAAATCCAGACTTTCATACCCCAGTGTGTATTGGCCATCACCACCTGTACATGGATATCAACATCTTGACTTGACCCAAAACAAACCCTTGATATCATTCCCCTCCAAGCCTGCACCATTCATAGCCTTTTGCATCTGTTGATGGCAAATCCAGTTCTCAGCCATTCAGGCAAAAAACTCTGGAGTAATCCTTGGCTTCTCTGTCCCTTACACGTGAGCCTTTGGGAAATCATTTTGGCCCTATCTTCAGAATGTGGCCAACTCTAAACACTTTCACCACTTCCTCTGCTACCACTCTGGTCTGAGTCTTCATTATCTCTCAAAAGAACTACCATCACAATGAGTTATCATCTTAAGTTTTCTTCCTGCTTCTACTTGTGCCCTCCTGGAATCTAGTCTCAACACAATAACCAGAGTGATCTTTTAAAAAAAGGTAATCAGGCCTTGTCACTTCTGTGTTTGGAACCCCAC
>NW_005369706.1:988020-993468 GCF_000412655.1 Myotis brandtii | reverse complement strand
TGTGTCAGAGGAAAAGCCACAGGCCTTGTGGTTTACCAGAAGCTTCAAGATCTGGCTCTCTCCCATCTCCTACTATTCATCTTTTCCAGCCAAACTGGCCTCCCTGCTCTTCCTTCCAAGAACACGCTTGCATCTGCTCCAGCTGCTCACTGTTCCGGGACCACTCTTCTCCCAGAGAGCCACTTGGCTAACCCCTCATGACCTTCAAGTCTTTGTTCAGATCTCATTTATCATGAAGGCAAATCCTGACCATTTTGTTTATATTGCAAGTAATGGAGTCCAAGGTAGCCCTCCCCAAAATACCCCACAGTGGCATATTGATTATTTTGAATTAAAATCCCTTTAGAAGCAGCAGGAGCCAGAGGAGCTCTCAGACTCTCTGTCTAAATGCAGGAAATACATCCCCATGTGAAAAGTCCCTTCCCTGCTGCAGGCAAGCAGGGAAGTAGCAATCCGAGGAACAAACAGCCTTATCAGCAGAAGTAGAGAATCCAGAGCTGAGAAGTCTCTATAAACAAACTTTGTTAATCTTACTAACTTACTGCCCTAGCTTACATTCTACTTAAATTCCTTACTCGCCAGAGTCTGCAAGAACTCAAGAAGGGTAGAAGAGGGAATTTCCTCTCCCCGACAGAACCTGCCTTCCACCCCCATTCCTGCTAGAACTCTCATCCCACTTCACTTTGCTCTATATTTTTCTATAGCACTCTACACCTTCCAATGAATTATATAATTTACTCTTTAAAAACATTTTCTTGACAGGGTAGTTGTAACTTTATTGAGGATCTTTTTTTAAAATATATTTTTATTGATTTCAGAGAGGAAGGGAGAGGGAGAGAGTGATAGAAACATCAATGATGAGAGAGAATCATTGATCGGCTGCCTCCTGCAGGCCCCCCACTAGGGATTGAGCCCTGCAACCTGGGCATGTGCCCTTGACCGGAATCGAACCCGGGACCCTTCAGTTCGCAGGCTGACACTCTATCCACTGAGCCAAACCAGCTAGTTATTGAGGATCTTTTTAATTAAAATCCTTCACAGTAGAGACCACAGCCTGGAGGGGAAGCAGCCTCCTAAATGTTTCCTGCCCAATGACCCATAGATGAAGCAGAATTGGTTCATTCCCCATCTCCTTCAGGCTAAGGTGTAATGGATGGAAACGGAGACAATGACAAAGAGGCAAGATTGAGGCTCAGTCTTAGAAAAGTCCTAAAGGGCTTCAACTTAAACTAGCTGAAGTTGGTTTTACAGCTGTTCTTCACCCAGTTCCAGCCAACCAGGAATAAGTTAATGTTAACATAAAAACATTCAAACCTGTAAAGTATTTTTGTGAGTTTACTTGAGCCAAACTGTCGACAATTGCCAGGAAGCAGTATCTCAATGGATGGGGATAGTGCTCCAGAGAATGGCGGGTTTTTGTCTATTTTTATACATTGCCATCAAAGGATGGGGCATAGGTGGGGTACAAGAAATCCATTGGTGATAGATTAGAGAGGCAGAAGAAAGCAGAGGGAGGGGGGGACCTCTGGGATTGGATAAAAAGTAAAATGATAGACACATACTTAGATGGGTGTGATATAGCCCACAGTCAACAATTAACATGATAACAATGAAGGAATTTGTGGTATCTGTCCTGGCGCCCAGGCACATTAGGTTATGCCCCAAGGGTTCTGGAAAAAGGGAAGTTACAAGTTACCCAGACATTTCAAGGGTATGTTATTATAGATCAGTGGTTCTCAACCTTCCTAATGCCACAACCCTTTCATACAGTTCCTCATGTTGTGGTGACCCCCAATTTCATTGTTACAAATTGAATATAATTAAAGCATAGTGATTAATCACAAAACAATATGTAACAATATGTATGTGTTTTCCGATGGTCTTAGGCGACCCCTGTGAAAGGGTCGTTCGACCCCCCAAAGGGGTCGCGACCCACAGGTTGAGAACCGCTGTTATAGATGCAAAAAGACAGATAGGCTCAGTTAAGGTAAAGGTTGACCTAGTCAGTGAAGATACCATCCTAGGACATAACTACCCACCATAACTGCTTTTAGTTAAAGTTTAATTTCAGACCATCCTTTGTGGTTACTTTAGGTCTCTGAGTTTGCAAGACCGCCATGCAGGCCTTCCCTGAGCTTGTCAGGTTAGCACGTGGCCCCTTTCGTCCACATTAATATAGTTTTGCCACCTAAGCTGATGACAACAGTAGCAGCTGTCCAGAAGTTGGGCCTAATTTGTACTAGTTGCCAACATCACAGCTCCCAAAATTGCCAAAGGAGATTTCAGCACAGCTCCTCTACCCTCTCACTCCTCGCAGTGGGAGGGCCAGGCTTCCCTCAGTGATCAGTCCAGCCGGCAGCCTTCATTTACGCTTCTTTTGTTGCTGGTGAACCAAGAGTCGAGAAGCTTCTTGCTGTAGCATAACTTAATTTAATTTTTATTTTCATTGTCTTTCTTCCCTACCATCCACATTCGCTCCATGAGGCAGACATCTGTCGGTTTTGTTCCCATACCTATTCCTGATGCCTATTCCTGTTACCGGAAAGGGACCAGGCCCAGAGCGAGTCTGCCTCCGGCTGGCCTATAGTGTGTGGGTTCTTGACTTCGTGCAGTAAAGATTTCACAATACGCATCTAGGTTTCTAAAGGATGTTTATTAAAGCTGGGGACAGTGAAACAAGGAAGGGCCTCAGATGGAAGAAGCAACAGGAGAGCCTAGGTGGGCTGCTCTGGCTCACTGGAGAGTCAGAGAAAAGGGGGCCTTGGAGACAGGTTCAGGGGGTTGGCCCCTGAAGAAGCTGCTGCTGCCCAGTGCTCCCCTGGTTGCAAGTCTCTGTGAACCCTGAGAGTCTAAGAGATGCATGCCAGTGGGGGAAGAGGGAGAAGGGCAAGGTGCTGATGTGCTCCCAGGAGGGAGAGCGCATACCAGGCCCTGTGTTTTGAGGGTTTTAAAAGGCTGGGAGTGTAGGGGAGGGTCTCAATAGAATATTCATTAGCTTTTCTAAGTATGCCCTTTCAGAATCATGGTCTCTACTGATTGGTCAGTGCCAAGACAACTGGTCCTGGCATCACCCGCCTGATTTCGCTGCTTTTGGGGGGCCTGAAGCCAAAATACAACTGAAGCCTAGATGCTATTTCTAGGGAGGAAAGGTCAGGGGTCTAAACTGCATGACCAGTAATATGCCAGGGGAGGAGAGCCACCTGGGGGTAGGTCTAGCACCAGGTTTGCTCCTTGCTCGGCACCTTGGGCTTTCCGTCTGTATCTGGCTATGAATTGTTCGCCCAGTTCAGCTGTCTTCTCAGTTCCCCCTTCCACTTGCCAAGAAATTTTCCTAGCTTCTCACTATCCTGCCTCATTCCTAAGTATCTAGAAACTGTGCTAAGTTTGTTTTTGGAATGAATAAAAAAAAAGGAAAGCTCTACTAATTAAGACTAAAATATTTAGCAACAGACTAAAATGTTAGTTTTTCCAAATTTCAAAATACCTGCCACACAATAGGAATTCAATAAGCATTTGATGAATAAACTATGTACTGTAATCTCTGTACATATTTCCAAAGCATCCATTTTGTGTGTATGAGTTGGAGTCTATTCAAGTTCTGCCTATTCAGTATCCAAAACCCATTTTTGCTTTCATTTTGCCTTTTCCTATTTCAGGAAAAAACCCTTTAACTTACATTCTGTATAGCAATCACTATTGTTCCCTGAATATTTCCATAAACGACTACCCAGAGCTGGTTAAGGAACTTAAGAGCTAAGATAACATAGCAAAGTTGCAGAGAAAGAAAAACAACTGAAATAAAGGATGCTAAAGCCAGGGCAGGGGAAGCTTTCTCCTAATCCCACTAGTTCTTCTGGCTGCTCGAATAATTCAAATGACATACAGCTGAATACAAGTGCACGGAGGAATTCACCTAAGCATGAAAATTCCAAAAACAGTGAGGCAAAATGAGGTATGTATGCCATTTAAACTGAGGGGTAGGTTGGCAATTCACTGGTAGATGAGAAAGAGCAAACATTTGTCAAACAAATTCTTACAGAAAAAAAATGAGACACAGAGGGGAATCTAGCAAAAAAGCTTTTTGCTTTGATCCTCCCTGCTTGTCCCACTTTCCCCCCATCACCGGAGGATAGATCTATTGATTTGAGAGAGAGAGAGAGAGAGAGAGAGAGAGAGAGAGAGACATTAATCAGTTGCCTCCCATATGTTCCCAGACCAGGATGAATCTGACACCTTTTGGTGTACTGGATTACACTCCAACCAACTGAGCCACCGGGTCAGGGCAACACACTTAATGTTTCTTTTTCTTTTTTAATAAAAATATTTTTATTGATTTCAGAGAGGAAGGGAGAGGAAGAAACGTCAATGATGAGAGAATCATTGATCGGCTGCCTCCTGCACGCCCCCTACTGGGGATGAGCCTGCACGTGGCCATGTGCCCCAGACCAGAATCCAACCGGGACCCTTCAGTCTGCAGATTGATGCTCTATCCACTGAGCCAAACCAGTTAGGGCAACACACTTAATGTTTCTGTGCTAAGGTGAATATGCTAAGATTCCCTTCCAGAAGCAGGTTTTGCTATCTGAATCTCTTTAGGCAGATGAGGGGAGGTAAAAACTCTTCTTGAGTTGGTTGGGCTTTAATTATTTTCAGCTGGAAATAATCTGGATGAGGGTGGCACAGTCTGGGGAGACTCACTCCTGAGGGCCAGCAGGGACAGTCCTAGTGGTGTACTTCCCATGAGTCAGCACAAGGCAGTGAGGGCATAAGGGCAGCTCCACCAGTCCAGCTGTGTTCAACTAGTTTAATTCCTGAGTCCTCGCTTCCTCACCTGTAAAATGGGGATAACTCAGTTTGTTGCACGGATGAAGTGTGATTAATACAGTGTAAAACACCAGCTCCTCTGCATAGTAAGCAATCAAAAATTGGAAGCTATTATTATAATGAACTAAAAAAAAACCACAACAACCAGCTTTTGCACCGAGTGGAAAGAGATTGTTGTTAGGAACGAAAAGGTTCATTTAGAGAATATCTTTATTGTTGAAAGTATTGAAAAGGTTCATTTGTTAAAGGAAACAGGAAAATGAATAAGGAAAAGTAACCAAAAAGGTGAGACTTCAGGCTGGCTGGTGGTAATGAAGACCTGGAAAGGGCAACGAGCCTCTCTGGCTTTGCGTGTGAGTGTGTGTTGTGATGTTTTTATTGATTTTAGAGAGAGGAAGCGATAGAAACATCTATTGGCTGCCTCCTGCGCGCCCTACCGGGGATCGAGGCCGCAACCCGAGCATGTGCCCTGACCGGGAATGGAATCGCGACCACGAGGGTCAGGGGAGGACGCTCAGCCACTGAGCCACACCCGGGGCCAAGCCATCTCTCTCGGAAACCCCTCCGCCTGCACCCGCGACTGGCTAGAGGCCACGCGGACCGTCCTCCGGGGTCTCTGGCCGC
>NW_005369706.1:980177-987444 GCF_000412655.1 Myotis brandtii | reverse complement strand
ATCCCGGAAGCCTCCAGCAAACTGGCTTCTGGAGACCGGGCTGGGGAAGTTGAGTTCGCCGGGCGGACGCCTCCGTGGGCTGGAAGGCGCGGCCCGGCCGCTGCCCTCGGTGGAAGCGGAAAGCCCTCTTGATCCCAAAGAGAGGGTGTCATCCCAGAGCCCGCCATCGCCCAAGGTCCGCGAGGGAGCCTTCCCGGCGGCTCCCCAGGGCTCGGGAAAGCTGGAGCCCCTCCTTCCCGTTTCCCCAATGACCTCACCTTCCCTTGCGCAGTGGGAGCACCTGGGGCACCGCGTGCGCTTCCGCTCGGAAGGTGCAAACGCCCGCTGCCCCCCCTCCGCGCCCTGTGACTCGCTGCTGAGTCACCTGTGGCCGGGCTCCGGGGAGGCTCCCATTGCACCAATCCACCTGGAGGCTGGCGGCGGGCTCCTCCCCACCGGGTCCAGCCCTGCATTTCTGGTGCTCAGTTAGAGGGCTGTTTATAGCTTAAGCCAGCCTGTTAAAAACAAGCCCATGAAAGGATATTTTCTTGTAAAACCACAGAGTCACTAGTACTGACGATGTATTTGTAGTTTTAAAGAAACATGGAACTGTACACACAGCTTGAGTGTTTTCTATGTAACTTCCAGAGGTGTTAAAAACAACTAAGAGAGCCTCTGTTGGTCTACAATAAGCCATGTTTTAAAACCAGTATTTATGTATCAAATGTTTCAAAACAGTATCGTTAAAAAAGAAGAAACAGTATCTTTAAAAAAAGAATAGCCGGCAAGTTACATTCTTGAGAGATTACCACAGTTACCAAAAGTATGTCTGACTGTAACAACTTGCTTGAATGCTTTTCACCAAGCAAACCCCCAAATACTGGTAAAAGTGCACTTCAGAAATCACTGTTTAAAGCAGCGACTTTCAACCAGTGTGCCACAAGAATTTTTAAAACGTGCAATACCTGACTAATTTAGTTAGGGGCACTGGCCTCTTTTCCCTTAGATTCTCAAAAAAATATATTTTTCAGTATGCTGCAGAATTTTAGTAATTAGTTTATGTATGCCATGAGCTGAAAAGGGTTGAAAATCGATGGTTTAAAGGGCAGCAGAGCAGCCACAGCAGCAGACCTTTATTTCAACAATAACATGTTAGATGAATAGTTTTTTATATAGGTTGCCAGTTCGATCCCAGGACAGAATGCATATGGGAGTCAACCAGCAAATAGATAAATAAGTGGAACAACAAATCGATGTTTCTTCCCCCTTCTCCCCCCTTCCTCTCTAAAATCAATCAACAAATAAGAGAGACAGTGGCTACTTATCCAGTTAAAGCTAAACTAATTGACTCTATCATATGTGTAGGTCTGTCCATCTCCCTAGTGGCCATGGGGTAGTGGAGGGCACAATTTAAACAAGGAATCCAGGTCGCCTGTTGAACAATGAAAGAGAGTTTGGGGGCCCAAAAGGTTTCAATAGAAGTGTTTCATTAGATTGAGAGTATCTTCTGAGATTCTTCATCTCCTGGACCCGGTTCTGTTGTGAACAGATCTCTGACTCTCCAACTTTCTTGAGCTGTGGAATTTCCAAAGTCTAGTTAAAGGTAAACATGATGCAATGGTAAATAGTCATGGGTTCATTAGAACAGACAACTCCCCTTCTCCCACAGCCCTGGAGCTGGGCGAGAGGGTGCAGGTGACCCCTGAGCTTGCTGATGTGATCAGGAGACCGTGATTGTTTTATGGGGAGTGAAGTGTAGGTGGGAAGGAGGGGACCACAGTTCAAGGTTGCGAGTGATTAGGGTTTTATTATCTCAGGTTATGAAACTAGACTCTTTGAGATCTTAGCTGGTGTTGAATTTTCTTTAACTAGTTTTCTATTAGTGACTTTTAAAAACTTAAAACTCTCTTATTTGAGGAAAATGGGGGATATTTATTGTCAACATTTTGAAAGTCCTCTGCCAGTCCCCAAAGTAACTAATCTAATACAGTAAACACTTCTTATTTTTGTTGGTTTCCCTCTTAAGTCTGTGAGTATAGCTATTCATTGCCTTGTTTTACTAAACAGGAATGAATTTGGTAACAAACTATTTTGTTAAGCAAATAAAGGAAAACATTTTCTCAATAATATTGTTAAACTCTTGAAACTGTAGATTTTCCCCACACTGCCAAAGATATATGTACATTTTACTAGGAAACCACTAATTTCCAAAATTGTTAGTAAAGTCTTGGCTTTTATTTACATGTGTCTCCATCCCACCCTACCTTCCCTCAGTGAAGGGAAAATGTTGTTCCTTAAGATTAAACTCACAGTTAGAAAGCTGCCTCTGACCAGTTTGTAAAATAGAGCTAACCGCTGCTTATCTGGTGTTTTCTCCATGAGTCATATGGCTGCAGTTTGCTGGTTTAAACTGGTTTTAAAGGGAGGGAGAAGCTCTTGTCTTTTATTATTTTTTCTTTATTTATTTTTAACTATTTTTATTGATTTCAGAGAGGAAGGGAAAGGGAGAGAGAGAAATCAATGATGAAAGAGAATCATTGACCGGCCGCCTCCTGCAAGCCCCCCACTGGGATCCAGCCCACAACCCAGGCATGTGCCCTTGACTGGAATCAAACCCAGGACCTTTCAGTCTGCAGGCCGACACTCTATCCACTGAGCCAAACTGGCGAGGGCAAGCTCTTGTCTTTTAAAGAATAGGATTAAAGAGGGACCAGAATGAGCTCAATAGTTACACAATCTCACAGAATGAATCATGGCTGAAAGATGAATTTTGCATGCCTTTAAGGGCTCGGCCAACATATTTTCCAGGAGCTGGGGGAAATGGATTGCTCTACAGCGGCTTTGTTTTTCTGGGATGGGTAGAAACCTGACCTTTAATGTGGCTGCAAAGGAAGGGTCTGGTCTGTAGTCTGCCTAATAGTTAATTAACATATCTTTGGTTTTCCCAAGCATTTTTTCTGAATCAGTCTTCCACAGGCTTGATTGTGCAATAGTCCTGGGGCAGGAGTGGCCTTCCGAAAGGTGATTAATCTGTCCTAAAGTTTAATGAGTCGTTTTGGTGTGAATCATTCCTAAAAGTCCCATCTGATGTGTCCTATTCTGACATTTTCCTTTTCTTCCTACCACAGCGTGAGTGCATCTCCATCCATGTTGGCCAAGCTGGTGTCCAGATCGGCAATGCCTGCTGGGAGCTCTACTGCCTGGAACACGGCATCCAGCCCGATGGCCAGATGCCAAGTGACAAGACCATTGGCGGGGGAGATGACTCCTTCAACACCTTCTTCAGTGAGACAGGCGCTGGCAAGCATGTGCCCAGGGCAGTGTTTGTAGACCTGGAACCCACAGTCATTGGTGAGTTGACCTCAGTAACCCAAGTAAGATCCCGGGGGTCTGGGACAGGAGGTGTGTCCTGGGGGCTCTGTTGAGGCCTTGGGGTTGAGCAGGCTGTGCAGGTTGTTAGTGATGGGCAGCTGCTTTGTTTTTCGCACTGGCACCTACCGCCAGCTCTTCCACCCTGAGCAGCTGATCACAGGCAAGGAAGATGCTGCCAATAACTATGCCCGTGGACACTACACCATTGGCAAGGAGATCATTGACCTGGTCCTGGACCGAATTCGGAAACTGGTAAACACAGTACTTTATTTAAAGTGGGGTGAGAGTTTTCTCCTAGAGTTTTAAAGAGAGACCAAACCACAGCAATCATTCCTCGCACACTAAAATAGGCCTTAGGCCCTGGCTGGTGTGGCTCACTTGGTTGAGCATCATCCCGTGCACCAAAAGGTTGCTAGCTCCATTCCCACTCAGGACACATGCCGGGGTGTAGGCTTGATCCCTGGTAGGGGACATGCAGGAGATAATATATATATATATTTATATTTTATTGATTTCAGAGAGGAAGGGAGAGGGAGAGAGAGGCAGAAACATCAATGATGAGAGAGAATTGTTGATCAGCTACCTCCTGCACACCCCACACTGGGGATCGAGCCTGCAACCCAGGCATGTGCCCTGACCAGGAATTGAACTGTGACCTCCTGGTTCATAGGTTGATGCTCAGGCCAATAAAAAATATTCTTAAATTATTTTTTTTTAAAAAATAGGCCTTACTAAATAATTCTATTTCGAAACTAGACAGTCCTGGGTGTGGGACTACTCTTTGGGGTAGGGATGAGAACAATAGGCAAAAGAGCAATGCCTTACAAGGCAGGTTTGGACAATTGCTCATTCAGTGAGGGCATTTCACCAGGAGTCAGGGTGAGAACAAGGAGCCTGAGCAGTTTGACTGACATATAAGCCCATTAAACATCCCTGTTCATATTAACCAGTCAGCTTCCCTGCTTCAAGCTGAGACATCCCTTTTTAGGATATCTTAGTCACACTAAATGAGTAGGTGGCTGACTCTGACATGTAACTAAATGATCAAACTTTAAAAAAAAAAAATCTGGCCTGGTGCCTTATGTTGGTACAAAAAGTTCAGGGCTGCAGAAGCCAGTATAACATGGATTAGAAATGGCCGACAGTGGAAATGTTGAACAACACTGAAAGTGGAGTTGGGGGAGCTCCCTTATTTTATATATACTAGAGGCCTGGTGCATGAAATTCATGCAGGGTGCTGTCCCTAGGCCTGGCTGGCGATCGAAGCGTCTGGCGTGGAAGGGCAGCTGACCTCTGGGCCCTGAGTGGCACCTGGGCCCTGGGGCCCCTGTGCGCGCCCCCTCCGCCTGAGTCATTGGGCCCCTGCCCAGCTCCCTCAGTGCCTGGGAGCCGGGTGGCAGCCCCGCCCCCCACTTGCACCCACCTTGGCCTGGTGCCGCCTGCTCACATGCTCCACCATCCCGCTGTGGTCCCACTCTCCTCGGGGCCCATGGGGGCGGCAGTGCCTGTGCTGCTGCCCGCTACCATCACCCTGTTGCCGACGCCCACCATGTTTCGCACTGGCCCCTGGTGGTCAGCGCATGTTGTAGCATGTTGTCGAATTCCTGGTCAAGGGGACAATTTGCATATTAGGCTTTTATTATATAGGATATATTTTTATTGATTTCAGAGAGGGGGAGAGAGATAGAAACATCAATGATGAGAGAGAATCATTGATTGGCTGCCTCCTGCATGCCCCACACCAAGGATTGAATCTGCAACCCAGGCATGTGCCCTTGACCTGAATGGGACCCGGAACCTTCAGTCCGCAGCCTGACACTCTATCTCAGCCGTGGGCAAACTACGGCCTGCGGGCCGGATCCGGCCCGTTTGAAGTGAATAAAACTAAAAAAAAAAAAACCGTACCCTTTTATGTAATGATGTTTACTTTGAATTTATATTAGTTCACACAAACACTCCATCCATGCTTTTGTTCCGGCCCTCCGGTCCAGTTTAAGAACCCATTGTGGCCCTCGAGTCAAAAAGTTTGCCCACCCCTGCTCTATCTGCAGAGCTCCCTTGTTACAGAAGCAAGTATCAATAACTGAAACGAGGAAGGCATTGAGATAGAAACACAAAAAGCAGTAGGCTTGCTTTTCTAATAGTGCTCAGGGTGGTGTGGACTCGCCCTGTGGCAGAAAAATCTTAGGCAATTGTGTTCACATCAATGACGTTGATAACTGTTCTGGGTCATTTTAAGAGTCCTGCAGTCAGCTGACTCTGCTCCTTAGACATGTGGGCAGCTTGTAAGTAATTAACCCAAAATCAAGAATGAGTGCTTGGGTAGACTAGCTTGTTAGCTACTAAGTCCAGCCACAACTGGTCTATTCTAAAAAGAGTGGCCTGATATTTTTCCAGATGTTTATCATGGTTGCCCCAGCAAAATTGGAGTATTGGTTCCTATGTTTGCAAGTCAAACTTTAGCTACAAGCACTGACTTGGGAATCAGGACCCGCCTTTAGGGACAAATAAACCTAGTAAAAGCCATTGAGGGTTTATGAGTGAAGTTCATTAACTACCAAAACCATTGCATTGGCCCTTGGTGTTACTACTGTGTCCATATGAGTAATGGATGTAATTGGTAAACTAGGGTTTGCCCCGTACATTGATCCCATTCAGTGTAGGGATCTACTGGAGAAGTGAGTTCTGAGGGGTTGGTAGAGAATGTCCACAAACCTCAGCACTTTTGAGAAGTAAGGGTTGTCAGCAGAAGACTTTGTTTGAGGGGTCAGAATCATCTTGGAGTTGGCTAACCAGAACAGCTCGGTTGACAGTACATCAGCTTTCCCGAAACGGCTGGGCTTTCGGGTGACTAGTGCTTACCGTGCCAGGCACTGTTCCAAGTGCTCATGTAGTTCTCAACAGCCTGAGGTAGATTACTATCCTCATTTACTAAATGAGAAAACCGAGATTGAGAAATGAATTTGGTCAAAGTCACACAGCAAGGCCCTGGTAGAACCAGATCCAGACCCAGCCTGATTCCAATACCAGGGCATTCAGCTTGGCTGTTCTGTTGTATTCCAGCTCCGAAAGCCTCTGCCAGGTCTTTGTAAGACAGACATCCATTGTACGGAGCTGGTGGTCCCAGGCCTGCCCTTGGTAGCTCTCCAGCTGATAAGAGTTGCCCTTCATTCGGGAAGAAATTCAAGTGCTGGAGCCAGATATAATAAGAGCCACCATGGAAAATGCCATAGAAAGAGCCCGTGCTTGCGAAGCAGAAATTGGAGGTCATTTACGTGACATTTTTCATACATAGTTTTAAAATTCCCATTTTCTGTACTTTATATTATAAAAAAAATAAATAGGAAAAAGTACAAAACAAAAAAAGGAGTTGCCCTTGTTCTGTCGCAGCAAGGGCACCAGAGGTCGCCCTTCCGGTCACTGAGACTTGGGCCCTGCATCGTTCCAGACCTCACGGTTCCTCTGCCCTCGGAGATGAAAAGATTTCACTTTAAAATAGCCTTTTAGCAGATGTCCCCTTCCCCCAGGAGTTGATTGTGAAAAGTTTCTCTGAACCACTTAGCACTTTGGAAGCTTTTTGCAACTGCTTTCCTAGCAAATATTCAAAAGATTTTTAAAATCTCGATCAATGTAGTAATTAAGGATTTAAAGAAGTCACTGCAGCGCTCGCTGAGGCTAAAATTAACACTCTTTTTCTTTTCTGACAGGCTGACCAGTGCACGGGCCTTCAGGGCTTCTTGGTTTTCCACAGCTTTGGTGGGGGAACCGGTTCTGGGTTCACCTCCCTGCTGATGGAACGTCTCTCCGTCGATTATGGCAAGAAGTCCAAGCTGGAGTTCTCCATTTACCCAGCCCCCCAGGTCTCCACAGCTGTAGTTGAGCCCTACAACTCCATCCTCACCACCCACACCACCCT
>NW_005369706.1:967287-979585 GCF_000412655.1 Myotis brandtii | reverse complement strand
GGTACGTGGGTGAGGGCATGGAGGAAGAAGAGTTTTCTGAGGCCCGTGAGGACATGGCTGCCCTTGAGAAGGATTATGAGGAGGTTGGAGCAGATAGTATTGAGGGAGAGGATGAGGGTGAGGAGTACTAACCTGTCAGCTGCGATGTTACACTCCAGTGTCTTGGGATTGTCTTATTTCTGTTGTTCTGTGAAGTCTGTTGTGTCCTAAACTTTGCAATAAAGTTGTTTTCATTTTGAATGTCAAACTGGTTTCTTCTGTATCACAGTAAATACTTGCCCCTTTTATTCAAGGCCAGTTGGGTGGAGGCTGGCAGACCATCCTGATCATTTGATCAACTTTCCCAGTGGCTTCTGTGTGCGCTGTATTGTGCTAAGTGGTTTGTCTGTTTCACTTAAACCTGATTTGATGAGTGATGATAATCATTTCAGTGAGGCAACAGGCTCAGATTGGGCCACTTTCTCAAACTTGTGTCACCTGTAGCCATTGAAATGCAGATCCAAGCTTCAGGTACTGCATCCAACAAGCTTCCAGCTGATGCTCTTGGTCTACCAAAATTCAAGTAACCAGTCAGACTGCCAAGAGGTATGTCAGTATTTAATAAAACATTTGAGTCACATGGGAAAGGCTTTGGAATTGTATTGATAAATTCCATATTTAGCCCTGGGTGGTGGCTCAATGGTTAGAGCACCAGCCCATGCACCAAAGAGTCATGGGTTCGTTTCCTGGTCAAGGGCAGGTACCTGGATTGCAGGTTCATCCCAACCCCTGTCAGGGTGCATGCATGCAGGAGGCAAGCAATCGTTGCATCTCATCGATGTTTCTCCCTACCCCCACTCCCACTTTGAAAAAGCAATGGGAAAAATGTCCTAGGGCAGCGATGGCGAACCTATGACGTGTGTCAGAGGTGACACACGAACTCATTTTTTTGGTTGATTTTTCTTTGTTAAATGGCATTTAAATATATAAAATAAATATCAAAAATATAAATCTTTGTTTTACTATGGTTGCAAATATCAAAAAATTTCTATATGTGACATGGCACCAGAGTTAAGTTAGGGTTTTTCAAAATGCTGACACGCCGAGCTCAAAAGGTTCGCCATCACTGTCCTAGGGTGAGGATTAAAAAAAAAAAAATTCCATACTTAGACAAAACCTACAATGGCACATATGTTTGTACTTTACAAATTTGCTGCTTAGAGAAAGTGAAGTTGGCTGAGACAAAATTAGCAGTTACAGGCGGTTGTATTCTTGGTACCTGACCCAAGGTGTGTCCGGAATATTTGAAGTAGGGGGCCAAGGAAAATTGAAGAACGATTGGAGAGGGGAGAGTTCCCTGATGAGGATCCTCTTCCAAGCACCTGTTAGAAGCGGTGTGGTCCTTAAGGGGGGCAGGAGGGACTATGAGGTAAGGGTGGGGAGGAAGGGGCATTAATGTGAGTGGCTGGGGAGCTTGGCGACTGGTACTCAGGTGCCAGTGGTGTGGCCTAGAAGGTTGAGCTAAGCAATGGAAAAGGACGCAGAAGGGAGGGGCCCGTGTGGTGCTTGGGCACTGGCCTCGGTGGAAATGCCCCGCGAGTGGCAGGAGATGGAGGCCCTGGTGACCCTATTCTGATGGTGCTCAGTTGCCATCTCTCCCCCACTGGTTTTCACCCCTAACCCCTTGCTCACCCCCTGGCTGTTAGAGAAGAGCATCTGAAATGTGCCTGTTCCACCTCCAAGCAGAGGGCACAGCTGGAGGTGCTGCACCATCTGCCGGAGGTGCTGCACCGTTGTGCTCAGGGAGGGTCTCACCGCATTCACGAGTGCAACCCTGGCCTTACGCCCTTCAGGCCGCCCCATCCTTGAGTACAAGGCCAGCTATTTCTGCTTATCATATGGGACAGTCCTCCTGCAGCCCGAGCACGGGCAGTCGGGGATGAAAACGAACCGTGGATAGGCCGCCAGCCCAGCCACCAGAGGGGCACCCTGAGACCTTCCCGACCTAGGGAATGAATCTGCCGGTTGTCACTGGAGGAAACGGGACACGCACGTGAGAAGGAGCAGGTAAGTCATCCAGCCGCAGCTGAGCGTGACGTCCCGTGACACCTGAGAGGCCCATTCTCTGAGCCAGCACCTCCCGAGCACAGCGCCCTGAGAATGGGATTCAGGGCTCCTGGGCTACGCCCCCCTGGCAGGAGCCCTTCCTCCACTGACCTCAGTAAGCCTTAAGGTAAGTCATTGCATGTGCCAGATGTGGGAAGGTTGGAGACCTGGAAGCAGCTGCCATGGTGTGGGGGTGAGAGAAGGTGAGGAAGCGTTTAGTTGAGAAATATTCCAGTCCAACAGCCGGGGGAAGAGCAAAGTGCTGGCGGCTGGGAAGGGTTTCTCGCAGTGATGACATCCCCTCCTGTGTCGGTGACAGCGGGTAGCAGTTAGCCTGCAGCAAAAGACAAATGCAGCCCAAGGTCTAGGTCACTACTTTGTGGCTGCCAATCATCCGATATGCCCTTGAACACAAATGGAAAGGCTGGACTCAGAACTGCAGCCTTTGCTGATGGTGCTGAGGCTCCATGCGGATAAACGGAGAAAGCCTCAGAGTGCAGGCTCCAAGATTGGCTTGGGCCCCAGATTCTGGCTGCGCAGACATAGGGCTTAGGCTGCCCTCGCCTGCCCTGAGCAGAGAAACAGTCTGTTCCCACCCCCACCCCCGGAGGCCACCAGCCACTGAGGGCCCAGCAGACCCAGCATAGCTGCTTGGAGCTGAGTGAGGAGGAGAGAACGGCTGTGAGGGGCAGTGTGCTGGCCTGTCTACCTGTCATCCTAAGTGTTTGGGGAGCAGCTGGCAAATGCCTCTGCTCCAGGGGAATTGGCCAAGCATCCCGCCGTCTGGACAGAGGCAGCCAGTGGTTTTGAGCTTTGACAGAGCCTGTCTTCAGGCCCCAGACTTTTGGAAGGTGAGCGGCAGCCGAGTGGGTTGTGGGGGGAAGGGGAGACTGTCAGGGCGGAAGTGTTCCATGATCTTCACCACACCCTGTGAGGAGATGCTTACCCATTTCCACAGCCGGAGAAGTCAAAGCTCAGAGAGATTAAGTATCAGTCTAAGTAAACTGAAATTTGACCCACAACTCTGGTCACACCCCTTGTGGGCCTTTCCAGTGCTGGGTGGGAAGGGCCACATGCTGGGGCGTCAGGCCTGAGGCCCACGGGGGCCAGCCCTTGGGAGTAGCACTGGATGGAGCCAAGCCACAGAACGGAGATCCTGTGATGCCATTGGTTGTTAGATCACCACCCAGGAGCCCCATTCTGGTGACAGCACGCTAGTCCAAAGGAGCAAAGCAAGCTGGTCCCCACTCAGACGGTGGGGGGCCTTCCAGTGAGGGGACTCCATTGTCCAGGCCTCCCTCTGAACCCAGGGAATCCATTCTCAGATCGTGGTGCTAATGGGGTCCTTGCAGGGTAGTTGTTACCACCGTCCTGGACTCCTGCTGACGGGACTGCAGCCACAGGGCAGACAGGATAGCTCACACCTGGAGAACCAGAACCGCTATCCTAAGCACAGGGGCCAGAATGTCTCCTGTCAGCCAAGGACACAAGGTGAAGCTGGCAGAGATGACCCGGGCATATGGCTCCTGGAGTCCAATGCCAGGGCGGCTGTCAGGGAGGCAGGCAGCATAAGGCGGGGAAGACAGACCCGTGTGTCAGGTGGGGAAGGCTCCCACCGCAGCCTCGTGGAGAAAGTCCCCCTTTGCTGACGTCTCATTAACCTGTCACTGCCCCACTCATTCCAAGAGCCCGTCTCTGAGTTTATTCGTCCTAAGAGCAGATTCTGGGAAAACGGTTCTTTCCCCTTCTGACGCTCCTCGGAGTCTGTGCAGGAGAGAAGTACTCATCTCAGCAGCAACGAACCTCACAGAACGAGAGTCATGTGTCCTTTACAGAAAATGCTCTTCAAAAACTCATATCACCACTGCAAGGCTTGTTTTTCTCTCTTTTAAAAAACGAGGACAAGCCCTGGCCTGTGTGGCTCCATTGGTTGGGTGTTGTCCTGGGCACCAAAAGGTTGCTGGTCAGACTCCTGGTCAGGGCACATGCCGGGTTGAGGGCCCCTAGAGGGCGTGCAGGAGGCAGCTGATCCATGTTCTGCTCTCACGCACACCCACGCTTCTCTCTCTCTCTCTCTCTCTC
Organism: Myotis brandtii; assembly: GCF_000412655.1. Classification (NCBI taxonomy): domain Eukaryota; kingdom Metazoa; phylum Chordata; class Mammalia; order Chiroptera; family Vespertilionidae; genus Myotis; species Myotis brandtii. The sequence continues at coordinate 975,418 of NW_005369706.1, read as the reverse complement.
TCTCCCCACTTTCTGTTTCTCTAAAAATCAATTTTAAAAATCTTTAAAAAAATAAAAAAATGCGAACAAAATATTAAGCTTTCCTAATTACACAAGAGTTTTGTCTACATTCACAAATTAATTTAATTCATTGGGGTGGATAGTAAGTCAGTCTCACTGCTGTCACCTCCCTCTCTTCTTCCCAAATCTCACCTGGCTCACAGGAGAGGTCTAGCCCGACGGTAAACTGATACTGAAATGCCCCCGGCCAAAGCCATCATGTCCAATTATGCTCTTATGACAGTCGTTTTCATTTTTAAGTTTCATTCATTCATTATTTTTGGGAAAACCTATTTGGTGCAAGTCACTGTGCCAGGTACTACGGGGAGTATATTATGTTTCTTGGTCCCCCTCAGACCATAGAGACAGGTCATATAGGCACAACCCTAATTCAAGGCAGCCTACGCCACAGGTCAGGCGAGGTGGTCACATGTAGCAGCCACTATTGCATATCTACCCCGAAGCCATCCCAGCTGGTTGTTTTACCTGCCAACACAACCGGCTCTGTTCAGGTGTTGTGACCATGTGCGTCAGGAGAGGCTGGGGCCCCCACCAACAGGATGAATTTAGCCTCAGGCTTAGGCCCTAAGCTGAGCAAGGAAATTCCTTGCCAGGGATTGGTTAAGCATCCAGCATGTGATGCAATTAGGGAAATGAGAGGTGAGGTACTATCTGCTGGCTGGGGGCTGTGGGGGTGGGGAGAAGGGTGGGTGTTCTTGGAAAAATTTTCTTGCTCTTAAGAAGGAATGCAGGGAAAGGATTCTCTGATTTGCAGCCCTGGGTAATACCGTGTGTGCACATGATTCTTGAAGTTGCCGTAGTCATCTTATGACCACGAGGAGACAAACGATGAGGACAGACGCTAACACTGAGCGTGACACAGCAGAAAGATGAAAAGGACCTGGGTCCTTGATGGGATGTTGAACCCCCGAACCACCTAGCCCTGAAACTCCCCTGCCTCTGGGTTTTCCATTATGTGAGATTATAAATCTCCTTGCTGTTTAGGTCATTTTGAGCTGGGTCTTCTATTGCCTCCTGCCAAAAGCATTCTAACGAATATAAAAGCCTTACGTGGTAATGTGATGGTTCATAGAAACGTTTAGTAAAATAATAATAAAAATGTTAAGACCCTTTAAACCTGTGTAGCCCTTTGAGTGCAAACATTGCCCCCTCCTCTCCTCCGTTTTTGGCCTCCTTCCGGCCGCCGTTCCTAGTCATCCAACCTGATCTGCTTCTTGTCAGTGTTTCCAGGAGTCCGTGGTTGAGCTTAAACTGTAAGTTGAAAGCACACAGAGAACTCTGACGCCCGAAAAACGTCCCCTCTTCCCTTTTACATGCACCTGCGAATGGAGCCGGAGTCTGATCTGTGGAGGACTAAGGGCACGGAGCACGCCGCCCCCCCCCCCGTCCCCCTCCCTGCCCTTTTTTTTCCCCCTCCCCTGGCAACACACACACCAGGAAGCCTGCCCTGACCCCAGGGCGGTCCCAGATCTTCCAAAGCCCACAGAGCTTTGCGCTGCTCTTGCAGACAAGGGGGTGGTGCCAGGTGACTGGGGACAAGAACCAGACCAGATGCTGGGGACTCCAGAGTGTGAATATAGGTCACCTGACTGGCTGTACCTGTGTGGGGGCACTTGGGTCCTTGAGAGGAGAAAGCCTGAGGGATTTTCTCCTTTTCTGGCCCATTTGGTTTTTCTACTTTTCCTCCCTTCTCTCCTCTCTACCCCAGCCCTCATCTGCCCTTCCCTCTCCTTCCATTTCTCTCCCCAATCTTCCCCACTCATCTCCCCCTTCCCCATCTCCATGTCCTCCTTCACCTCCCCTCCTTCCAGCCAATGCTCTGCTGAGGGCGTTCACCTGGAGAGTGAGGGAACAGCTAACAGAGGGCCAATTGTCAGGCCCTGGCCGGCTGGGAGGCCCACTGGCCCTGGCCGGCCCGGTGTCAGGCAAGGGCCCGCGTGGCCTGCAAGAAGGGCAGGCAGGGCAGTTTGTAGGGCATCAGACTCTTTGAACTCGTCTGTTGGGCTGTCACCCGGCCTCTCCCTGCAGGAGATGGGGTGAGATGGATGGCAGTGTCATGATTGCAGAAAAGAGTCTCCTGTTTCTCCTCGCTCAGGCCCTGGCCTGGATAGGGAGGGGTGACCAAGGTTCCTCTAACAGGGACCATGAGTCGGGGCCCTGTCTCTCCACAGCCCCCTGAACTGTAAGGAGTACCTCCCATCTCAGCATCTTCATTAGGAAAATGGGAGGGGTGTGCCTGGGGGATCCCAGAGTCTCCCACCTGCTGTAACTTGCTGGGGTTCCAGGCTGAAGGGCTCATGGCAGTTGTGCAGAAGGAGCGGGGGAGGAAGTCTGCCATGTGGGCCAGCATAAAGTCTGCCTCTCTCACCTGGCTGGTGTGGCTCAGTGGTTGAGTGTTGACCCATGAACCAGGAAGTCACAGTTTGATTCCGGTCAGGGCACATGGCTGTGTGCAGGAGGCAGCCGATTGACGTTTCTCAATCATTGAAGTTTCTATCTCTCTCCGTCTCCCTTCCTCTCTGAAATCAATAAAAAACATATTTAAAAAAAAAAACAATAAAGACTGCCTCTCCCCTGGGCAATCAATCCTAGTAAGTGGAGCTGGGGAGGAAATGCCTGCCCTCCTTGGACTCCCTGACTGTGGTCCACTCTGAACACGGACCCTTCAACTGGGGATGAGACCACATGGGTGCTTCGGCTCGCACCATCCCAACACAGGCTGCCTCCCCTCCCCTCACCTTCCCACCCTACCTCCCCTTCGGGGTAGGGACCGCCTCTCATTCCCACCTGGAGGCTCCTGGGGCACCGCCTTGTGAAAGAAGAGCTGAAAGCTCCCGGGGCCAGTGCTCTCAGACCCCTCACAGCCTTTAACAAATGCTTCCTTTATTACCCACACATCCCCGCTCAACAACCGTCCTGCCCAGGAAGAGCATCCGAGATGGTTTAATCTAAGCCCCTTTTTTTTTTTACCAACAAGGAAAGCAAGGCCCACTGACTGGCCCTAGCCTGGGACCAAGTTTCCTGCACACCTTACGCCGGATGGTGAAGAGAAACCCTCAGCAGGCACAGTCTCCTCCGAGCCCTGAGGAATCAAGTGGGGGCCAGGGTGAGAACCCCGGGTGCCGTTCTGATAAGTGATGTCACTCACTCGGCAACTACTCCTTCTCGGTCTCACTCACCCAGTAGCCAGAGCCATTGCCTTGCGCCACATGAAGGTGAAGACAATGGGACTGCCTACCCCGGGTGCCGTTCTGATAAGTGATGTCACTCACTCACCCAGTAGCCAGAGCCATTGCCTTGTGCCACATGAAGGTGAAGACAATGGGACTGCCCCACTAGAACGGGGCTTGCCTCCTCGCCCCGCACGCTCCTGCAGGCACCTCCTAAGAACAGAGCATCCCTCACACACCACATTCCTATCCTCACACCTAAAAACAGGAATAAATCATTCCATAGCGTATAATAGAAAGACTTCTTTGAATCCAGGATCCAATCCAGATTTGAACATTGCGTTTCATTGTTATATCTCTTAGTCTCTTTCTTGTCTAGATCAGACCCCCAACTGTGGTGGGTCCCCCTAAAAAGATATATCCATTTCCCAGAACCTGTGAATGTGACCTTATTTGGAAAAAGGGGTCTTGCTAAGATGTGTTAAGGACCTTGCGATCACCCTCGATTACCTGGGTCCCCAAATCCAAAGACAAGTGTCTTTACGAAGGAGGAGGAGGCGTGTGAAGGCAGAAGCAAAGGGAGACAGGGATGCAGCCACCAGCCAAGGGCTGCCTGGAGCACCAGCAGCTGCGAGAGGCAAAGGCCCCTCCGTTGGAAGCACAGCCCTGCCAGCACCGTGTTTCTGGGCGTCCGGCCTCCAGAACTGTGAGAGAACAAACTTCTGTTGTTTTCAGCCACCAGGTTTGTGGTGGTTCCTTATGGCGTCCTTAGGAAACAAACATACCCACCATTTTTTTAAAAGAAAATGACAGACTTCTCAACGAGTCTGGGAATCTTTGTCTTAGAGAATATCCTGAATCTGCAAGTGTCTTCACATTAACCTTTTAAAGTCATAACTCAGACCACGTCCATCCTCTGCTTAAAAACCTCTCATTTAAAATAAGCTGCAAACTCTTTACTCTGATTTACACAGTCCTACGTGCTCTGACTCCCTCCCACTCCTCTAACCTCGCCTTTCCCTCTCTCCTCCTCTCCCACCTCACTCCAGCTCACCGACCTTTCTCCAACTCCTCAAACATGCCAAGCTCACCCCATGTTTTGGCTCTGTCCTCTGCCCAGGTGACAACCAAGCACAATGCTTGACCTTTGAGTCTGGATGGGGGGCGGGGCGATAGCTATGAAGGACATTATTGAGACAATTGAGGAATTTAAATATGGACTGTATATTGTGTTAACGAGTGGGTTAATATTACCATTACGGGTTATGTAGGAAAATAGTGCCATCCCTGTTCTCAAGAGCTGCATGCTGAAGTACTTAGGGGTGAAATATCATGATGCCTGAAAACAAATTGTGGCAAAATATTGACAATTGATAAATCCAGGAGAAGGGGATATTGGTGTTCATAGCAGCATCCTTTCAACTTTTCTCTGGGTTTTAAAATCAAAAGTAAATGGGGGGTGGGGGGAAGATGGACAATTTAAAGGAAAGAAATCTTAATCCAGGTGGGCTCAAATTTTCACGTGCATTAAAAATCACGTAGGACGTTTGTTAAAATGCAGATTCTAGGGCAGTGATGGCGAACCTTTTGAGCTCGGCGTGTCAGCATTTTGAAAAACCCTAACTTAACTCTGGTGCCGTGTTACATATAGAAATTTTTTGATATTTGCAACCATAGTAAAACAAAGACTTACATTTTTGATATTTATTTTATATATTTGATGCCATTTAACAAAGAAAAATCAACCAAAAAAATGAGTTCACGTGTCACCTCTGACACGCGTGTCATAGGTTCGCCATCACTGTTCTAGGGATTCAGAAGATCTTGGTGAGGGACTGCTTTCTACAGGCCCCAGGTGACTCTGAGTCAAACACCCCCCCCACCACCACCACCATGAGAAGAAAGTGGCACTTGGCATTCTGAGGCCATGAGCTGCAGTCAAGGGGGCTGTGGTTGGAAGGGTCAGCCAGGCAGATGGGGACGCGATTTTACGATGATGGGAGGACTGGAGATTGTGGACAGAGCACAGGGCAGCGGGGAGCTGAGGACGGATTTTGCTCTCCTTTCCTGGCTTTCGGCTTCTGGATGTGGGGTGGGGGCAGAGGAGGCTCCTAGAGCCACGGCGAGAATAACCAGGGCTCTGAAAGCCTAACGCCAGTGCTGCTGTTCTATTTCACATGCCCTTAGGTAATTCTCCTCGTTTGTAAAAAGGAGGTCATAATTTTGAAGCATCCTCCAAATTCCAACGTTCCTTTTGCTTTGAGCCTTAAATACAAGCCTGGATGCATTCAGACTGCAGACATGTCATTCTGGCTTCTGGCCAGAAGGTGGCAGCAACACATCGCTCTTTATTTTCCAGATTGACAACCAGGGGAAAGATTTTTTTCAGGTGCCTCAGGGTTACCCTTCAGTTTAATCAACGTTTATTTGACCAAGGTCCTGTGCTAGACACCACAGATACAAAGGCGAACAAGACCTAATTACTGCCCTCAAAGATCATATTGTCAGACCTGGTTGGTGCGCAGTGATTAGAGCTTTGGCCCAGTCAATGGCACATGCACACACCTGGGTCCCCAAGCCCCGGGTATCTCTCATATCAATGTTTCGCTCTCTTTCTCCCACTCCCACTCCCTTCCTCTAAAAATCATTGGAAAAAATATCCTTGGATGAGGATTAACAAAAACAAACAAAGATCATAGTGTCAGGGAGGGAAGAGTCAGACATATAAACAGATTACTAGTTTACTAGCTGTGTGACCTGGGTCAAGTTGTTTAACCTCTAAGTGCCTTGCCTCAGTTTCTTTAACTTTAAAATGGGAACAGTAATAGTACCTATGAATAGGGTTATTGTAAAGATTAAAAGTGGTAACACATGTAACATGTTGGCCATTACATAAAATACAGTGAGAGAAGTGATGAGATAGAAAAGATACCCAGAGTGTTTCTTAACTGGGAGGAGTGGAACCGCAAAATGGAGACAGTGGGGAAAGAATTCTACTCTGGTGGAGCCACTCTGCCAGTGGGGACCCAGCTGGGCCGGCCTGGGAGAGCCCATCTTGAATGGAGCTGGACCCCTGGCTAAAGCTCATCCTGCTCCCACAGGCCCAGAGCACAAACACCGGCAGGGCCTGCCCTCCCGGAGAGGGAGCTGCCATTTGCTCACTGTGCAGCCTCAGACAGGCAACTTTGCCTGCTGAGCTTCAGGTCCTACCTGTGACGGGGAAGGGGATCACGGGAACCAAGGAACGGGACTGAGTTCCACATCTCGGACACTGTGGGGAGAGCAGTAAAGTCAGCCAATTCAGGAGCATCCAGGATGGGGAGCTAAGGATGCAGAGAGGAAGCACTAGAAGGGCAAAGAGATCTTAGGGAGCACACTGCATTTTCCCCAGCATGTGGAATGGAGGTTGGGCCAATCTTAGACCTCAAGGGGCAGGGAGACCCCAGCTGACACTTAGTTACAAGTCCTTAAGGTTGTGTCCTTGCTCCTCTGTGTCTGTTTCCTCTCTGTCACATGGGAGAGGAAGAAGACAAGCAACAGCGTTGAGCACCCACTAACTGTCTTATGTACAACAGCTCATACAGAGCTCACCACAACCCTGGGAGGAGGTGTCATCCTCCCAGTCACACAGATGAAAACACTGAAGCTCAGAGAGGACAGGAAGTTGCCCAGGGCCATACAGCCCATCAGCGCCCAGGCTGGTGTCCTGGTCTTTTCTCCCCTGACCTTTCCCTTCACCCCCTTAGCCTCCCTCCCTCAGAAATGCCCTGGGAATCTTCCCATCCATTAATACCCCAGCTCCAGAAACACAAACTCACACAGCCTACCTCTTGGTGCCGCTTTCCATGTCTTTGTACTGTGTCTGCTCCTTGGCCTTGTCTGGGAGTCCAGCGATGGACCTCTTCACTCTGCCAACCTCCCACACGCCCCTCCTCACCCAGCGTTGAGTCCAGGGCCCATCATCATTCGGTTGCACTCTTGCTAGTGACCTAAACTTTGTTTCTCACCTTCCAAGCAAACGTCTGAACGCATCCAATTGCCATTTTTCTCCAAGCCTTCACCAAAGCAGCCACGGGTGGCAGAGGGAAGAAGGGAAATAACCACACTGGCTATACTTACACAGCTCGTCCTGGGTGCCAAGTGCTAAGTGCTTCACATATTGTCATTCATTTCAGCCTCCAACACTATGAGGGAGGTGCTATCAGCCCCACTTGTGGATAAAGACAGTGGGGTGAATTGAGGTTAAATCACTCACCTACACCCAATGCACACAGCTAATTAAATTGAGGAGCCTTGATTGAACCCAGGCAACCTGACTCGATCTCAGCGCTCACGTCTTTTTTTTTTTTAATATATTTTATTGATTACTAGAGAGAGGAAGGGAGAGAGAGAGAAATATCGATGAGAAACATCATCAATTGGCTGCCTCCTGCATGCCTCCCCCACTGGGAATCAAGCCCACAACCTGGGCATGTGCCCTGACCAGGAATCAAACCAGTGACCTCTTGGTTCCTGAGTTAGAATCATCGATGAGAGAGAAACACCGATCAGCTGCCTCCTGCACACCCCCCACTGGGGATGTGCCCGCAACCAAGGTACATGCCCCTGACTGGAATCGAACCTGGGACCCTTCAGTCCGCAGGCCGAGGCTCCATCTACTGAGCCAAACCGGTCAGGGCTCAGCGCCCATGTCTTAAGCAGTGTACTATCTGCCCCGTGCAGAGGAGATGAGCCACCTTTCCCTCTCCATCAGCCAGCAAATACTTGGCTCCTTCAACCCTGGGCCCAGCACTGCTTGCAGTCACTAGTGCAGATACTTAAAAAAAAAAATTCCACCCCTGAGGACATGGAGAGAGAGAGAGAGAGAGAGAGAGAGAGAGAGAGAGAGAGAGAGAGAGGGG
>NW_005369706.1:963879-966922 GCF_000412655.1 Myotis brandtii | reverse complement strand
CTCATCATTGATGTTTCTATCTCTCTCTTCCTCTCCCTTCCTCTCCCTTCCTCTCTGAAATTAATAAAAATATATTTTTAAAAAACCCACAAAAAACATCAACAGCTGCCTCCTGCATGCCCCTACTGGGGATCGAGCCCCCAACCTGGGCATGTGCCCTGACCAGAACCGAACCATGCCCCCCTGTTGTATAGGTCAACGCTCAACCACTGAGTCACCGCGGCCAGGCTTACATTTTCAGCTATTATGTATTATCTAGATATTTTACTTATTCATTTAATCCTCCAAACAACACTATGAGGTGGAAACTACAGTTATGCCCATTTTACTGAAGGACATGGAAGAACATAATATCAAAACTAAATTCATACAATAGAAAGTATTGAGTCAGATGGGAAGCTTGGCGACTGGATGCCAGAGAACCGAGTCTTAACTGTGACCCTTCCTTCCTTTCTTCCCGCCCCAAGATCTCCTGGGCCTGGCTCTTTCTGAGTAAGTGGGACCAGTCTCCTCTGCTTGCCAGCTGGCCTTTCCCCACCGAGGCCCTGGCCCTACTCCCTCCACAGCTCCCTGAGCCCTGCTGAGGAGGCCCTGGCCCTACTCCCTCCACAGCTCCCTGAGCACTGCTGAGGAGGCCCTGGCCCTACTCCCTCCACGGCTCCCTGAGCCCTGCTGAGGAGGCCCTGGCCCCCTCACTCTAAGGCATCTGGGTTGTGAGCTGGGAGCTCAAGCAGAGGAGGGAATGGGAACCCCAACTGGAATTCCCTGGTCCCAGCCCAAGGGGCCTTTACTCTCAAAGACCCAGGTCGACCAGCAGCTCCTTATAAAGACAGGGTCTGAGCTGGTCCTCCCAGGTCTTGCCTGCCCCTCTGCATGCAGTACCAGCTCAGACTACCACTTTGCACCCTGAGGACAGCAAGCAGGGGCAGGGCAGGGCCTAGGCTGGAGGAGATGGGGCTCCAGGCCAATGGCAGCTGGGACTCAGAGCCTAGGGCTGTGGCAGAAAGCGCCAAGGTTTCCCCAGCCCCTCCTCACATCTGCCAAGACCCTTACCCCCAGCCCAGGCAGGACCCTCTCCCTCCCCACTCCCAGGGGTTCCAGGGGACAGGTCCTGGAATGCCTATTCCCTCTCTCCCATCCTCCCTCTTCCCATTCCCCTGGCAACCAGAACGGACCCATCAAGGAGAAGGACCTGGCAGCTGTGCAGGGAGAGACTAATGGCCCGGAAGGAAGGAGGGGCCTGGAGAGAGAGGCGGTGGGGATGTGAGCCTGCGGTTGGGCGTTGGCCCTTCTCAGAGGACACACAAAGAGGGGGAGGCTGTTCTGCCCTGCAATGCTGAAGGAGCTGGCAGCCAGGGAGCCACCCTCCTCACTGCCTCAGCCAGAGATCCAACCCGGAGTCCCAAACCTGCTTCCCCAGATGCCCAACTCTTGTCCTCAGGGTCAACCCCAGGCAGACTTGTCCCTGCTGGAGAGCCCTGGAGTCCCCTGCGGCAGCAGCCCCATGGCTCCTGGCAAACGCCGAAGGTCTCAGCACCCCGGCTCCTGCAGACCCTGCGAGCTGCCCCTGTCCACTCCCCGGCAGCCTGTGCCTGCGTTCTGGAAGCCATTTGACATGCAAAGGCCGGACCTCAGCCTTCCAGCTAACTCCAGGGTGGGGAGGGGAGGAAGGGATGTGAGGTGTGTGTGTGTAATGTGTGTGTACATAGGTGTGCAGTGCTATTATACATATGCGTCTGTGTGCACAGGCTTGTGGATCTGTTCTGTGGCCTTCTTTCTCCTTTCAGTCCCTGAACCGTTGGGGATGGGCATCCTCTCTTCCCCCATCTCTTCCCCATCCAGCCCCACCCATCCTTGGGTACCTGCACCTCCCTAATACTGGAAACCGGTTCCTGTCAGTCCATCCATCTCTCAGCTTTGGCAGCAGCCGCCACCCCTCAGCCCCCTCCCCTTCCTACCTCAGGAATCGTCCTGGTTCCCGTAAGGCCATGACTGCGCAGCAGTTGGTTGGGGGAAGGGAGAATCCAGGAAAGCCAGACAGCACACACCCGCTCAGCGCAGCTTCTGGCAGGACACAGACCCTGCCCCGAGGGTCCCAGAGCTGGGCCCAGTCACCCTCCGCCCCTTGTGATGTGCCCACCCTGCTAGGGCCTGGGTGGGCCCGGGTTTGGGAGCTGTGTCTTCAAAGCGGAGACATAAGCAAGCACCCCCTGGCCAACTGTCCGGGGAGGGGGAGGAGAAGTGGCCAGTCCATTAGCCGCAGAGCTGGCGCCAGGCAGCAGCCCTTCACTGGGCCCTGGGGATTATAGAGAGGCGGCCTTCCCCACTCCCTTCACCGCTTCTCCCCAGCGGTTCCCCGACATCTCGCTGGGGGTGGCGACAAAGGAGGTGACTGACAGCAGGTGAACGCAGAGCATAGCCTTCAGGGGGAAAGTGGAGACACGGGCTCTGGGGCCTAAGCCAGGCCAGCTCTCCATCCACCTGAGCCACCGCCTCCCTACCGTGCCGGAAGCCCCCCGGTCCTCCTATCCCCCAGTTTTTACCAGGTCTTTCCGGCTGGGACCCCAGCCCAAATCAGCCCTCCCACGGGCCAGCTCTCCATCCACCTGAGCCACCGCCTCCCTACGGTGCCAGAAGCCCCCCGTCCTCCTATCCCCCAGTTTATACCAGGTCTTTCCGGCCGGGACCCCAGCCCAAATCAGCCCTCCCACCCTATTCTCCAGCTCTGGATGCTGGCTGAAGAGCGCTGACCTCCAACCCCTCCTGCCTGAGGCCTGTAGTCGCCATCCCTGCTGGCTTCCCTACCAGCAACAGGGGGAACGGAGTAGGCAGGGCGCCAGCAACCGGGGTGGGAGGGTGCGGCGCTCCTGCTGCTGCAGGGGTGGGGCGTCCCCCTCCCCACTTAGCCGCACAGTCAGGCCAGTGGGAGGAGCTGCCCGTGCCCCCGCCGAGCCTGCAGGATTATAAAGCCTCCCGCCGCGGTCTGCGGCTCTGGGACCAGCTCTGCCAGCGGCGACTGCCCGTCCTCGGTCACCATGAGCCA
>NW_005369706.1:948438-963395 GCF_000412655.1 Myotis brandtii | reverse complement strand
GGGCTGGCGGAGGACCTGGCGGCGCTCAAGCAGAGGTCAGGGGGCAGGGCCCGGCGGCGACCTGGAGGAGGCTGCTCCACCCTTCCCTTCCCTCTCCCCCAGCCACTCCAGGGAGTTGCTTCCAGGCTCAACCCGGGAGGGCGTGTGCTGGCAGCATCCTTGCCCGCCCTCTACCACTTTGCTGAGTCTCTGGGGAGGCAAAGTGGCCATGTCTCTTCGTGTATAAAGCGGCCTCCGCTCAGCTCCCAGCCCACTAGACAGAAAATGGGGCGCGCCCATCAGGCAGCCTGAAGACCCCTCCTGGGAGTCCTGGGCAGGACCCCAGATCCTGGGGTGGGGGGTGGGCGGGAGGACGGTGACCCTGCAGCTCAGCCTCTGCCCACTCTCTCCACCAGGCTGGAGGACGAAACACACAAGCGGGAGGACGCCGAGCACAACCTCGTGCTCTTCCGCAAGGTGAGCCCGGGCCCCGCGTGGGTGTCCGTCCCCCTACCTCTACCCCGGGCCTGTGTGTCCAGGGTAGCATCTGTGGGTGCGGGGAGGCCATCAGAAGCCTTCAGAGGCTCTTCCCCGTGCTGAGCAGCCCCTCCCTGCTCTTGAACCCCTACTGCTACCCCATGAAGGACGTGGACGACGCAACCCTGGCCCGCCTGGAGCTAGAGCGCAAGATTGAATCTCTGATGGATGAGATTGAGTTCCTCAAGAAGCTGCATGAGGAGGTGGGTGAACCGGATATCAGGGAGGTTGGGAGGTTGGGAGGTTGGGTCTCTTTGGAGCTAGGAGGCAAGCTCTGGAGGAGACGGGCAGATCCAGCGGAGGAATAGCTCTGGGGAAGCGAAGTGAGAATCTGTGGAGAGACACAGCCCCTCCACCTCGCCTACAGGTGGTTTGTCTCCCGCCCATGCGCCACCTGGTGGCGATCAGCGGAGCTGCACCCGACAACCTAGCCGCGGGCTCAGTGCGGGCCAGGCGCAGGCTGCGCAGTCCCATGCGCGCTGCACTCCTTGGCGCCCCCTTTTGGTCACTCAAGTGTATGTGCTCTTTTCTGTGCGCGATCTACGCGGCCCGCATGGGATCTGCGCGGCGAACTCGACGTCCTGGTGTCCTGGGCGGCAGGAGTTGCGAGACATGCAGGTGAACATGGAGAACCAGCAGGTGCAGCAGGTCGAAGTGGAGGCGACCGTGAAGCCCGAGCTCACAGCAGCGCTAAGGGACATCCGCGCGCAGTACGAGAGCATCGCGGCCAAGAACATGCAGGAGGCAGAGGAGTGGTACAAGTCCAAGGTGGGAGAGCCCAGGGGGCTGGGGAGGACCCCAGAGGGTAGGGCGCCTGGGCGACGGCGCATCCCGTCAGCCCACACCTGGGGTGCCCTCCACCCTGCAGTACGCGGACCTGTCGGACGCCGCCAACCGAAACCATGAGGCCCTGCGCCAGGCCAAGCAGGAGATGAATGAGTCGCGACGCCAGATCCAGAGCCTGACGTGCGAGGTGGACGGACTGCGAGGCACGGTGAGTACCAGGCTGCCTGCCGGCAGGGGGGGAGGGGGTACGGTGAAGGCTGTCCCCTCTCTGACCCGTGCTCCCGTCCCCACCCCAGAACGAGGCGCTGCTCAGACAGCTGCGGGAGCTGGAGGAGCAGTTCGCGCTGGAGGCCGGCGGGTACCAGGCGGGCAATGCGCGCCTCGAGGAGGAGCTGAGGCAGCTAAAGGAGGAGATGGCGCGGCACCTGCGCGAGTACCAGGAGCTCCTCAACGTCAAGATGGCCTTAGACATCGAGATCGCCACCTACCGGAAGCTGCTGGAGGGCGAGGAGAGCCGGTGGGGGCGGGGCTGCCGGAGGCGGGCAGGGTGTGGTCCTGGAAGGGATGTGTTCGGGTCCGGGCAGAGGAGCTAACCACTTGCTTCGCCCCCAGGATCTCCGTGCCAGTCCATTCCTTTGCATCCTTAAATATAAGGACGACTGGTGAGTCTCCCACACCTGGCCCCCAACCTGTCTGTCCCCTTGTCCTCTCCTGCCCTGCCCGGACTCTTGCTAAGGCTCTGCTCAGGGATTATTTCTCTCTATTGAATCCTGGTCTACTCTCGCCCTTCTAAGTCCTGCCCCGCCCCTCCCCTCCCCGTCGTCGGTATGAGCGCTTAAAAGGAGGTCATCGCCAGGCCTCCTCTCTTCCACCCTCACCTGCTTTTTCCAGTGCCCGAGGTGGAGCCTCCGCAGGACAGCCACAGCCGGAAGATGGTTCTGATTAAGACCATTGAGACCCGGAATGGGGAGGTGAGATGGGACACTTGGACCCAGGACCCCATCGTTTTCCATATTATTTCTGAGCCCCAGCTTGGCTGCCGCTGATCTTAGGATATTGTGGGTGAGTGGTTCTTGGGGTGGGAGGGAGACAGAGACGGTAGATGGATAGATCGGAGCCTCCGCTTTTTATGCCAGAGCGGAGATACCAGGTCCCAAAGGAGCTGGGAGGAGGGCGGTCCTGAATGTTTGTGCCCTTCACATGCCTTGCCCCCAGCAGGTGGTGACAGAGTCCCATAAGGAGCAGCGCAGTGAGCTGGACAAGTCCTCTACTCACAGCTATTGAAACCCTTGGTCCAGAACTCCCTGACCTGCCCTGGGCCTACTCAAAGCCCGTACCCGAACACCAGTCCTGAATTAGTCTCCTCTCCATCTGCATGCATCTAGGGGATGATACCAGTCGCTCCTTCCCTGGCCTCTAGCCAAACCCTACCCAGCCAGCTGTAGCTGAGCCTCTCCCCGCCCTGAATATAGATATGACCCATATATTCCCCTTTTCTGATCTCGGTAAGAGGCCGATGGTTCCCGAGTCTACTTCTGCCATGATCCCATGATCCGTGGGGTGGGCCAGGGTCTGAGTTTAACTACGAATCAAATAAAACTGCTGTCAAAGAAACCTCTGTAGTGCATTTGTGTCTGTGGAAGTGGTGGTACCTGTGAGGAGGAGGCTCAGCAGTATTGTCTCCTTGTCTCTAGTCATTTCTTTTCTGCATCCCACTATCTGTGCATCCCACTAGGAGGCTTCAATGACTCCTATCTACCTTTCTGGCTTTTCTCCTACCTCTCTGTCCTTCTCAACTTGTGTTCCCCCTCTGCAGCCCTGAATGCCCAGTTGCCTCTGGGTGTCCCATAGGCCCACAAATTCAACATGTCCCAAACTGAGCTCTTCTCCTCTACCATCTGTAATCATGTTCTTCCTTCTGGATTCCCCACCTTAGAAGAAGGCACCACTAGAACCTCTGTTGCCCAAATTAGAATTCAATTCATCTCACACCCTTTTCTTTTCTTCACCTCCCCACCCCAGGCAATTCTGTTAATTTTTTTCTTTTTTTAAAAAAATACATTTTTATTGATTTTTTACAGAGAGGAAGGGAGAGGGATAGAGAGTTAGAAACATCGATGAGAAAGAAACATCGATTCAGCTGCCTCCTGCACACCCCCCACTGGGGATGTGCCCGGAAGCAAGGTACATGCACTTGACCGGAACTGAACCTGGGACCTTTTAGTCCGCAGGCCGACACTCTATCCACTGAGCCAAACCAGTCAGGGCGTTAATTTTTTTCTTAATTCATTCAAGCCTGTCTGGTTCTCCCCATCCCTCCTGCCACCACCCTAGTCCAGGCCACCATCATCTCTGGCCTGGGTTACACTATCTGCCTCAGTAGTCTCTCCCCTAGCCTGTCCCTGCCATCCATTTAAACCTAATCAACACTTAGCCAGCAAATCAAATTCTGCCACCACTACCCCTCCCCCTACTTGAAAATGTCCACTTTTGCCCTGGCCAGGTAGCTCAGTTAGTTAGCATCATCCCAATATGCCAAGGTTGTGGGTTCAATGTGGTTTGATCTCTAGTCAGGGCACATACTAGAATCAACCAATGAACGCATATATAAGTGAAATAACAAATCAATATTTCTCTCTCTCTCTCTCCCCCCCTCTCTCTCCCCCCTCCCTCTCTCTCAAATCAAGAAATTTAAAAAAAAATTGCAAGAAAAGAAAATGTCACCCTAGTTGGTTTGGCTCAGTGGATAGAGCATTGGCCTGTCAACTGAAGGGACCCAGGTTCGATTCCAGTCAAGGGCACATGCTCGAGTTGTAGGCTTGATCCCCAGTAGGGGGCATGCAGGAGGCAGCGATCAATGATTCTCTCTCATCATTGATGTTTCTATCTCATCCCTTCCTCTCTGAAATCAATAAAAATGTTAAAAAAAAAAAAAAGAAAAGAAATGTCCGTTTCCACTCTGTCCTCCAACTCCATTCCACCTTACCCTTGCCTTCAAGTCAAAATCTACTTCTGGACTGCCCTGGCTGGGTAGCTCAATTGATTAGAATCAACCAATGAATGCATAAATAAGTGGAAAAACAAATCAATGTTTCTCACCCTAGCCGGTTTCTCTAGGTGGATAGAGCATCGGCCCACAGACTGAAGAGTCCCAGGGTTCTATTCAGGTCAAGGGTGTGTACCCAGGGTTCTATTCAGGTCAAGGGTGTGCAGGCTTGATCCCCAGCCCTGGTTGGGGCACATGTGGGAGGCAACCAATCAATGTGTTTCTCTCACATCGATGTTTCTCTCTCTCCCCCTCCCTTCCACTCTCTCTAAAAATCAATGGAGAAATATCCTAAGGTAAGAGGTAATAAAAACAAAACAAATTGGTGTTTCTCTCTCTCTCTCTCTCTCTCTCTCTCAAAATCAATCAATAAATTTTAAAAATATTTAAAATCTTTTTCTGGGTTTTAAATGACCTTCACTCAGTTACAGTGCTAGGTGAAGGAAATAAGCTAGAGTCCCCTCTCAAGAAGCTCACAGTCTGGGGGGCGGGGTAGATAGACAACTAAAAAGACAATTCCAACCTGGTGGTGAGTGCTGTGACTGGGGGAAGGAGATGGATTGTAGGAACATGAAGAGGAGCACCTAACACAGCCTCGAAGTAAGGCTTCTTCTCAAAGGAGGTGCCATCGCACTGAGCACTGAGGAACAAACAGGAGTTATTCAGGGGAAGCAGGGAGAGGAGGAGGACTTTCTAGGTAAATGTCAGCCAAGAGGTAAGGGAGCAAGTTTGGAAATTAAAAACATTTCTGTAATGCTGGAGTGCAGGATAGAAAGGGAGGAATGGTGTTGAGGTTGGAGAAATGAGAACCAGTCATGGAGGATCTTATATGCCCCATTAAGGCATTCAGAATGTATCCTAAAGACATGGTCGGCAAAGCACGGCTCACAAGCCACATGAGGCTCTTTGGCCCCTTGAGTGTGGCTCTTCCACAAAATACCACTTGCGGGCGCGCACGTACAGTGCGATTGAAACTTCGTGGCCCATGCTCAGAGGTCGGTATTTTGTGGAAGAGCCGGTATTTTGTGGAAGAGCCACACTCAAGGGGCCAAAGAGCCGCATGTGGCTTGCGAGCCGTGGTTTGCCCACCACTGTCCTAAAGGAAAGGGAAGAAAAGGATTTAACCAGGAGGATAAAGTATTTAGATCTGCATTTTAGAAAAAATGTCTAGCTGTAGTGTGCAAAAACAATTGAAAGGAGATGGAGGACCAGTTCAGAGGCTGTTGCAGTGCAACATGCAAAAGATGTTGTTGGGCAAAGAAGTGGATGGATTTGAGAAATATTCAAGGAGTAGAATCTGCAGTACCCAGGGAGAGATTGGCAGGTGAGGGAAAAGGAAATAGCAAAGGTGACCTAAGGTTTTGGCTCGAACAAACAGGCAGATGGTGAACCTTTCACAGAAACAGGAAAGATTAGAGTAATGGGAGAGGGGCCCAAGACAACAAAGTCAGTTTTGGGCTTTTTGAGTGTGAGAACAATCAAGAGGAATGGCTGGCAGGCAGTTGGATCCACAGGTCTGGAGTTCAGGTGTGATGGGATAGTTTAAGATACTGAATCTATCAGTATCTTTCTGCTGTGATGCTTTCTTTTACAAGTAGCATATAACCCCATTTTTAAAAAAGAAAAAAGGAAGTAAAGAATGTAGGGAGCAGCTATGTGGTCAAGCCTCAGACTGACCTGTGGCAGGGCCACAAACAAGGCCCGGCTTGGAGGGCAGAGCCCGCCTAGCATAATTAAGCTTGACCTTATAGTCCTCCCTAGTTCCTTTCTGGATAGTTAGTGGTTTGTGGGAGGTGCAGCAAGTACTGCCAAAACAAGGTGAAACTCACAAGAACAAGGTAAACATGTTGACCACTTCCCTTGTTTTGCTTTGTGTGCTCTGACTATAAAATAAAGCTTTGGCTTGCAGGCTGGGTCTCTCTGTGTCCTCATCCAGGCACAAGAGATCCACCTAGCCCCAGCTGTATTCTCTTGTCTGTCTTCTTTAATCCTTCACCATCCCTCCTCAGGTTCACTGAACCTGGCCATGCTGAGCGCAGTTCAAAGAAATATCTCACGTAACAAGAGCCAGTGGCAGGCAGACTGAGATTGGTTGATTTGGCAGCTCAATAATGTCATTAAGGGCCCAGCCTCTATCCAAGGTTCTGCTCAGCTTTAGAGGGAGCTCTATCCTCGAGATGGTTCTCCTCGGGTCCCAAGTGGCTGCTAGAAGCTGCTGAGTGAGGCTTCTCTCTTCATAGCCAGTGGAGGAAAGAGAAAAAGCCTTATAACCTTGTAACTCAGACCTCCCAGGTATGACTTATGAGTCCTTTCCCTTAGTCTGTCTGGCTAAGGTTGTTGGTGTGTCCACTCCTAGAGCAATAAAGTTGCCAGGGGAAAGGCACCAATTGGTTGGGCTAATTGTCTGGTATGGAAATGATGTTAGGAACCAACCACAGTGTCCATTGTAAATATTGCCAGGATCTCCACCACCATCAGCCACCCTCCACACACAGGCACACATATATTCACACTCTCACTTCATTTTTTTTGTTTAAATTTTTTTGTTGAGGTTATTAACATTGGTTAATAACATTATATAAGTTTCAGGTCTACAGCTTTACAATACATCGTCTGCACATCCCATTGTGTGCTCACCACCTAAAGTCTAGTCTCCTCTCATCACCACAATTTTACCGCCTTTATCCTCTTCATCCTCCCTCCACTCCCTTCCCCTCTGGTATCCAAAATACTGTTGTCTGTGTCTAAGAGTTGGTTTGTTTTGTTTGTTCATTTGTTGCGTTGTGTTTTGTTTAATATCCCACATATAAGTAAAATCATATGGTTTTTATCATTTTCCATCTGACTTATTTCACTTAGTATGATAGTCTCAAGATCCATGTTGTTGCAAATGGCAGTATTTCATCACTTTTTATGGCTGTGGACTCACATTCTTTATAACACTTGCCTTCTCTCCCTTTGATTCAGCGGCAATTATTACCTCAGAGGAGAAATGTCACTACAGAAAAGCAGACAAAAGCTTTAGAGTTACAAATGTTTTCAAGTGAGCAAAATTTCAAGTTTGGAAACTTTCATATCAGAGTCTGTGGCCTGTGATTTGCATGGGGTAAAAGGAAGAGGTTGAATTGAAGACAAGGGCATGGGGCCTCTCAGGTGCGCTACGTGACAAGAAATGAAATTACCTAAGAACGGTGTATAAAGTGAGGAGAGAGAAGGGCCTTGGGAGGCTCCTAGAGCAGCAGCAGAAGATAATCTTGAGGATTAAGCAGCAGAGATGTAGGGGGGGGAATTAGGAGCGTGCGGCCCCAGGAAGCCACTGTAAGAGCCAGCTCTCAGGAAGGAGCGGCTGGACGCCCAGGCTAGAAAATAGTTGGAACATTTGGGTTTTACCAACAAGGAAGATGTTTGAGACCTCCGTGGGGCAGCTGCCAGCCAGAGGAGGGTCAGAGACAAACCTGCTCAAATGGAGAGTGAATGAGAGATGAGGGAGCGGGGAGCAGACTAGTTTCGAGATGTTTGACAGTTAAAAGGAAGAACCAGAGCAAAGAAAGACCTGTGCTTGAGAAGTGAAACTTTGAAGAAAAGAGAAACTAGACCAATAATTTTCAAACTGTGAGTCATGAAACACTGTTATGCAATTATTGTGTCAAGAGCAATATTTTTAAAGAATAGAAAAATTTTAATGTGGCAAAACTTTTATTTTCAATGTATTTATGTACATGTGTACTGGATTGCCATGTAAAATTCATTTTTTGCCTTGGATTTTGGTAAAAAAAAGAAAGAAGAAAAGAAGGAAAGGAAGGAAGGAAGGAAGGAAGGAAGGAAGGAAGGAAGGAAGGAAGAAAGAAAGAAAGAAAGAAAGAAAGAAAGAAAGAAAGAGAGAAAGAAAGAAAGAAAGAAAGGAAGGAAGAAAGAAAGAGAGAAAGAAGACAACCAGACTGGAACCTGTTTAAATGCCGAGAAGAATTAGAAAGAATCAAGTTGTCATGAAAGGGCCCAGCCATGTTCAAAATGACATCATCCCAGACTTGGATGTGATTGAAGAGTTTTAGGAAAACTGAAAATCCAATTCTAATCAAGAGGATCTGATGTTAACCTCAAGAAGACAAGGTGGGATTTGCCTGTAATTAAGAAAGCTTAGACCACATTGATTTTGTTGTACTCTGCTTGTTGGAGAAGGGAGATAGTTTTCAGGACATCTATAAGAAGGTCATCTCAAAAGCAAGGATGTGGCCCTAGCTGGTTTGGCTCAGCGGGTAGAGCGTTGGCCTGCGGGCTGAAGGTCCCCGGTTCGATTCCAGTCAAAGGGCACATTCCCGGATTGCGGGCTTGATCCCCAGTGGGGGGCGTGCCGGAGGCGACCCATGGGTGGTTCTCTCTCATCACTGATGTTTCTATCTCTCCCCCTCCCGTCCTCTCTGAAATCAATAAAATATATAATTAAAAAAAAAAGCAACCCCCTGGCAATGGGCAAGGAGACACCTGATTGGTGGTGTTGCTCTTATATCAGTCAGGGGCAAAGCAGATATATAGTCCTTAGTTCATCCTAGCTTGATGCCTGTGTCGGTGGCCAGAGCTGTTTCATGCCTGACACACATAAAAAAACACAAAAAAACAATCACACAGTAAGTGCCCACTGTGGCCGTGGAAATTCTTCTGGGGCCACTTGCAGTGAGTGGAAGAGGGAGTTCAGTTATTTGGGTTGCAAAGAACAGAATATAACCAACTATCTCGGGCAGTTCATTGTGGGTTACACACAAAAGTAAAGGGGACAAGAGCTGCAGCTGCCTGGGTTGGAGTGGGAGTTGCTTCACTTGAGCCTAAAACACCTGCGTGACCTGGCCTCCCGGGAAGAATGCGCTCTGCAGCCTCTCAGTCCTCACACAGGCTCAGGGGGGACCGGAAGCGCCCTCAGCAGCCGGAGCACACGGCTCCAGGCCCAGGGTCCTGCTGCTTCCACCGCTCCTGTCACAGTGAGCCAATGAGCTCACCCTCTACCCTGGTTTTTGCTTACTCAGAGTTTCTTCTTACTCTTGGCTTCAATGGACCTAGGGCTTCCATGCCTGATAGCAACTGAGTAACAACTTCTAGGGCTTTCTTTGTTTCTGCTCTCACTTCCTTCCACAGAAGATGCCCACGTTCCTAGCCTTGCAGATTAACTGGCGCTCTCCATTCCTCCTGTGAGACACAACAGATATCGACACACTGAGCTCTTGTTGGAGCTGATAGGCTGCTTCGTCCCTGTACACCTCCGCTCCCCAGTTAACGAGTGTTAAATGCATAACTAATGTTGACTGTATGTGTTCCTAAACCTGGTTTTGACACTTGTTATAAAAACCTCACAGGTCAAGCAAATATTTTTAAACTAATGAAGGGTGTGAAAAGTACAATTTTTATTAAACACATGACATCGTGGTTAACATCTGCATTTAAATCTTGGGACCTTCTGCTTACTAGATGTATGGCCTGGGGAGGGGTACTTCACCTCTCTTTGCCTTGGTTTCCTCATCTGCAAAATGAATAGCAGCTACTCCGTGGAATTGTTGTGAAGATTAAATGAGAGTTGAGTGGACTTGGCTATACTGGAGGCAGGAGAATTGGTGATATGGCCCCTAAACTGCTTCCCTCAGCAGGGTAACAAGGGACCTTATAACTTATAAACTAAGGATCACAATTCCAGTTATTCTTTTTTTAAAATACATTTTTATTGATTTCAGAGAGAAAGGGAGAGAGAGAGAGAAACATCAATGATGAGAGAGAATCATAGATCGGCTGCATCCTGCACACCCTACAGTGGGAATTCAGCTTGCAACCAGGGCATGTGTCCTGACCGGGAATCAAACCCTGACCTCCAGGTTCATAGGTCGGCGCTCAGCCACTGAGCCATGCCAGCCGGGCTCCAGTTATTCTTTAACAGTGTAAACATCAAAGTGTTTTTTCTGTTTCAAGGGGAAAGCTCGAGCCTGTGCTGCAGCCTTTCTTCGTACTGAATACATTTCCTATTGCTGTTGTAATAAATTACCACAAACTTGGTGGCTTGAAACAACAAATTTATTACTGTGCTGGAGGTCAGAAGTCTCAAATGGGATGACAGTCCTAGTCAGTTTGGCTCAGTATATAGAGTGTCAGCCTGTGGACCGAAGGGTCCCGGGTTTGATTCCGGGCAAGGGCACATACTTTGGTTGCAGGCTTGATCCCTGGCCCAGGTCAGGGTGAAAATATCCTCGGTGAGGGCTTGCTGCTTTTCTGGGCCTCGAGATGAAACCCAACTAAGGCCTATCTGTTACCTCTAGGGCTTAATGCTTTGCAGTGATGGCGAACCTTTTGAGCTCGGCGTGTCAGCATTTTGAAAAACCCTAACTTAACTCTGGTGCCGTGTCACATATAGAAATTTTTTGATATTTGCAACCATATTAAAACAAAGACTTATATTTGATATTTATTTTATATATTTAAATGCCATTTAGCAAACAAAAATCAACCAAAAAAATGAGTTCGCGTGTCAGAGGTGTCATAGGTTCGCCATCACTGGTCTAGAGACTGCCCACTTTCCTTGGCCTCTGGCCCTTTCTATCTTCAAAGCCAGGGCGTCACTCTGATCTCTGCTTTAGCTATCATCTCTTCTATGACTCTGCTCCCCCTGCCTCCCTCTTATACTTTCCGCGGGCTCTAAACTTGTCATTACATTGGGTGCACCAGATAATCCAGGGTAATCTCCCCCATCTCCGACTCCTTCACTTAATCAAATCAATCACCAAATGGGCAAAAAACTTAATATATGTTTTTCCAAAGAAGATATACAAATGACCAACAAACACATGGAAAGATGCCCAACATCATTAGTTATTAAAGAAATGCAAAGCAAAACCTTGAGATATCATTTCACACCTATTAGAATGCTATTAAAAAGATAAAAAGATATAAAAGCAAAAAAAAAAAATGAGGACTGAATAGAACAAAGACAAAAAAAGAAAAGAAAAGAAAAAAAGATAGAAAATAACTGGTGTTGGGGAGAATGGAGAGAAGCTGGTACTCCCATACGTTGCTGGTGGAAATGTAAAATCACTCAGTTGCTGTGGAAAGCGGTTATTATTAGTTATTAAAGAAATGCAAAGCAAAACCTTGAGATATCATTTCACACCTATTAGAATGCTATTAAAAAGAAAAAAAGATAAAAAAGCAAAAAAAATTGAGGACTGAATAGAACAAAGACAGAAAAAAGATAGAAAATAACTGGTGTTGGGGAGAATGGAGAGAAGCTGGTACTCCCATACGTTGCTGGTGGAAATGTAAAATCATTCAGTTGCTGTGGAAAGCAGTTTGGCAGGTTCCCAAAAAGTTAAACCTTATGAACCAGCAGCTGCACTCATGGATATATACCCAAAAGAATTAAAAACAGATACTCAAACAAGTGCGTGTACATGCATGGGAACAACCCAAATGTCCATCAAAGGGTGAATGGATAAACAAGATGTGATATATACATATAATGAAATACTATTCCGCTATAAAAAGGAATGAAGTACTTGCACATGCTACAACATGGATGAGTCTTGAAAACATTATGCCAGGTAGAAGAAGCCAGACATAGGAGACCACACATATATGATTCCACTTATGTGAAATATTGGGACTAGGGAGACAAAAAGCAGATTGGTGGTTGCCACACGTTGGGGGAGGGGAGAATAAGTAGTAACTGATTTATGGGTATGAGGTTTCCTTTTGAGGTGATGAGAATGTTTTGGAACTAGATAGAGATGGTGATTATACAACACTGTGAATGTACTAAATGCCACTGACGCGCACTTTACAATGTTTGATTTTATGTTATATGAATTTTACCTGAATTAAAAAAAATACTAAAAAGAGCTTATAGCTAAGACCAAGTAGAACCAATATTTCAAATGAATATAATTAACATTCTTAGAGAGATAAGGAATAATCAAATCTCCATAAAAATAGATAGTTACAAGAAAAGAATGATTAGAGACCTTGGAAATAAAAATTATAATTGTTGAAACATAAAATTCAGCTTTTGTGTTCCTTATGATAGTCAGTCAAGTTCAGGTCCAAGAGGAGACACAGAAAGGCATGGGAAACGAAGTTTATTATATTCAGGGGTCCTAGAGAGGGGTCACCACATGCCACACAGGGTCACAGGGGAAGCTGTGGGTTTTGGTCCAGTGGCAGAAGACAGGAGGGAGAGAAGAGGTTAGGCCACCACGTTTATTGGAGTTTCCAAGGGAAAGGCCAGGCAGGGCAGGGTGAATAGTTTGGCACTGGCTAGAATTAATACTTTCCGCAGGCTCTAAACTATAGGGGTGGCCCCTAGTTGCCTGATGTCTGGTCCTGGAATGATGAAGGCAGAGGAATATTGACTCCTGGGGTGTATGGACCAGAGGGAAGAAATACGCTCTAGAATGGTTAATTTGCATGGAAAGGAATGCTCCAGGGGGAGGAGTCCTTTGCTCCCTTTAAGAATTAGCTGGTGCTGGGGGAGCAGTCTCTCCAGTTTGAAAGGTTTTGGTGTTTTTTTTAAAGATATCAGAACATTATCATAAGTAAGAAAAAGAAAAGAAACATTATCATAAGCAAAAATATATATCATGTATTATATCTAAGTTATATATCTAACACATATTACAGAGCTGACTTGAAGAATTCCAGAATGCTCCTATTAAAAACTAAATTAGGCCCTGGCTGGCTTGGCTCAGTGGATAAAGCAGACTGAGGGTCCCAGGTTTGATTCCAGTCAAGGGCACATGCCGGGTTGCGGGCTCGATCCCTAGTGTGGGGCATGCAGGAGGCAGCCAATCAATGAGTCTCTCTCATCATTGATGTTTCTATCTCTCTCTTCCTCTCTGAAATCAATAAAAATATATTTTAAAAAATTAAAAATAAAATAAAATAAATTCAGCTCTGGCCCATGTGGGTAAATGGTTAGAGCGTCAGCCCTCACACCAAAGGGTCTCAGGTTCAATTCCTGATCAAGGGCACGTAACTGGGTTGCAGGTTTGATCCTTGGCCTGGGTCAGAGCACGCGTGGGAGGCTCTCTCTCCCTCTCTTTTTCTCTCTCCCCCTCCCTCCCTCCCTCTCTTCCACTCTCTAAAAAAATCAATGGAAAAATATCCTCCACTGAGGATTAACAAAAAAAAATAAATAAAAGCAAAAACTAAATTAGGGCTGTATTCTTCCAGAATTTGCAAAAGGATGACGAGAAAGTATAAAAGTTAAAAACATGAATAACAGATGCAGAAAATCCTAAATCTGTCCAATAGGAGTTTTAGTGGGAGAGAATAAACTAGTACTTCCCAAACTTTAGCAAGTCCGAATCATGTGAGGATCTTATTAAAAAGCAGATTCTGATTCAGAAGATCCATGAACCAGACTTTAATAAAAATTCTCCAAAGCAGAAGATGGGTATAAGTCTTGAGGTTGAAAGGCTCTTCAAGTGCTCATTTGAATAAATGAAAACATACACCAGGATATAGTGAGAGAGGAGAGAGGGCTGAGATGAAGTTGGAGAGGAGACAGGGAAAATCAGGAAGCCCCTTATAAGCCATAAACTCTGGAAAAACTTTGGTTGATTCTGACTGCAACTACAAAGGACTCTCCAGAATAAATCATGTTACAATATTTCCTCTTCTGGAGAAGAAATAGAATTGATAAATTGTTACTGGATTAAGATCTGTCTAGTTCAAGAGATAATTTATACATTTTGCAACATACAACAAAATTCTTGCAACTCTTTGCCTAGACAAGTATGCTTGCTACTTTTAAAAAATATATTTTTTTATTGATTTCAGAGAGGAAGGGAGAAGGAGAGAGTGATAGAAACATCAATGATGAGAGAGAATCATTGCTCAGCTGCCTTCTGCACACTGTTCCCCCTGCCCCTCCCCCCCACACACACACACTGAGGATTGAGCCCACAACCCGGGCATGTGCCCTTGACCAGAATGGAACCTGGGACCCTTCAGTCCACAGGCTGATGCTCTCTCTATTCACTGAGCCAAACCGGCTAGGGCTGCTTGCTACTTTTAAAGATTCCTGTTACAGAATGGAAAATGCTGGCTTCTTAATACCTCTGCACTAGTAAAGATTATAAAAGGGGAATACTGAAACCTTTCTTCTAGGAAACAGTTACCAGGCCACATCCATAGAACTTGACCATAAATGAATCTCTCTTTGCTATCTCTTTTTAAGACAAAGGAGCCTCAAATATTTGAAATGAAAAAATAAACTTCGCCAGCAGAGGGCTAAGAAACCACTACACGTTATGTCTGATGCTTACTTAAATCTGGATATATACATTGTAAAACAAAACAACTATTACCCTGGTCAGTGTGGCTTGGTTGGTTGGGCATCGTTCCATGCACCAGGAGATTGCCAGTTCCATTCCAGGTCTAGGGCACACGTCTAGGTTGTGGGCTCCATCCCCAGTGTGGGGCCAGCACGAGGCAGCTGATCAATGTTGCATTCTCACATCAATGTGTCTCTCTCTCACTTTCCCTTCCTCTCTCTCTCTCTAAAAAAATTAATAAATAATCATTTAAAAAAATAAAACAACTATAGAAAAACCTTTTTGGCTGATGTCTGTCTCTTTTT
>NW_005369706.1:942889-945532 GCF_000412655.1 Myotis brandtii | reverse complement strand
GGGGGCCCCCCCCCCCCCCCCCCCCCCCCCGAGTGCACAAATTTTTGTGCACCGGGCCTCTAGTCTATATATAAAAGCCTAAACGACCAGCCAACCGGCCGGTAGCTATGATGCACACTGACTGCCAGGGGGCAGATGCTCAATGCAGGAGCGGAAACCACAGGCATGGAAACATGGAACAGACTTATGAATCTCAGAGGGGAGGGGCGAGGGGGGAGAGCAGGAAGAGATTAACCAAAGATCTTATATGCATACTAGAGGCCTGGTGCATAGGGTCCCTCGGCTGGCCTGTGGGGATCGGGCCAAAACTGGCCCGATGCACAGATTCATGCCTGACCTGTGGGGATCGGGCTGAAACCGGCTCTTTGACATCCCCCAGGGTGTCCTGGATTGTGAAAGGGTGCAGGTCAGGCTGAGGGACCCCACCAGTGCACTGGGCCTCTAGTGTATATAATAAGAGTCTAAGCAACTATTATGGCGGAATGACCAGAACGACCTGTCGTTATGATGTGCACTGACCACCAGGGGGCAGACGCTCAATGCAGGAGCTGCCCCCTGGTGGTCAATGCACTCCCACAGGGGGAGCACCGCTCAGCCAGCCAGGCTCACTGAGCACAGCAGCGGTGGTGGGAGCCTCTCCTGCCTCTGAAGCAGCACTAAGGAGCAGCAAGCCAAGCAGTAAGGAGCAGTGAGCAGACAGGTGGTAAGGAGCGAGGGGTCCCAGACTGCGAGAGGGATGTCTGACTGCCAGCTTAGGCCCACTCCCCGTGGGCATCCCCCGAGGGTTAATGGACTGCTGGAGGGTGCAGGCTGGGCTGAGGGACACCCTCCCCCCGCAGTGTACAAATTTCATGCACTGGGCCTCTAGTGTATAATAAAGCAGTGTGCAGAACTGCCATTTTCTGAAGCATTTTCTCAATTCGTTCAGATATGTTTTCCAGCAATTGTCATCAGTTTGGATCAAATAAACTCACAAAAATTATATACAGTTTTGAATGTTTCTTATGTTGACAATACTCTACCAACTGAGCTGCCTGGCTAGGGCAAAGCAGGTAACATGGTTTGTATTTATTTATTTATTTTAAATGTTTTATTGATTTTTTTAGAGAGAGAAAGGAAGGGAGAGGGATAGAGAGATAGAAACAGCAATGTGAGCCCTGGCTGGTTTGGCTCAGTGGATAGAGCATCAGCCTGTGGACTGAAGGATCCTGGGTTCGATTCCGGTAAAGGGCACATGCCCAGGTTGTGGGCTCCATCCCTAGTAGGGGGTGTGCAGGAGGCAGCCAACCAATGATTTTTCTCTCATTATTGATGTTTCTATCTTTCTCTCCCTCTCCCTTCCTCTCTGAAATCAATAAAAATATATTTAAAAAATAAAAGAATGTTTAAAAAAAGAAACATCGATGTGAGAGAAACATCAATCTGCTGCCGCCTGCACGCCCCCTACTGGGGATTGAGCCCTCAACCGGGGGCATGTGGCCTGACCAGGAATCAAACCAGTGACCTCTTGGTTCATTGGTTGGTGCTCAACCACTGGGCCACACTGGCTGGGCAGTAACATGGTTTGTAAAGGTCAATCTTGAACTCATGGTTTTCAATATATTTAGATATAGAAATAAATGTGAATGTGGTGTGTGTGTGTGCACATGCATGCCTGTGCAGTGTATCCCTTAGCTCTGTCCACTGAGAGAGCCTGGAGCAGCAATATCCTAATAGCAATGAGCACAGCTAGTGTCCAATTCTTGGTTTCAAATAACATTCTCTATTAAAAGGATCCAGAGCTCCTTGGAGAAATGGCTGATTCCAGAGCTGATGCAGGGAATGTATAAATTGAGCCTGAAACATGTTGCTATGCCAGACAGAAAATAAAACTAAAAATGATGAATGCTGAAAGAATACATTTGAAGGGAACCAAAGTTTTGCCAACCTGAAGCTGCCTTTTTGGGATATTGATTTTAAGCTGTTTATTAAGAAACTAGAGGCCCGCTGCACAACATTTGTGCGGGGGGAGGGGGCATGGTGCCCCTCAGTCCAGCCTGTGCCCTCTCGCAATCCGGGACCCCTTGGGTAGGGTCCTTAGTTCTGGCCAGCAATCAGGGTCTATCGGGGCTTTCCTTCCCCAGCTGCCAGCAGCTTGCCCCGCCCCCGCTGCTGCCACTGCTGGCCATCTGTGAGGCGCTGACCCCCCCTCCCCTACCACAGGTTGCCTCCCTCTGCAGGCGACAGGTGTGGGGTGCGATCATTGGCTGGCCTGGGCCTGCCTCTGCGGGGCAATCATGGGGCGATGGCAGGGGGAAGGGGGGGCAGTGACCAATCGCATCGCACCCACCTTGGCTGGCCTGGCACCAGTGGGTGTCATAGGGTGGTCGTCCAGAGGTCGTTCTGCTGTTCGGTGTTCAGTCTATTTGCATATTATGCTTTTATTATTATTACTAGAGGCCTGGTGCACAAAAATTTGTGCACTTGCGGGGGAGAGGGGGTCCCTCAGCCCATCCTGTGCCCTCTCGCAGTCTGGGACCCCTCGGGAGATAATGACCTGCTGGCTTAGGCCTGCTCCCGGGTGGCAGAGGGCAGGCCCAATCCCTAGGTGCAGCCCCTGGTCAGGCTCAGAGCAGGGCCGATTGGGGAGTTGGGGCGCCGCCC
>NW_005369706.1:925168-942030 GCF_000412655.1 Myotis brandtii | reverse complement strand
CTTTTTTTCTTTTCTTTTTTTTAATTCTGGGCCAGCTTTAGCTCTGAGGCTTGGCTCCAACTCTTAGGCCTCTGCTGCTGAAAGCAGGTTTCTGGCCTTTGTTTACCTTCTGTATTTGAAACAATGTTGCGGTCCTGCTGGCTGAAGCCTGGCTGAAAGCAGGTTTGCTGGCAAGGCAGGTGGGGAAGCTTGGCTTCCTCCATCACTGGAGCAAGCAAGCCTCCCTGCTCGCATCAGCTACCTGGCTGCCGGCCACCATCTTGGTTGGCAGTTAATTTGCATATCTCCCTGATTAGCCAATGGGAAGGGTAGCGGAAGTATGGCTAATTGCCATGTTTCTCTTTTATTAGATAGGGTTATTTTTAAATATATTTTATTGATTTTTTACAGAGAGGAAGGGAGAGGGATAGAGAGTTAGAAACATCAATGAGAGAAACATTGATAAGTTGCCTCCTGCACAGTCCCCACTGGGGATTTGCCTGCAACCAAGGTACATGCCCTTGACCGGAATCGAACCTGGGACCCTTGAGTCCGCAGGCCGATGCTCTATTCACTGAGCCAAACCGGTTAGGGCAGTATGCTTTTTTATTACAGAATAGAAGACTCAGAAAGAACCTTTAACCATCCTCCCTTTTCCTGCCCCAAAATTTCAGACAGAAAAACCTACTTCAGGAAGGAAATCTTAGGATGCTTGACTTAACCAAAATAGCCTACCTTGACTTAAGTAAGCTAAAGAAGGGGCTCAGGCAAGAGTCTGTTAGATAGAAATCCCAAGGGCCATTGCTTCTGAGTTGCCCAACAAGAATTTGCCTGCCATGTATGTCTGCTCTTCCTCAGAACCTGTAAGTCGCCCATTCTCACTTCTGAAATCGAAGACCCCGTTCCTCTCCTCGCTTTTCTTCTTTGCCCAAAATGTCACATATACCTAATGTTGCTTCACTGTCTGGAATTGTCATGCTTATGTGAACTCCCCCTGCACATGTATGTATTAAATTTTTTTATTTTCTCTTGTTAAATCTGTCTCTGTTAATTTTGATTATTAGCCCAGCTAACAGAACTCAGAAGGTGGGGGGAAAAGTATTAATTTGTTTTAGCTCCCACGCAGTCATGCTGAAGGATACAGAAGACAAGTTGAAAGGACTCCCAGTGACCAAATCAAACAACTTGAGTATAAAAATAAACAATATTGGTCATTGGATAATAATCCACTGAATGTGATAGGACTTTGAGTCCATACTGATGTAATTAAGAAAAGTGAAAGCGTGATGAGGAATGGAATATTACATAATCTCAAAGTCCCTCCCCCCCCCAATACTTATTAATTACAAACAGGAAAGAGTAATTTACAGTAGAGGAACCTGGCAGATGCCACTTTAACCAAGTAAGGTAAAAGGACATGAGAACAGGCACAGCCTGATAGGACCAAGTAGGAAGAAAGCAGCATCATTTCTGTGACTGTCCTGCTGCTGATGCATACCCTGAGTCTAATTATAAGGAAATTTCAGACAAACCCAAATTGAGGGACATTCTACAAAAAACTGGACAGTAATCCTCAAAAGTGTTAAGGTCATGAAAGTCAAGAATGAAACACTGTTGCAGATTGAAGGAGACTAAAAAGATATGACAAGTAAAGGCAGCATATTACTGAGGACTAGATCCTTTTGCTATAAAAGGCGTCACACGGAAAACTGGTGAAACTTGAATGGGGTCTGAGGTTTAGGAATGGTAGGAATGCACCCATGTTCTTTTCCTGGTGTTGATGGTTGTATTGTGTTCACGTAGGAAAATGTCCTTGTTAGCAGGAAATATACACTGATGTATCGGGGTAGGGAGGGGATGGGCAACATATTGACAACTTACTCTCAAAGTGGTTGAGATAAAAAGTTCTTTGTACTATTCATGTATATTTTCTGTTTGATATAATTTCACAAGAACAGATTTTTAATAAAGGGGAAGAAGCCCTGGCCAGTGTGACTCAGTTGGCTGAGCATTGTCCTGTGCACCAAAAGGTTGCTGGTTCGATTCTGAGGCAGGACACATGCCCGGGTTTCTGGCTCAACCCCCAGTAAGAGGAGGAAGCCAATTGATGGTTCTCTTGCTCTCATTGATATTTCTCTCTCTCCCCGCTTCCTCCTTTCTCTCTAAAAATAAATAAAAACTATATTTAAAAAAATAAAAATAAAAAACAGAAAAAAGGGTATTCTTTGGAAAAACTTTAGATGGTTTCCCACAATCAAGTTGCCCCTAGTACTGCTACTGTTTAATATAATAATGAAAGTTCTATACCAGGATTTAAGAAAAAAACTAACAAAATCAAACAAAACACAACAAGAATAAGAAACCCATGCCCAGCCAGTGTCACTCAGTGGTTGGGCATCAACCTATGAACCAGGAGCTCATGGTTTGGTTTCTGGTCAGGGCACATGCCTGGGTTGTGGGCTCAATTCCCAGTGGGAGGCCTGCAGGAGGCAGCTGATCAATGATTCTCTCTCATCATTGATGTTTCTATCTCCCTTCCCTCTCCCTTCCTCTGTGAAATCAATAAAAAAATATTTTTTTAAACCACAAAGTGAAAAAACTGAAAGAAACATATAAAACTTTTTATTTGCAGAAGATATAATTATCTCTATAGAAAACCCAGCAGAATCAATAGACAAACTAGGAAAACCAAGAAAAGAGTTCATTAAGGTTGCCAGCTACAGATTCAATTATCTTCTTCTACAGACCTAAAGGAAATATTTGCAATATCTAAAATGGATATGGGGTCAATATGTGAATATACAGTGAAATACTTTAAATCAACAAAAATAAAGACAGGAAAGTCAACTGGGAAAAATGTGCACAGCATGTGAGTAGGCATTTCAAAGAGGATGAAGCTCTACTGGCTAACGAGAATATGAAGTAACACTCAATATACTCAGAGAAGTACAACCGAAAAGAACTAAAAGCCTACTTAATACCCATTAAAGCTGTAAAAATTAGAAAGTTGTATAATATCAAGTGTTGGAGACAGTAGAGGTGATAAGAACTTTCAATTAACATTAAGCGGGTAGATACAGACATTCTGAAAAATGATTTGGCAGTAGTTAGTGAAGTTAAGTGTGCATAACCCTCATGACCCCAAAATTCCATCTGTATATGGTATGTATCCCAGGAAAATTCTTGAATGGGTTCAAAGGGGACCAGGTAAGAAGGTATTTCTCTAGAATTGTTTGTAGAAGTGCAGAATGGACAAGTAAACTATGAAACTATGATGGACACCTACTACGGACTCCTATGCAGGACACAGTCGGAAACTGTCATAAGCAATAACTTGATTATATGTAGCAATAAGGATGGATCCTAGACACAGTTGACTGGAAAAAAATAAAAATAAAATGAAATGGCAATGCCACTTAATTTAAAACACATACACTAAACAACCTATACTAGGTTGAATAATGCCCCCTCCTCCCCCAGATGTCCACATCTTAATCCCTGAATCTGTGAATCCCCTATGTGGATGAAAGGGGCCACATGCTGACCTGACAAGCTCAGGAGAGGCCTGCATGGCAGTTTTGCAGACTCGGAGACCTAAAGTAACCACAAAGGATGGTCTGAAATTAAACCTTAACTAAAAGCAGTTATGGTGGGCAGTTACGTCCTAAGCCGATATCTTCACTGATAAGGTCAACCTTTACCGTAACTGAGCCTATCTGTCCTTTTTGCATCTAAGATAACATATCCTTGGGATGTCTGGGTAACTTGTGACTTCCCTTTTTATGGAGCCCCTGGGGCACAGCCAGGTGTGCTGGGCCCAGGACAGATGCAGCAGATTCTTTCATTTATCATGTTAATTGTTCCGGCACCCACCTAAGTATGTGCCCATCATTTTACTTTTTATCCTATCACGGAGGTTCCCCGCCCCCCCTCCGCTTCGCTTAATCCCACCTCCTTAAATCTGTCACCAATGAATTTCTTGTATAAATACGGATGTAACCCTGCCATTCTCCGGAGCACTATCTCAATTCCTTGAGGTTCTGCTTCCCGGCATATGTCGACAGTTTGGCTCAAATAAACTCACAAAAATTCTTTACAGGTTTCAATGGTTTTTTTACGTTAACACCTATATATGGCAAAAGAGATTTCACAGGTGTGATTAAGTTCAGTATCTTGAGATGGGGACATTATTCTGGATTATATGGTAGACCTGATTTGATTACAGGGTCTTTATAAGAGGGAGGCCGAAGTGAGTGAGTAGTAAATGTGATGACAGAGCAAGAAGTTATAGAGAAGGAAGAAGGGGCCACAAACTGAGGAATGTTGGCATCCTCTAGGAGCTGGAAAAGGCAAGCTAACAGACTCTCCCCTGAAGCCTAAGGAATGGAGCCCTGCCAATACTTAATTCTAGATTTCTGACCTCCAGATCTGAAAGAGAATAAATCTGTATTGTTTTACAAAGCCACTAAATTTATGGCAATTTTTTATAGCAGTAATAGGAAACTCAAGCATACATGCATAGTTAGGAGTATATATCAATCACATTTGAGGGGGTATCTATGGGGGAGAAGAATTGGAGACCAGACAGAGAATGAAAGGAGGTGATAGAATAAAACAAGTGAGATGGCTTGTATGTCAATGAAAACACTGTTATAACCTGAATAAGAAGATTAACTTGAGTCTCTGTAGGAAAGGTCCAGCAAAGACAAACAGAAGCAGATCACTCTGACTGATGTGTAGAAAACAGGTTGTATGCTCTGATGATAGGTATGGCAGATATTCTGAGTATTGGCTCTTTTAAAGACTTCTGATATAAAACCAGTCTCCCTTGTGCCTTGATTTTTCTGTGAAGCTGGTGCCCTGAAGACCAGGCATAAAAATGTTGGTTATCAAACGGTATACCACTCATGATAAATCACTTAATTTCTCTTACAAATTTGATTAGTGTGTCAGTCCAAAGATCTACCCTAGGTAGCCTGACAAATTCAAGTTTCCAAGTTTGTGAAGATGAGGGCCAACCTGCACTGTGCTGACCACCTTAAATGCACATAAAGACGTGGTGCAGCCAACCTGCATCCTGATGCTCCCCCATCCTTCAAAGCCTCATTCCTTCTGGTATCCCAAATGCCTAGCAAAGGGCCTTACACACAGTAGGCACACAGTGCTTGTGGTTAGGATTTAGGATTTGGCAGATATATAGCACCTGTTAGTGGAATAAGGTGACCTTCCCTTTCCCTCAATTCAGACCATCTTTCTAGTTTTATTTCCTACTAGTGGCCCAGTGCATGAAATTCACGCACGGTGGGGCTTCTCTCAGCCCAGCCAGCACCCTCTCCAATCAGGGACCCACAGGGATCGAGCCTAAACCGGCAGTCGGACATCTCTCTTGAAATCTGGGACCACTGGCTCCTAACCGCTCACCTGCCTGCCTGCCTGCCTGATTGCCCCCAACTGCCCTCCCCTGCCGGCCTGATCACCCTCAACTGGCCCCCCGCCCTGCCAACCTGATCCCCCTAACTGCCCTCCCCTGCTGGCCTGATTGCCCCTAACGGCCTCTGCCTCGGCCCTGCCACCATGGCTTTGTCCAGAAGGACGTCGGGAAGGTCTCTGGAAGGTCTCCCGGTCTAATTAGCATATTACTCTTTCATTAGTATATATGTTGCATCTACCCCTAAGGACTCAGTATTCTCTGAACACTCCATATTCTTTCATATTTGCTTGATATGAATAATGTTCTATTTTTAAAGAGGAAGTTCAAATATTACTTCTTGGAGATCTTTCTTGTCTTTCCATGCATTCATTTGATCAATTATTCATTCACCTGGTGACTCAACAAATATTGAGCACCTTTATAAGCTGGGCACAATGCGAGGCATGGAGAATGTGATAGTAAGCCAAACATAAAGACTCACCACCCTCACGGAGGCCTGGCGGGGGAGACCGAGTTTAATAAACAGAATGTATGATGTCCCCATTCATGAACATACAATTAGCACCTGACATGTACTAAGGAAACAAACACTGTTCTTTGAGAGCACATAACCAAGAAATCCATTTGGAATAGGGTGGGTTATGAGTAGCGGAGTTCAAGGAAGGCCCCTCTGAGGAAGCGCTTTCTTATTGTGTGGAATGGCGTCCCCAAAGCTGGACGCCGCGCTCCGATCAGCGTCGGGGTCCGGGGACTCTCCCGCCGCCGCCCACAGAGGCAGCCCCAGCCAGGACCGCGGCCCTTCCCTCCCCAGCCCCGAGACCTCGCGAGAGCACACGGCCACCGGTTATGGCTCAGACTTCCCGGCCTCAGAACGGCCGCCCCCTTCCTCCCCTCGCCTTGCACCCCGCGCTCCGCTCCCGGATTGGCTGACGGAGCCACGACGAGCTGGAAAGTGGTTCGACAACTAGTCCTATTTTTGGTCCCGCCCACGAAGCCTGCGGATTGGACGGCTGAGCCTTGCGTCACGCGCCTCCTAGAGCGCGGACGAGCCAATCAGGAGCTCGGCGTATTTTACAAACTGGAGAAGGAGCTGCCCCAGAAGCCAAGTCAGGGAAAAAGCGAAGAAGAGGGGGAGACCCTGAGGGGTTCCGGGGAAGGTGTGGCGCGGGGATCTTGGAGGTTTGTAAGGAGGAGAGGCAGGTCGGGGTCCTGGGGCGGAAGAATAGGCTCAGGGTGTCTGGAAGTGGCACCCAGAAGAGCCGGCCTTGCAGGCGCCGGGTCTTCTGGGCGCAGGTGGAAGTATCAGGGGTGTGAGCACCGCATCTATGCCCCATGCTGCCTGACCTTTGATTCCTGGTCCTGCCTTCTTCCCCATCTCAGTTGTAGCCGTCATGACCACCTCCCAAACGAAGAAGGACCCTCTCCTCCGGGGTGTATCTCCCACCCCGAGCAAGATTCCGGTTCGCTCAAAGAGACGCCCGCCTCTCCCCACACTCAAGCCCTGCGACTTGGACCGGGAGAACCAGGATCCAAAGGTAAGAGGGGCTTGGTGAAGACAGTAGCTACAAGGAGGCAGCACACACCAGCAATGCACGCCAACGCTGAATTTTTTTGTCCTTCCCTCCCCCAGAGATTGGAGCAGAAGTTCAGTACTCAACGTCCCCTTGTTGACTCAGCAGGCCCCAGGCCAAAAGCCACACATCAAACACAAAAATCAGAGAGATTGGTGGGGAGCACCCTGCTTCGGAAACCATTGGAGGAGCTCAGGCCGAGCCCTAAGGAACAAAGTGTGGGGCCTGGGCCCCCTCCCCAGAAAGGTACTTGTTGGAGACTAGAACACAGTCTCCTGGTGGGGAGACTGAGCTGGGGATGGTGGAGTTTGGGGGCTTTGCACTGCTCCAGTCTCCTGCTGACTATAGAGTCCTTCCTGGTCCCTGCTCCTGGAAAGCTCTTTGCTCTCAGAAACCCTCTCCTTCCTTCAGCAAAATGTCATCTCTTCTAAAGCCTTTCCAGCTCTCCAGTCACAAGCAATTGCTCTGTGTTCTAATACTTTGCTATACTCTGTTATAACATGTCCATAATTGGTTTAAGGGGAGGAGAGAGAAACATCGATTTGTTGTCCCACTTATTTATGCACTCGTTGGTTGATTCTATTCAGCGCCCAGACTGGGGATAGAACCTGAACCTTGGTGTATCGGGATGACACTAACCAACTGAGCTACCCAGCCAGCACACATGCCCATAATTTGGCTTGAGTCTGTTACCTCTCTATAGTTTGATGATAGTTTTTTGAGGGTGGGCTTTGTCTTATTCATCTCGGGGCCCCAGGGCCTAGAATAGTGTCTTACATAAAGTTCTGTGAACATTTGGTGAGTTGAGTCCTACTATATGAGTCTCTGGCTTACTGTTGCACCTCAAGGTGGCTACACTAGGGTACCTGGCCCCTCTTAGCTTTCCCTCTTCCTTTCCCATGTCACTTTCCTTCTCTTCCTTTACAGAGATTCCAGGGGCCATAGAGTTTGTGGCTGACCCTGAGGCCCTGGCTACCATCCTGTCAGGTGAGGGGGTGAAGAGCTGTCCCCTGGGGCGCCAGCCCAGTCTGGCTCAGAGAGTACTGGTTCGAGGGAGCCAGGGAGGCACCATCCGGAGGGGCCAGGTAATGAGACAGAATATGATGAGAGCAGGCTGGGGTGGACTGAGGAGGGAATCCTGAGCTGATAGCCTCTTTTGGCATCCCAGGGTACCCGCGCCTCTACATATTTGGCTCCCAGAACCCCCCAACACCGACTAGACCCAGCCAGGGCTTCCTGCTTTTCGAGATTAGAGGGACCAGGACCCCGCAGCTGGACCCTGTGCACCCAGAAGCTAGAGGCTGTGGTGAGTGCCTTTGGGGGGCTGATACTCGGTGTTTCTGGGAGCTCCTTCCAGGGGACATAGCTGGCCTTGTGAGAGAAGGTATCTCATGATGACCCACAGGGGGTCTGTGGAGGCAGATGGGGTTGGTGGTGAAGCCTGAAGGTTTGGGGCTCACCTCTGACTCTGCCTTTTTTTCTTTTGCTTTTATGGGTCAGATTCCACCTTCAGGACCTTCATTTGACCCCTCTGCTCGCCCCAGCTTCCAGGAGCTAAAAAGAGGGACAGGTGGCAGCAGCCGGTGAGAAGGAGGAGGTCCTTTGGAAAAGAACGATCTAATGCTCCGTACAGGGGTCCCTCAGAGCTAGGGTCTTCCAGTAGCTTTAGGACTTCCCACCAACCCAGGAGGGGAAAAGGGAGGGTGGGCCTGTGACTGCCCAGGTGAGCCCTTGGAATAGGATTCAGGCCTTGTTAGCCAGGCTTCACTAGGACATCAGTTTCTTCAGGTTGTGGGGGTTGAAGGGTACAAAAATGAGAGGTGCTGTCTCTTTTATTTAGTGGCTAAAGCACAGATTGTGGCAATAAATGGAATCTGGGTTTGATTCCTGACTCTTAGCAAACTTGCTAGTTGTGCAAGCTTGCCTTAATCTCCACGCTTCAATTTCTTTGTCTGTCAAATGAGGATAATGTTTGTGCCATCATTAGAGGTTGTGGTGAGAATTAAATGAGCTGATGTTTGTAAAGCAGTTAGCACAGTGCCCAGCTCATACTTGACACTCAGTGACTTCTAGCTGCTGCCCTTTTTGTCATCAGGACTGCAGTGAGCCAGGGATTGCACCTGGAGACCCCAGTCCAGCCTGGTGAGTGTGTCTGGCCATGGGGAGAGAACAGGGGCAGGTGGGCTGTCTGCAGTGGGGATCAAGAGGAAAAAGCTCAGTGGGCTGGGGGAAAGGGGCAAGGCCAGATCAGAAGGAGCTGGAGAGGAAGAGACCTTCTTGATAGGCCAGAGGTTGGCCCAGTTGCACTTTCATCAAAGGATGTGGTCCCTACCCTCTCCCTGCCACTTCCTACAAGAATTGTCTTCCACTCACTATTTTACCTTCAGCTCCTAAGAGCCATCAGCACATCCTGAGCCCACTCAGGGTATTCAGATTGATAAGTGATTACTGAGGTATTAGATGGATCTCCACCCTTGATGGGGCAGTGGGGGCTGTCAAACTGACATACCCTCTTTTGAGGTTGCAAAGCCCTGTGCCAAACTTTGGCAGGTGTTCCAGATACTACAGAAATTTTCTGTCTCCTCCTAGCTTCCTCTCTCCTGGAAGGAGAACGTGAAGTAGTCACTCACTCAGATGAAGGAGGAAGGGGCCCTCCTGGTCTGGCCCAGTGGGTTCCATTAAGAGAAAGCCGGGAGCTAACCCACACCAAGGTGAGATGGGACCCTTCTGGGACAGGGGAAGTGGGCAGGGAGATACCTGGGGAAATTCCCCAGCAGCGGCCAACACTGAGGATTGTGGGTATAGCCAGGTAGTCCTGCGCTTTAGATGTTAATTGGATCTGGGTTTGCTCCTGATGAGCCCATGCCCTCTCCAGAGAGGGACTGGCCTCTGTTTACCAGGTGTCTGGGGCCTGGAGGTGAGAGGTCACAGTCTGGTATATATTTGTATCACCATCAGATCAGTGCTGAGAGATCTGACACTGTCAGCCAAAGCATTCATTCATTCACTCCACAGTATGTATTGAGAAGCTACTGTGTGTTAAGCACTGTTCTAGGTTCTGGATATACAGTAGCAAATAAGTTCACATTCTAGAAGGGGGAGGCAAAAAGTAAACACATTGTAAAATATATAGTGTGTCAGATGGTGATAAGTTCTCTGTCATAAATAAATAAGGCACGGAAGTGGAAGTGGGGAGGTGGTATTGCAAATTCAAATTGATTAATCAGGGGGATCTTATTGAGAAGATGACATTTAAGTGAAGACCAGAAGGAGCTGAGGGAATAAGCCATGCAGATATCTGGGGGAAGAACATGCCAAGAGAACTGCAGATGCAAAGGTGCTGAGGAGGAAATATGCCTGGTTTGTTTAGGGATCAGCGAAAAGGAGACCAGCAAGTCTGAAGTGAATAAGGAGAATGACAGGAAGTGAGGTTAGAGCAATTGCAGGATTGGACTGGGGAAGGATTTACAAACCAGTGTAAGACCTTGGATTTTACTTGGAATGAGTGGAAAACTATGGAGAGAGGGAATGAACAAGGGAGCAACATGATTTGGTTAAGTCTTAAAAGAATCAATGCTTGCTGCTGTATTGAGAACAAGACAAAGAAGGCAAAGAAGGAGGGATCACTCTTCCACCTTGTTCCTCTCCACAGGACAGCCCTGACTGCCACCTGATGCCCTCCCCTGGCCCTGTCCTGCTACCATCCATCCCCCGTCCATCCCCCTTTGGATTGGCTAAGCGTGTTCCCTCCCCTGGCTCCTCAGCTCCGGTTTGTGTCCACAGCTCCTCGGGGCTGGGCAAGGGCAGAACAGTCTGGCTGGGATCCCTGCTGGGTTTAGGTTTTTCATTGCTCAGCCAACTCCATCTCTCCCCAGCCCTCATATTCAGTGTTGCGGCGTCTTGCCATTCGCCCCAAAACCCAGTTCACACCCATCCCATCGGCCCCCAAAGTTCAGCAGGTAAGAGAGGGCAGGGGAGGTAGCTGGTATAGGAAGGGAATGGATGGGTATAGGAAGAGTTATTACATCTCACTTCTGTCCCAGGCTCAATGTTTGAGTGGCCTCTCTCCTCAGTCTTGCCCTGAAGAGCCTGCCCTGCCCTGGGTAAGTGCCCACAGCCTTTCCATGCTGAAATCCCTCACTCTGTCCTGTTGGCCTGAGGTCCAGCAGTTTGTGGCAGATGGGCTCTCTGGAAAAGCTACCTAACTCTCCACGTCTCCCTGCTTCTCTGCTGTCCCTCCTAATCTTAGTCTAGGGCAGTGGTCGGCAAACTCATTAGTCAACAGAGCCAAATATCAACAGTACAACAATTGAAATTTCTTTTTAAGGCAGTGGTTCTCAACCTTGGCTGCACATTAGAATCACCTGGGAATCTTTTTAAAATCCTGATTTCTGGGCCTCATCCTCCGGAAATTCTGTTTCTTTGTTACTAATGTTGTGGCCCCACCCCATAACAAAGAAACAGAATTTCCGGAGGATGAGGCCCAGAAATCAGGATTTTAAAAAGATTCCCAGGTGATTCTAATGTGCAGCCAAGGTTGAACACCACTGGTCTAAGTCCTCTCAATTAGAAACCTGACCCCTTCCTCATGAGGGTGAGACTCAGGCGGGTCTTCCTGTCCCAGCCAGGCTTCCTCACATGGCCCCTCTCTCTTCCCATGTGGCAGGAGCAGATTGCAGTCCGGCTATTTGACCAGGAGAATTGTAAAAGGTTACAGGAGGGGTCTGGGAAACCACCTATGGCAACTCCTCATGGGCCCCACCCTAGCAGGACCCCCAACCTCCAAGAGCTGAAGATGCAGGTGGGTCTTTGTGGGCAACCGCTTTGATGCCAAATGGGCAGAGACAGGACTGGGGAAGGGAGAAATGGGAGGCGAAAGGGGGTATGGGAATAGGACAGTGTGGGTAGAGACTTGAACCCTCATCTTGACATCACACTGGGGTATTCTCTCCCACACACAGCGCATCAGTATCCTGAAGCAGCTTTTGCAACAGGAGGTAGAGGGGCTGGCAGAGAGCAAGTGTGCCCCTCTTAATGGAGGCTCCTCTCTGGATATGGTTGAACTTCGGTCCCTGCTGGCAGAGATTCCTAGAACTCTGAATGCCCCAGTGCAGAATTCTGGGGCTTTCCGCCTTCCTGAACCGTTACAGCACTCTGGACTGCCAAAGCCCTGCTTTCCAGAGGAGTGTGGGGAACCACAGCTCTGCCCTGGAGCAGAGCCTGAGGCAGCTCGGCCCTGCCCTCCGGCAGAGCCAGGGCCCCCAGAGCCCTGCCATAGCAGGGAGCCTGAGATACCAGAGCCTACCACCCAGAAACAGCCTGAGGTATCTGAGGCCTGCCCTCCCGTAGAGCCTGGATCTGTCCAGCCCTGCTCCCAGGGGCAGGCTGGACTTCCAGAGCCCTCCCCTCGGGTAGAGCCTGAGGCTTCAGAGGCCTGCTCTCTGGAACCTCGGAGCACAGAGCCTAGTCCACAGTCCTGCTGCGGTCAGTGGGCTCCAGCGACCACCAGTGTGATCTCCTCTCAACGCCCATTTTGTGCCAGCCCCACTATCCACTCACTCCAGTCTCTGAGGCCCCCAGCAGGCCAGGCAGGTAAGTAGTTGGTTGGAAGGGGCTGTGAACAAAGGAGGTCCCCATCTCACTGGGAGCAGGACCTCTGCCCTGTACCCGGTGATGCCAGGCTTGCTTTCTTCCACCTACCTTGCCCAGCCTGGCTTTCCTTCAGGAAGATGGGAGGAGCTGGGCCTCCAGTCCTGTGCCCCTAATTGGCTTGCCTCTTGGTGGAGGATCGAGAGAGGGCAATATAAGGTGAGAGTATAGAACTCCAGAGCCCACCCTGAACTCTGGCCCATGGACCCCCAGGCCCCAGCAGTCTGGCTCCTCGAACCCTGGCCCTGAGGCAGCGCCTCAAAGCATGTCTGACCGCCATCCACTGCTTCCACGAGGCGCGCCTGGATGATGAGTGTGCCTTCTACCCCAGCCGAGCCCCTCCCTCAGGCCCCTCTCGTGTCTGCACCAATCCTGTGGCCAAGTTATTGGACTGGCAGGACGCCCTGGTGAGCCTCCCCATCCACAGCCAAGCTGTGCCTGCACAGCAAGCCTGTGGGAAGTAGGAAGCAGAGCAAAGGGGCCGACCTTGGCTCCTTTATAAAGATTATTGGGGGAGCGTGGGCTCACTTCAAGGATGGCTGGGCCGTGACAAGGTCTTTCTCTCTCTCCAGTGTTTTATTCCAATTGGTTCTGCAGCCCCTCCAGACTCTCCAACATGAAGCACCCACTTCCACCTGTTCCTGCCCTGTCTTGATCCTTCCTTTTAGCCCTTATTTATTGTCGGTCCACCCTGTGGGATTGGGAGTCGGGGAGTCGACACCCTTTTATCCTTCAATAAAGTTTCTAAAGTGTCTGAATATCTTTCCCTCTGGTCTGACCTGGGCCAGCTACTGCTGTTGCTCTCCAGTTGCCCACTTGGTGGCAGTGTCCTCCAGCTTAGAGCCAGCTCCGGACTCTCGGGATCCCAGGGCTCCCTCACCTTGGATCTGTCCTGAAGGGAAGAAATCATCCCACTCTTGTTCACCCCACCCGCTCAGCAAGCTCTGTGATTGAGGGGCCAACACTCATTGTCCCCTTTGGTCACCTGCTCTTCTCCCAGGTTCTTAAGATCAGTGCCCTTCCAGGAGCCGTCAGCAACTTCTTCATCCCCTAGAGATCCTCTTCTTAGAACTCTCCCTGCGTCAGGCAGAACCAGCCGTCAGCAACTTCTTCATCCCCTAGAGATCCTCTTAGAACTCTCCCTGCATCAGGCAGAACACTGAACACTAGACCCATATCCTTGGAACCTTGTTGGTGTCTCCCTACAGTGTAAGGCCGGAAGCTCTCCTGAAGCTCATACCGCTCCCCTCCCCCCTCCCCACATCACAGCCAAAGCCCTGGGCTGCTCCCCTCCCCCAGAGGCAGGCTTGCAGGGAAGAACTAAGCTTTTGCCTCAGGCAGGGTGGGTGGGAGTCCTTGAGAGGAGTGTGGGTAAGGGTCAGCCCTCTGTCCCCACTCTGTGCACCAGTTAAGAGGCTCGCACATTCTCTAATGTCACTTTATTGGAAGAGGCAACAGCAGCCCAGATGGAGGTGAAATGGGGACTGTACAGAACGGATTTTAAATGCTAGGAAAGAATGCACTGGTTCCTCCAGTTCACAAGAAGGCTGCCAAGGCAGGAGCCTGGAGCCTGAAAAATGGGGATGGCAAGAGGTTTCATGACAGAGGACCAGTGCCTACCCCAGTCCTAACATCTCCTCCCACCTAGATGGACTCCTTCTATCTCTGTTCTCCCTCCTACAACGCCAGGTCTGGCTAGTGAGACTGTCCCCAGCTCCCAGCAGGAGAGAGGGCCACCGCCTCCACCCTTCTCAGACCCGCTTTCACAGGATATGGGTGGTCCGCTCCCCAGCCACTAATTCCTGGAAGCACTGAGAGTCTGCCCAGTAAGGCCTCCTCCGGGAGCAGGCTGGTCCACCCCACAGCCAGGGTCTCAAAGGATGGGGTGGCGCCTTGGGTGGGGCCAACTGAAAGTGGGTGAGGAGGGAAGAGAAGATAAAGGGCAAGCGAGGTGGGTGGAGGATGGGGCCGGCTCAGTCCGGGTAGATGATGAAGCCAGAGAAAGTGCTGTACTT
Source organism: Myotis brandtii (assembly GCF_000412655.1). Classification (NCBI taxonomy): domain Eukaryota; kingdom Metazoa; phylum Chordata; class Mammalia; order Chiroptera; family Vespertilionidae; genus Myotis; species Myotis brandtii. The sequence continues at coordinate 927,385 of NW_005369706.1, read as the reverse complement.
GTTGGTGTTCCCGCCATGCACCTTCCCGCCGTCCAGCTTGATGAAGACTTCATCGCCCACATCCAGGTGCAGGATGACGCTGTTGCTGGCGTAGTCGTAGTTCTGGTCTGCGTCCTGGGCAATGGCGCTGGCCCGGACCTACGGAGAGAGAACAGAACAACCCCCTCACTCCCTGTGCGGAGCTGGGGTGGTGAGAGGGGTGGGGCGGATCTAGTGCAGCTGGGCCTGTGTAAGTAGCTGGCTGCAGGGTCTGGGGTGGACAAGGAGAGGCCAAGAGATCGCGGAGCTTCTCAGGCACTAGTCTCACTAGCTATGTGACTCTGGCAAGTCTCACACCTTCTCTGGTCTTCAATTTGAGCTGTAAGGTGGAGGTAATAATAGAGCCTACCCTAAATTAGTTACTGCATGTGAAGTGTATTAGAACAGTGCTTTGCACATAGAAAATGCTGTAAGGCCTTGCTATTATTATTATCATTTAAGAAATAAAATTTTAAAAAAAGAAATAAAATTAGCCTGTAATTTCTAGGGTAATTTCTAAGATTCTGAACCCCCTCTGGCCTCCTAAACTTGCATTCCTATCCCCAAGTGTTAGGACACAGGTGTGTCCACGCATATCAAGGCTGCGGGCCTTAAATGGGAAGGTGCAATGATGCATGCGTGCCTTGGGGTGCCCACTTCCCTCCTAGTTCCCTCTAGCGCACCCAGAGGGGTCGCCTTCTTCCCCAACAGGTAGCCCCTCCTCCTCTCTGGTCTCGCTGCCGCTGCCTCCTGCTGCCAGCCCCTCCCCCTCAACCCCCCCTCTTCCTGTCCCGCAGGGGCTGGTTATTAACTCATTAATTATTCATCATTATTCTAATCACTATTTACTGTCCTCAGGGCCCGCAGCGCCCGCCCGTGCAGTGCAATTCTGAGTGGGAGCCACGCAGCCCCGGCCCCCGCGGAAACCGGCACACTAGATACACACTGCCTCTTCCACCCCCTCACAGACATCCCCGCCGCAGAGACCACACACCTCCTCAATGCCACATACACATAGACGTGCTCTTTGTTCACACCTTTGCACCAGCCCAAGCACCCAAAGACACACTCAGATCAATACACACTCACTTGCACACACAATCTGTCTCATACAGACATACAGACAGACACACAGACACTCTCACTCCCTCTCCCTGGGTTCCTGGGGCGGCCCTGCTGGGAGGAGACCCCAGTGCAGTGCCTGCGGGCCTTGCAGCAGGAGAGCGCTGTGGCCCAGCAGGAGGGAGTTTCCCCAGCCAGGATGAGCAGGCCCGATGCAGCACAGCACCCGCAACACCACCCAATCCCAGCGTGTGGGGGGAGGGGGCATTCCGAGGTCACCGCTAAGTCTCCACCTTATGCTCTGATGCTTGCATGGCCCAGGCACCCAAACCAACCCCTACGCCTGAGGCCCCTCACTATTGCTGTGTGTCTGGGTCCTCGAGCTAAGCCAAGGCAGCAGTGACTCTGGCTCTGACCACAGGGACAGGGAGCAGCAGAACCTGGAGGCCAGAGGTTGCCAGGGAGGATGTGTGGCCTACGGGACCAGGCCCCACCTTCTCTGCTTTGCCTTTCCTCCTCCAAACCCGTCCTTTGCCTTTTTCCGTCTCCAAATCCGTTCCTTCAAGCTGCCTGGCTGGTCCCTCGGCTAATATACCAGTTCTCACCTCTGCCTACTGACTCAGTATTAGCTGAGTGTAAGGCCGCTCTAGAATTGGCCCTAGGCCCTGGGACTAGCAATAGAGCTGATGGTGAATGAGCCAGTATTTTCCTTCTTTTTTACCTTTCCCTTAAAAAATCCAGGCCGAACGCCCCACATGGGAACACCTGCCGACTGTGCACTGCCTGCGACCTGGCAGCCTGGCATTCCTGGGTTCAGTGAGGCTGTTTGGAGAAGGGGGTGGGCTGTGTAATGAGCGCAGGGGGATTTAAGAAAGCCACTTGGCGAATCTGAGGTTGGGGAGGCGGGGGCACCTCACCTGTCCGTTCTTCATCAGGTCTGCCCACATGCTGGTGCCGTCGCCGCCGCGCATGAGCACATGGTAAGCGAAGAAGTAGACGCCCGGCATGGGGCAGGTGAACTTGCCGCTGGCCGCCTCGTAAGCGTTGCCCACGTTAGTCACCACGTCGTCGAAGCGCAGCACCTCGTAACCCTCGTGCGGCCGCCGCAGACCCGCATAGAAGGCAATGCGAGGCACG
>NW_005369706.1:920844-924585 GCF_000412655.1 Myotis brandtii | reverse complement strand
GCGCGATTCCCCAAACCTTCCGTCAAGGCGAAGGTCCCGCGTGGGTTGGGCCAGGGGCAGGTCCCGACGGTTCAGCGCCTGTGGTCCTCTATTAACCTCCAGTGCAGCCTATCGTCCCCGGGAGCCTGACATCTGCGGCTTCTCGGACGGCTGGCTTCTTACGGATCTAGGATGCCTGCTCTCTGGACAGCTTCTTTCTCAAGGATGGCGGAGCCTAGGTCCCCAGCTACCCAGACGGATCTCTCCTGGCCGGAGCGGGGACTGTTCTCCGCGCTCTGGACGTCCCGGGCTCTGCGCTGGGGTGGCACCCACCGGACGCGACCTCCTCCTAGGTTTGCGCTCTACCTCTTGGCCAGCACTGACCCGCCTTCCTACCCCAGCCGCGCCCCCAGCCCCTGCTGGAGCTCCGGCCCCGCGCGTCTCTCCTGGTAACGTGCTCCCTGTCTGCGTCCCTCACCTTCCTCTCCTCCCTCCCAGGGCGGCAGTGACTGTGGTGTGAGCAGCCTCGCTGCGGCTCCCTCCCGCGGACCCCCGCCTCACGGTTGATGCCCGGCTCTGGGCGATTCTGCATAGGTTCCCTGTTCCCACCTATCCTTACTTCCACCCTCTACCCCGAGTTGGGTATTCCCGGAGCCCAGAGGAAGCCAGAAAATAGCGATGGGGTAAAAAGGGGTCGAGATACACAAGATACACACAGAGAAAAGACAGGTGGATTCCTGAGCTAAAAAGAGCCACCCCCCCCCAAGAAAATTAAAATAAAATATAACAAGCAAACAAACGAGCAAAAAGGGTGGGGAGAAAAGAAATTCACCACCCCCTGCCCCTCAGTACCCATAACCAAATATCATATGGTAAAGGGTTCAACGGTACATTTTGTCTTGAACTAGAAAAGGCAAATCTCCAGCCACCGTACCCTCGATCCCCCAGCACTGGGGAGCACAGAGCCCAAGAGAATGAGGAAGCAGGAGAGAGTGAGAAAACAGAGGAGCCTGTGGAAGCCGGCAGCAAACCGACAGGAAAGCCGGGGGAGCGACAGAAATCAAAGAGACAGAAAGCCAGATAGAGACGCAGAGACAGAGACAAAGCTTGGAAAAGAGACTAACTGACAGCCCCAGAGCGGGAGAGGGAGAGACAGAGACGGAGAGCGAGAGGGAGACAGGAGCCCAGACAGGTTGACAGATCGAGAGAGAAATGTAAATGGTGCGCCGCAGAGAGACACCCAGGTCCGTGTTTGGACTCCAATGTGACATATCAACTGTGGGAAGACGCGGGGGCGGGGCGGTTCTTCAGCAGAGTGGTCGGCTCTGGGCCTGTGCATTGTGACCGGGCGCTGGCAGGTGGGGATTCGGATGTAGCCATGGGACCCTGGCCTTGTGTGTCCCTGGGTGAGTGGGGTTGTGGATTGTCTTGTCCTGGTGTGTGTATGGTGAGGGCTATTGGAAGAGAGGTTTTGTATTTGTCTTCCTCTTAGTCCTTGAATGTGGGACCCTATGAATGCCATCTCTCCGATCTCGGGGGAGTGGAGTCCACCGGGGAAAAGAGTCAGCAGGCGGCTCTTGTCCCTTCCGCTGCCCAGCCTCGCCTCCTTCCAGCCCTGCCCTAGTCCCAGATTTTTGTCCAGCCCTAGGATCTCTGCCACCTTCCTTCCCCCTTCCTCATAGGTCTGTAGTTAGATAGAAAGCCAGAGAAGTTCATAGAAACCCCACATAATAAATGTTTGGAGGAGGGGTTTGAAGTTGGTTTTGTAAATTAACGTAACCAAAATGCAGATTAACTTCAGGACAGCCTCCTGTGAGAGATGACTGTCTGGCACTCCGGTGACCGAGAGGGAACACAAGCTTTGATAGTTCCCTCTCTGTGAGGGGTCAGAGTCCAGAGAAAAAGCGAATGGCTGCATTCCTCCTTAGGGCCTGGCCCTTCTGGGGGAAATTACTTGCTTACAGGGACCCCGGGGGCCAGAGGCATGGAGAAGAGGCTCTAGGACTGGCAGAGTGGGGATGTTTGAAGACCCTGAAGGTGGACAGCTGCAAAGGACTTCTTAGAGACTAGGATAGGCCGGGACTGTCATGTATAGGAAAATGATGTGTAAAATGGAGGGCACAAAGCACACCAGGGCGTGATTATTGGGTGAAGGTGATTTCCTCATTTCTTCTTTACTGTACCCCTTTCCTGCCTCTCCCAGCCCATGATGGTTCAGGGAGAAAGAGGTTGCTGAGTGTGGGCCTGTGCGGAGGGAGGCCCCTACATGCTTGAGAGGGTTGGGAGAGAAAGAATTGGCAGTCAGTGGGGGAGGGGCCTTCTCCTGCAACCATAAATACAAATTTTATTCAAGGTCTTTGTCGCCATTTGTCTTCCTGGGGGTGGTGGGGGGAGGCTGAGGGCCATGTCGGGGCCGTGCATGTCTAATTCCAGATCTGCTCCCCCAGGCTGGATGATGGATGGGTCAGCGAGAAGAGAGCAGGTCAGGGCTCACATCAGCCTCTCCTGCCTGATCCTCAAGCCCCATCATCGACCCCAGGTCCAGCCACTCCTCTCCTTTCTCCTCCGCACTCCCTCCACTCACCTGAGGCAATCTTTGCTCAGCCCTGCTCCTCACCCCACTCTCCGACTCACCAAGACCCTCTTTTTTGAGCCCCTCACCTCAGCCCTCTTCTTGGAGCTTCCCTTCTCCCCCTATCCCCAGCCCAGGCTATGAGCTGCGTTGACCGGCAGGCTGCAGGCAGCAGCGGGTGTGTGTGGTGGGAGGGGAGCAGGCTTGGCTCACAGGGAGCTGAGGGGCCAGCTCCATGAATTTATTCATGTTCTGTTGCTCTTTCCCCACGCTCTGGAATGAAGCTGCCAGCTCACTAGGTCCTTATTTCTTCCCCTGCAGCTGTCACAAGGAGGGATCTGGGTAGGGTCAAGGCCAGTGCTCCTGAGGCCAAAAGCCAAGTGTCTGGGTTCAAGAGGAAATTCTGGGGCCCAAGCTGGGACCTGGGGTTATTTCCCCAAAGCTCTTGGGGAACCAAACTCGGAGGCCCCAGGGTGGTGATATGGTTGGGAAGGGGAGGTAAGCAGAGAAGGTTGTGCTACAGGACATAGAAGGAGCAGTGGAGGTGGGGACAAGGCTGATGGGGGAGAAGAGGAGAGAGGAAAACTTTAAGGAGTTCCCTAGGCTCCCCTCTATAAAAGCACAGTCTAGCCTGAATCTTGCCTTAACCCCCCACCCTGACTCTGCACTAATCCTGACCCTAATCCCAAATTATACACTTGACTCCTTTCCAATCCAATATGAATCCTAACTCCATAACCTCACCCTAAATGGAGCCCCTCCCCACTGGTCCTGTCCTGGAACCCAAGGGTCTCTCAAGAATTTTCCCCAGGGCTTACAGTCAGGTGTGCCTCAGAGTTCTGAGGACCAGACTTTTGATTAGCATGTGATTAGCATATTATTTGCATGTAATATGTGCCTTCTACTCTGTGGAAGTTTTCATGTTAAAATTTTATGAAGTCTAGCAGAAAGGTCCTGGCTTCTTGAAGGTTCTCTCTTTTTGTTCCTTTTCCCACACTCCTTATCACTGATCCCAATGCCCTCAAGGGGAAGAAAGGGGGTGAGGAGATGAGCAATAAAGGGCTCATGGGAGGGAGGAGTCTGGCAGGGTAATCTGCTCTTGTCATTGCAGTGTAACCTCCACAAGCCTCAGTTTCCTTATCTGTAAGAGGAGAGGAACCAGCTGGCTGATGCTACATTAAGAATTAAGG
>NW_005369706.1:919431-920833 GCF_000412655.1 Myotis brandtii | reverse complement strand
CACTCTTTCCTTTCCCACCTTTTAGAGTCATTCATGATGTGGGTCTCCTCCCTCCCCACCCCATACACACATTCTGGCTTTCAGCTCCCACACCTAAGATGACACAGGATTGGAAGTGGCTTGAGCTGCCCGGCACCAGACCCTAGACATGAAGAGAAAGGAACATTGCCCACCTGATAGCATAGAAAGGGAAATAACATTCCTGGGTTATAACATTAGGGCTTTTACATGCAAGATCTCACTGCATCCTCGCAGCATGCTGAGAGGTGAATACATTGTCTCCATTTTACAGACGAGGAAACTGGGGTCCAGAAAGGAGAAATGGCTTGTCCTAGATAGCCCTGTGAGTGGCAGCACTGAAACGAGTTCTAATCTCCTGGCTTCCTTCTCAGTGCCCCGGAGAAGAGGAAAGGCAGTGGAAGGGTGAGAGAAGCAGGACGGGAGTAGGGAGCGAGATCTGAACTCCTGTTGAAGGGGAGACCTGTATGTGAAGCCAACAGGCTAGGTACTTGGCTCAGCATAGTCCCCATCTCCAACCAGCAGCGCTATGGAGACTGACTGACACCCAATGGGTGTTCAATTTCTAGCTAACAGATGTCAGTGTACATTGGCTGCGAAAAAGAGCGGTTCGGAGGGAGAAGAATATGAAGCCAGCCTGAGGAAAATGTGCTCAAGAGGTGAAAGGGAGAAGGGCAGGCCAAGAGGACTAAGGCCCGCCCTCCTCTCCCACCTCCAGTGGGAAAACAGTCACGGCCCTAAGAGCATGCACGCACTTTGCCCCCTTGCACAGAGGATGGGAAGGCCTCAGCCACCGGGGAGAGGGCAAGTGCGCCGCAGGGCCTAGGGCCTCCACGCGTCTGCCGAAGGAGCCCCTGGAACCGCAGCTCCGTGCAGCCTTGGGTTCAAAGAACCGCGCCAGCGCCCAGAGGGCAGAGGTCGGGCTCCTGGCTCCACGAGAGCGGGTGGATGTTGCTTCTAAGGTGTCTGTCAGGCCACAGCTTCCGCAGCCCTCGACCCCTGGCCAGGTGCAGCTCCTCACCCTAACCCTCCTCGCCACCTCCTTTTGTGACCCCCTCGTCCCCACCGTGCTTCTGCCCCAGCCTCCAGTTAATGAGATGTGGCGAGAGGCTGCACTGACAGCTGTCAGACCCCTCAATTCTCCGCCGGGATATTGGATCCCGCGCTGGGAGACCGACAGGTGAGCAGAGGAGGGGTTGTGGGGGCCGAGGGAGGGGTGCTGGCTGGTGCGGGGCCGGAACCCAGGAGACAGCGCCATGTTCACAGCACCCAGGGTTCGGCTAAGCGTCGTCGGCCCTAGGATGCTCTTTCTGCCTTTTTCCTCTTCTCCAACAAACAGGAGACTTAAGGAGCCCCACACCCAGCGCGCCCGGCCCCGGGTCGA
>NW_005369706.1:918881-919117 GCF_000412655.1 Myotis brandtii | reverse complement strand
TGTTTCCTCCCACCTCCTTCCCTCCCTTCCTTCTTGCTCCCCCTCCTTCCCGCGCTCCCTCCCCGGCGGCCGCGGCCTTTATTAGGGATTCCGTGGCTGTCGGTCCCACCATCCATCCTGTCCGCCGGCAATTAGGCGGCCAGACAAAGAGCAGCTTCGGATGGATGAGGGTCCCGGCGGATCGGAAATGTGAAGGGTCAGCGCTGCCGCCCGCGGCGCACCCCGCTCCCGGCTCT
>NW_005369706.1:916035-918809 GCF_000412655.1 Myotis brandtii | reverse complement strand
AGGCGCTCAGGGCAGGGCGAGAGCGGACCTGCAACAGGGCGCGTCCTGCGGGAGAACGCAGGGCTGAGGGCGACTGGGAGCACCTGGAGGAGAGAGGGCAGGACATGGCCCCGGGGGGTCCCTGAAGGCGGGCAGGGGAACGGCTGCCTGGGGGCTCCCGTAAGGAAGCGGGGACTCGACCTGCAGAGACTAGAGGCTGGTGGACCAGATACCCTCGGCTGGGAATCTGGGGGCCCGAAGGCCTAGGGTCGGTGTTCGGTCTGTATAAATGGAACTGCGCCTAGGACGAGCCCCCTTAGGGAAACGGAGGGTCTGCGGCCCGGTGCGCCTCTATCGGAACGGAATGATACTACGCTTCTATCCCCCATCTCTTAAGTGAAATTCAACCCTTCCGCCCCAATAGAACCCAGAGGAAGTTCAAGGAGTCGGGTTTTTACTGCGGATTCTTTGGCGCTAGCTTCCAGCTGACAAATCAACATTTCAATCTGACAATTAGTGGTCGAGATGCGGGGAGAGGGGCTCTGGCTGCCAGGACCGTTTAACCCTCCCTGCGAGCAGCAGAGAGGTGGGCGGTGCTGGCAGTGATGAACGACTCCGAGGGGGCCCGGGGCCCCGAGCGCGCATTCATTACTCTTCTGACAGGCGGGCGGCGGGCCTGGCGGGCCGCGAGTGGACGTGCGGGGAAGAGGCCTGTGGCAGGAGGGAGCGTGAGGGACGCGTCCGCCTGGTCAGCTCCCGGTTCTTCGCCTCGACCTTGGTACTTGACTTACTTATGCGTGGCCTCTCAGCTGTCGGGGCCGGCCCTGGCTGCAGAATTTGGAAAGCAGGGACAGGGACCTCAGCCCTCTTCAGGTTAGGCGATTTCAAATCTGAGATGCCAAGAAAGGGTGTGGGCAGGCCTTAGGGCTAGAAGCTTTTGTCTGACCTGGGAGGAACTGTGCGGTTTTGCGTGTCTATGCACACAAAGGTGGTGTGTGACAGGGATTGATGGCTGTGGATCACGCGTGGGGGGCAGTGATTGTGTGTGTTAGTGTTAGGGAAGTGTCGGCCTGATTTTGTCAGCGAGCTTCGAATGTCTGAGGATGAGCTGCAGCCGCTCCTTGCTGTCTGTGCCCCTCCCCACCACCACTTGCTGTCAGCTCTCTGTCTTCAGTTCTGTAGGAAATGGCAGTGTGCATGGTGACAGCTGAGGGGTGCTGCTGGGGTTGGGAAGATAGATGTTACCTGTGAGAATGCTGGTCTGGACAACTGCTCCCTTCCCCACCTCCACCCCCAAACATCATCCTTTGCTCAAGCTTCCTGAAAGTAGTGGACATTTATCCCCCAAAGTCTGGAGACCCAGCTGCTGAGGAAGTGGTTGCTACCAGGTTTCTATAGTCCACACACCGTCTCCGTCACATATGCAGTCTCTAATATAAGATATGATCTCAACCCTCTGGCTTCCCCAGGCCTGTGGTGAGCAGAGAGGAGGAGCTGGATCTCAGGAAGGGAAGAGGCAGACCATCAGACCTCCAAGACAGCCTACCTCTTCGGGGCCTGGGCTATTGGTCCCTGGGATTCTGACCTTGGATCTCAGGACCAGTTGACACCTTGGGAGGATAATGCTAATCATATTCTAATTTCTGTCCCTAATTACTCTATTCACCTGACTTTGTCTCCACTCTCCTACCCACTCTCAAACACACCAAGAGGTTGATCTTTCTCCCCAGCTCTGAATCTCCCTGGTCTCCAGGGCAGAGATTTTGGGTGATTCTGAATCTCCGTTTGTTCAGTGTGTCTTCCAGCCACCTTCCCTTTGCCTTGCTCTTCCTTATGTCAAGGGTATCTCTTGGACCCTCTATATCTTTGTTCCTGCAGCCCTTCTCCTTGTGTCGACATGTCTTGACATTTTTTAAAAAATATGTTTTTATTGATTTTTAGAGAGAGAGGAAGGGAGAGGGTTAGAGAAATAGAAACACCAGTGAGATGAGAAACATCATTGTTCGGCTGCCTCCTACAAGCCCCCTACTGGGGAATGAGCCTGCATCGTGGCATGTGCCCTGACCTCTTGGCTCCTGGGTCGAGGCTCAACTGCTGAGCCAAACCGGCTGGGCTGTCTGTCTTCACATTTAGGGATCTTTTCCAGATTTCTCTCTCTACATTTTGGGGTCTCTATGTTCCCCTGGGGCTTCTCCCTCGGGGAATACCCCAGGACAACAGTGAGGCCTCCTTGGAATGAAGAGAGGGAGTAGGACTTCCTTCCTACTCCCATCCTGTGGCTACTGCAACCCAAGATGGGCAGGCAGTGTCAGGGCCACGGCCAGGTCGCTTCTCATTCAGGGCACAGGCGCCTGGTCGATGCCCCGCGGTCCGCCCCCCTCCCAACTGCCCTTCTCCAGGCCCTCGCCCCCTCCACCCTCCTGGAAAAGGCAAATTTGACATTTTTAAATCCCGAGCCTTAGAGGGATCGATGCGGCCCGGGGGCCCCACCCGGGGTCGATATTCCTGATTGGGAAGCGGCCTCAGCGCGGAGCGGGTGTAAATCATGCGAACTGGGAGAGGGAGCTCCGGGATGCAACCGCGTCCCAGGCACGTGGAGGCAGACAGGGTCCCGGCCTTGGGGCGGGGGCGGGGGGACCACAGGCAATGGAAGGACAGTCTTAGAGACCCGGACACCAGCCCGCCCAGAGCCCCCCTCCTCCCCTGCCCAGCTCTGCCGACTCTGCGGGCCGGCTCCGGTTTCGCTTCAGCGGCCGCTACCCTCCGTTGCCCCTGGAGCCGCCAGGGAGGCCGGT
>NW_005369706.1:915338-915823 GCF_000412655.1 Myotis brandtii | reverse complement strand
GCGCAACAGATATTTGTGGAACTGAGGGACAGCAAAGTGACGTGGGGCGCGAAGCCCAGCGGGCAGGGAGTGGGAGTCCAGCCATTCGGAGGGGCTGAGCTGGGACAGGTGGCTCCCTCCCTGCGACGGGGATAGTGAACAACAAAAAAGAATGGAGTGAGCAGGAAGGTTTAGGCCCCAACCTACAGCCGCCTCCACTGCCCCTGCCCCTCAATCCGAGAAGAAGTTCCCAGTCGGGGAAACTGAGGCAGCGCGGCTGAGAAGCCCTGGAGGCCCCTGCCTGCGCCGGGCCGTCTGGGCGAAGACGCCTCCACACCCCCAGCGCAGCTCAGACCCTCGCTTCCACCGCAGCTGGTCGGGTCCCCCCACTCCCCACCCCGCGCCAGTTTATAGAACAACAATTTGGGGAAAACAATCCGGGCCGAGTGACGGCCCCGTAATTGTGACAAAGTGAGTGCGGGCGACTGGAGAGAGCGCTAGGGCGG
>NW_005369706.1:914960-915300 GCF_000412655.1 Myotis brandtii | reverse complement strand
CATTCCGGTCACCTCCCATCCCTCTCCTTGACTCCGATCCAATTCTTCTTCTCCCGGCCCCTGTCGCCTCCCTCCGCTTGTTCCTCCATCGCTCTTCCCTTTCCTCTCGGTAACAGCTCTTCTCCCGCCTCCGCCCCGCTGCAGGCCCTGCCCGGTGCGCCTTTTCCTCTCTCACTTCTCCCCTCTCTTCCGCCCTCCACTCGTTTCTCCATCTTTTCTTTGCGCTCGGGTCGCCCTGGGGCCCCTGGCTCACACCACACAATCCGCTTCGTTCCCTCCCCAGTCCCAGCTTCCCGAGCTCGAGCCCTGAGCCTCCTCTCACAGAGGCCAGCGCAGCCGC
>NW_005369706.1:914042-914902 GCF_000412655.1 Myotis brandtii | reverse complement strand
GCCTTCTCCGCCCCTTTCTCTGCGCCCGAAGCTAGTTTGTTTGTGCAGCGGCGGCGGACGCCCCGGAGATGTTTGCCCAGCTTAGCGCGCCGCCGCGCAGCGCGGGCCCAATTAAGTCTCATTCATTATTCAGCGCCCCGGTCAGCCCCAACCCCCAGCTGGCGGCTCCTGAGTGGTTTTGGGGCCCCGCCCAGCCCACCCCCAAGTCAAGGCTGGGAGACCTTGGAGAGCCGAGCTTCTCCTGTGCAGAGGAGGAAACAGTCCCAGCAGCCAAGGTCACATAGCAGAACCAGGATGGGGGCCCAGGCTGCTAAAACCAAGGCATCCTTCAAGCTCAACCACAGCATCCAAGCGGGAGGAAGGCCGTGCTTGCCTGCTGGGACACCCCTCACCCCCTATCCCTTTTTGCTCCTGGCTCTCCCTTTCGCCATAGCTGCCGGCATACAGCCGGCTTGGGCTCCTGCTTGATCGAGAGGCTCCTCAGGCCTCAGGCTCAGGCCTAGATGTAGTGACCCCTGACTGACGCGCCTGGAACGGGGCAGTGAGGCAAACTCGTGTGTGTGTGTGTGTGTGTGTGTGTGTGTGTGTGTGTGTGTCTGTGTTGGGGGTCCCTCTCTGCAGCCTGTCTGTGGGTGTCTCTGCCGTAGAGGCACTGGAAGTGGAGCCATCCAAGGCAGTCTTGAAGGACAAGTAGAGAGAGAGGAGAGTGCAGCCTGAAGTGAGGGGGAAGTCACCTTCCCATTTGTGGGGTGGAAAGGGGAGACCAAGGACCTATTTTTGCATTTTTAGGGACTGCTCTGGGCTGTTTCGCCCGGGCACCTGCACAAGGTGTGGGACCCGCGGCGGGGCCCTTTCGTACG
>NW_005369706.1:900628-913922 GCF_000412655.1 Myotis brandtii | reverse complement strand
GCCCCTTGGAGCCGGGGGAGGCTGGATTCGACCAGAAAACCTTAAACCGACTTTACCCGAGAGGGCGGGTGAGAGGAGCTCGAGGTGATCCAGAGGCCGCCGGGCAGGGCCTCGGGGAGGAGCCTGGCCCCAATGACCCGATTTCCGTGACACAGCAAACATAGAAAGACAAAGTCCATTTGGATGGAAGTGGGAGCGGAGTGAAGGGCCATTTTGACTCTATGGTCCAAGGAAATGACTGGTCTGATGCGCCCGGCAGCGGCAGCCGGGGTACCCAGGTACGGCCGCTCATGCGGGATTAGCAGGGACTGGCTGGTGGTCTGAGTCCCACTCTAAGTAGAGGGCAAGGGAGAGACTGGCAGGCACACTTTGGCATCTTGTTTTATATTCTGGGGATTCATGGCTGCTTTGGAGAGACTTTCCAAGTCGGCCCTGGCAGGAGGTGATAGAATTGTGGGGCACCAGGGTTCAGGTCAAAATGTAGTTTCCCAGAGCTGTTTAAGGGGAGGGAATTGAGGACTGTTTTCATGTTTGACTTGTGGGAAGATTTCTTGGCCTGGAGAGAGCTGGAATACTGGAGAAGGGCTAAAACCTTGGGTCAGTGTCTGAGGGCAGCCATAGTCAGAGTTGGATTGGGGGACAGGAACTTTCAAAATGTGCAGGAACTTTAGAAGGGCCTCCTATTCACACTTATTCACTCCACTCCCCATTGAGTCATTCCCAGGTCAGTGGTCCCAGGGGAGGTCTAAAATGTAAGCTTATGATTTTTTGTACCTGTTCTGAGTTCTCAGTTACTCAGCTGAAAGCATTTATTTTGTTTTTGTTTTTTAAAAAAAATATATATATGTTTATTGATTTCAGAGAGAAAGGGAGAGGGAGAGAGAAATAGAAACATCAATGATGATAGAGAATCACTGATTGGCTGACTCTTGCACACCCCCTACTGAGGATCAAGCCGGCAACCCAGGCATGTGCCCGTAACCTGAATGGAACCTGGGACCCTTCAGTCTGCAGGCTGACGCTCTATCCACTGAGCCAAACCGTCTAGGGCTACTGAAAGCATTGAAAACATTTTTCTCTCCTAAATTTGGAGTTGCTGTGGTTGTTAAAAAACAGACATGAGGTGCTAGACCCAAGGGCATGGAAGAACCAGCATTTCAGGGACACTCAGGAAACTCTGGACTCTATTATTGGAAGAACAAATGGTTACTGTGTTGAGACATGGATGTGGTCTTAAAGCTGCTTTTTTTTCTATCTTCTAGGGTCTAGGGATAACTCTGTGGCTATGATGGCCATGATTCTCACAGAGAACTACAGATTTCTGCACTCTGAGCAAAGTCAGGTGCCACTGGAGTTATTCTGAGACACTTTCCCTAAAGGATGGCCAAGGGGCTCCTGGTGACCTATGTCCTCTGGGCTGTAGGGGGCCCTGCTGGGCTCCACCACTTGTACCTGGGCAGGGACAGCCATGCCCTGCTCTGGATGCTTACCCTGGGGGGTGGTGGGCTGGGCTGGCTCTGGGAGTTCTGGAAGCTCCCAAGCTTTGTAGCTCAGGCCAACAGAGCCCAAGGACAGAGGCAGAGTTCAAGAGGCGGGACACCCCCTGTGAGTCCCATTCGTTTTGCCGCCCAGATGATAGTGGGCATCTATTTTGGCCTTGTGGCTCTCATTAGCCTTTCCTTCATGGCCAGCTTCTATATTGTGGGCCTCCCACTGGCAGTTGGCTTAGGAGTCTTGCTGGTGGCTGCTGTTGGCAACCAGACCTCAGACTTTAAGAACACTCTAGGGGCAGCATTTCTCACTTCCCCTATCTTCTATGGCCGCCCCATAGCTATTCTGCCCATCAGCTTGGTGGCCAGCATCACAGCCCAGAAGCATCGCCGCTACAAAGCTTCCATGGTGTCAGAGACACTCAGCGTGCGGCTCTACCGCCTGGGCTTAGCTTACCTGGCGTTCACCGGCCCGCTGGCATACAGCGCCCTCTGCAACACAGCGGCCACCCTCAGCTATGTGGCAGAGACCCTGGACTCCTTCTTGAGTTGGTTCAACTTCTTCCCCCTCCTTGGCCGCCTCATGGAGTCTGTCCTCCTTCTGCCTTACCGTGTCTGGAGGCTGCTGGTGGGGGATCGTGGCTTCAGCAGCGGCTACTTCCAGGAGTGGGAGAAGCTCTATGAGTTTGTTCGCAGTTTTCAGGATGAGAAGCGTCAGTTGGCTTACCAGGTAAGGCTTTCTTCCCGTCTGGGAGTTAGGCTAAGCCTGATTGGAGCTGGCGAAGCGTCAGTTGGCTTACCAGGTAAGGCTTTCTTCCCTTTTCATTCCTGTCTGGGAGTTAGGCTAAGCCTGATTGGAGCTGGTGCCCCTTGTTTTCATGTCTGCTGTGTCAGGCCGGGAGGATGTCCTGGTTTCTTGGGGTGTGAAGGTGCCGAGGCTCTAATAGTGAGTGGCGGGAAATATGTGTATTTTATTTACTTTTCATTGAGGTATAACATCTACAAAGTTTACTAACTTTATGTATATACCTATGTAACCACCACTCAGATCAAGGAATGGAATATTCCAACCCTAAGAATGTTCCCTCCCAAGCTATACTCCTTTCCTTGGAAGTAACCTCTATTCTGACTTCTGTTACCATAGTTTAGTTTTGCCCATCCTTGAACTTCGTATAAGTGGATCATTCAGTATGTACTCTTTTGTGTCTGCTTTCATTCAACATTATGTCTGTGAGATTTATTCATACTGTTGCACACAATTGTAAAACGCTTGTTTTCTTGTTAATTAGTATCCCATTATATGAACATACCAGAATTTATGTATCCACTCTATTGTTAATGAACATTTGGGTTCCAGGAGGGGACTATTCTGAATAAAGCTGCTATGAACATTCTTGACCATGTCTTTGGTGGACACACATGCTTATTTCTTTTGCGAGGAAGAGATCCTGTCAGGGGTGTGAAGTTCTAGGTTGGAAAATGGGCAGCTGTGATTAAAGGCCAATTTTGGTTCTTGCCATGAGATCCAGAGCTGGAATTCTAATGTGAGGCTCTAGGCCTTTTTCATGTCAAGAAGGAGCCGATCCCAGAGATATCACAGCCTGATTTAAGAAGGGAGCAGAGAAAGGCCCAGGTATCCTGACAACTTATGGGATTCTAATTTGTCAGCTTCTGTTTCCCTAAGGTTTTGGGTCTCTTAGAAGGGGCAACAAATGAAGAAATACATCAGAGATATCGGGAGCTAGTGAAGATCTGGCACCCTGACCACAACCCGCACCAGACAGAAGAGGCTCAGAGGCACTTCCTGGAGATCCAGGCTGCGTATGAAGCCTTGAGTCCGCCCAGGAAACTCAGGGGATTCTAGAGGTGAGAAGAACATTTCCCTTTGAGGATGGACTCTTCCTGGCGGAGCTGGGCCGTGTGTCCCAGTTTATCTTTGCCTACAGGGGGCACCCAACAGCATTAAAGAAACTGCTTGTAGTGGAGACTGAGAAAACCTTAAATAGGTGAGAAAGCTATTGTGGTGGAAGAATGTATTTATGTATTGAATTTCTGAGTTCTTGGCTGTTGTATTCCTATTTTTCTTAAAACCATATAATGAAATGAAAAACATTATGAAATCAATAAAATATCTTATAGAAAATATGCCACCTTATCCCACTCTTGGTAACATTGATGAGTGGGGGAGGAAGGTTATTTAACTTTTTTTTTTTATGTGCAAAGCACTGGATTAGGAGATCGAAGGAAAAATATGAAGGTTTAATATTTCACAAGTTACCCTGTGACAAAAGAGATTTGATCAATTCTGTGGATTACTAAGGGGTAAAACTGATGTTAAATTTTAAGATTTCAGGAAAACATTTTAATTCCGTTTATAGAACTTTCTAGGAGGTACACTTTCCCCAAGAAGGAACAAGCTGCTGTGGAGTAGGGGGTAGGCCCCCCGTACAGACTCCTCTGCTTGGAGGAGTATTGTGGAGAGCCCTCAAACTTTACATGGGTGGTTGGACTGGCTGACCCCCGGTCTTCCCCAGACTTGGGGTCTGATTCTGAGCTACAACACCTTGCTCCCGGGGAGTTTACAATCTGGTTGAAGATAGCACAGATACACAGATATCAAAGTTCACCTCATTCAGTGTTTTGAACTAAGTGTCACAAGAGGTGTAAATAGAGTTCATTGGGATAGTGGAGAAGGGGTAGATGGCATTGTTTTATGAGCACTTATGGAAGAATTCATGATTTTATATCTCATATGACTTTATGGGGACTTTGGGGAAACTCTAGGGAACCAGCATCTCGAGCATCTGAAAGGAGCCTTACTGAATTCCTGAGTTACTAGCCAAGTGTGGAAGAAACAGTCCAGGATGCAGAGGACGACTGGGACCAGGTGCAGGATGTGAAAATTATATACTTTTACTCCCGCGTTCTTGTTCTTTCTTATGTGTGGTTATCTTTTACACTTTTTTCCCTTTTTTTCTGGAAGTTAATTCTGAGCAGTATATATATTTAAAAAGTAGAATTATTTTGGCTACTATTCTCTATAAATAATAATAATAATGATAAAGTCCAGCCCTAGCTGGTTTGGCTCAGTGGATAGACCGTCGGCCTGTGGACCAAAGGGTCCTGGGTTTGATTCCGGTCAAGGGCACGTACCTTGGTTGCAGACTCCTCCCCAGCCTGGGCCCTGGTCAGGACTCCTGCAGGAGGCAACAAATGGATGTGTTTCTCTCACATCAATGTTTCTCTCTGTCTTTCCCTCTCTCTTTCCCTCTCCCTAACAGCCAATGGAAAAATATCCTTGGGTGAGGAATAACAACAATAGAAAACATCCAAACAAACAAATAAATAAAACTAAGACTAGCAAGCAAGAAGTCTTCCTTAGTCTCTACCTGAATTGATTTAGTGAAATCCAGTAAATTTGTATTCTCCCATTGCCACAAATAAAAAATTTATAGACCCTTTAAAAAGGGTTGGAAGAGAACTGAGAAGGCCTCTACCTCAAGAACCTATCCAATGCAGAATCTTGAGAATAGCTTGCTTCAAAGATGACCATTTTGGCTTTTCTTGAATAGGAAATTTCCTTCCTTTCCCACCTTTTGAATATCCGTAATAGTTAAGTTGTTCTTTTATTGAACTGAAATTAGTTTCCCTTTAATTTCTTTCTCTTTTCTTTTTAAAATATTTTTTTATTTATTTTAGAGAGGAAGGGAGAGAGAAACATCAATGATGAGAGGGAACCATTGATTGGCTGCCTCCTGCACGCCCCCTACTGGGGATCGAGCGCACAACCTGGGCATGTGCCCTTGACCAGAATCGAACCTGGGACCCTTCAGTCCGCAGGCCAATGCTCTATTCACTGAACCAAGCCAGGTAGGGTTGTAATTTCTTTTTAGATTAGCCATCTTTTGCTACAAAGAACAAAAAACAGCCCAACCAGTGTGACTCAGTGGTTGAGTGTCAACTTATGAACCAGGAGGTCATGAATCATATTGGGAATGTAATTTTATACTGTTTTATCCCCCTCATGGAATCAGGAGACAAAAAACAGCCCAACCAGTGTGACTCAGTGGTTGAGTGTCAACTTATGAACCCCCTCATGGAATCAGGAGCATATATATATATGTATATTTGTGAAGACTTCATATATATTTTATTGAGATGTAATTCACATGCCATAAAATTCAGCCTTTTAAAGTATACAATTTAGCGGGTGTTAGTATATTCATAAGGTTTTGCAAACACCAACACTATGTAATTCCAGAATGTTTTTACCATCCTAAAAAGAAACTCTATATGCATTAGCAATTATTCTCCATTCTTCCCCACCAGCTCCCAGCAACTACTAATCTACTTTCTGTCTCTATAGATTTGCCTGTATTGGATATTTTATACAAATGGAATCATACAATATCTCCTTTTGTGTCTGGCTTCTTTCTCTTATGTTTTCAAGATTCATCTTTTTTTTCAAATGACATAATATTTTAATGTATAATATTCCCTTTATTGGGAGACATTTATGCTATTAATATATATTTTTGTTATAAAGAATGCTGCATCAATATCTTTATGTTTCTAATTCATCTATTCTCTTGAATTATTTCAGAATAAATTCCCATGGGTGGGATTACTGGGTCAAAAGGTATGAACATTTTTATGGCTCTTGTCAATATTGCTTTTAAATTGTGGTGCCCAGAACTAAATGCAATTCTCAGACGTGTACAGACAGGACAGGGTACTGTGGGGTTATTAAGTTCTCAAGGTCTGGACAATATATCATTCTTTAAATCAAGCAGCCTAAGAATTTATTAGCTTTTTCTCATTGCTCATTGAGCTTATAGCCAATAAGTCCCTTAGATATTTTCTTAGGCACTATGTTTCAAACCTATGTTTGTATCTACTCTATAACCCAGTGCTTCTGAGGATTCTCTGACATGAATTTTGTATTTCTTTGTTTTCTTTTTTCTTTAGTGGTTGATCCTAACAAGCTAGCAGGAGGTGTGGGTATATTGCAGTCTTAGCTGAGAACTGCAGATGGCGCCTTAAGGCTGTCACAAGGGTAAAATATGTGCCTTCACTTCTTTTAGGATCTGATAGTGGCACCTCAATAGCAGGTTTATTACCAGAGTTCATTACCATTTGTGGGGAAGGAGAGAGAGCAACTGTGAATGTTATTCAGGGAAAGCTCCAACTGAAGCATGTTTTCTAGTTGTCATTTGATCTCCTAGGGGACTCTGGGGCAGTGTATTTCATGTTAGAGGTTTCTTTGCTTGAACACACATTTCATGCCACTGCTTTGGCTGTTTAAGTTGACACCCTGAGAAGCTGAGATTTTTGTTTCTTTCTGTTCCTTGTCATCTCTTTCTTTTAGTCACTGCAAGGAATTGAAACTTGTTCAACTAACTGGTTTTGTTTGTTTTGCTAAAGTGAGTTTTGAACAACAAAAGCAGAAAATTTACATGGGGTTTCAGCTAAATGAGATTCATTTCAATGGTTTTTTGCTCTTTTTTGTTTTCCTTTTTGTTTTCCTCCCAATTCTCTCCTTTCTCCTCGCCTCTCACCCATCGTTTCCATAGTCCATCTGCTTATTTGCAAATTATTATACATTTAAGCAAGACCTTGACTTTTCTGGATTTAAACCTGACAAGTTTCAACAGAACAAAGCAGTGCCTTGTGTGGGAAAGTTGGAAGGGACTAATTTTAACTCATTCTGTGACTGACCTTAGTTTCATTTCTGGGCTGAGAAAGGCTGTAGGGAACAACAGCCTAAAAGGACATTTTTTTTCCTATCATCAATAGGTCAGGCACCTTTCAGATGAAAAAGTATCAATAAAGGAATGAGAAAATTTTTTTTTTTGGGGGGGGGTAGCATTTAAATGTGTTCTATTCATGTTTCCCAGTCACAGATCTGAGGGCCAATAAGGCTCATGTTACTCACCCACCTTTTCTTCTATCACCATAACCACCAGTTTAGACCTGGCCTCTCTTGTGTCTTTCTCCTTTTCATTCCTGGGGTCCATAGCAGAGAGTGTACATTTACTGCTCTTCTGTATATTTTGGGTTGGAAAGCAATTAACTGCAAGTGGTGCCATATTATTTTATATTAATTGATTGGAAACCCATTGTCTCTTAGGAGTGGACTTTTCTTGAACAGCTAAGAGACTAATCCTTTCAGACTCATCTCCCTTCAAACTCAAATTCTTTTCCATTGTGTGTTTCTTGTTCTCATATTAATGCCTTTACTGATGTCACTCTTCTTTCCTGTAATTTTTTACTGCTAATTGAAATCTTATATTTCTTTTATGATCCAGCTTAAGGTTTATCCCTAAATGATGCCTTCACTGATTAATTCCATCTCCAGTAATCTTTCTCCCTTGAATTCCTTCAGCATTCTTGTCAATTTTGTAGCATTCTATCTAGCATTTTCTTACATGTTGCCATATAATCATTCCATCTCGTGTTTGTAAGTCTCGTGCCAAAGCCTCTTGAAGGAAGGGGTCATCTTCGCCCAATTTAACTAATAGAACATTTACTAAGTGTGTTAACTTGTTATTTAACAATTTAAAGCCTGTTTCCTCATTTATTACATGGGGATAATGATGCCTGCATCACAGGGATGTTGAGACAATAAAATAAGACAATGTGTTGACAGCAGGTTATAAACCAAAAAAAGTATACAGAGGCATTATCAATTTTTATAAAATGGTGACAGACTGTATAAATGAAAGAGTATGCTGAAATTCCATGAATAAACTTACATAAAAGCAGTATTAGTTATATATATTACACATAGAAATAAATTCACATGATTAAATTCAAGTTTTTGATGAACCTGCAGGGCACTCTCACTGAGTGTTTAAAATCCGAGTTTTGGTTCTGTCATATTGCCACTAATTTTGCAATGTAACAAGTTAACCTTTGATAATTTAAGGCCTTTTCCAGCTCTGAACATCTGATACACAACTGAATTTGGATATCTGACCGAGGTCTTTGGACCTCAGTTTTGTTCTCTGTAAATGGGAAGTGCCAACCTAATCTAAACCCTGTAATAGAACTTTATAGATGGATGATCAAAGAAACATTAACCCTGTACAGAAGTCTTCTGGGAGAATTAAGTTTCGTTGGGGGAAAGCTGCATACTATATAGTGCATTCCCTTCAATATTAGCAAATCACATTACCATATCAAATGCTCTGAGAAGTAAAGCAAGCAGTTCAACTTGATTTTGACTAGTGTTTCCTAAACTTATTTGGAACTGGAACAGTTTTTTTCGGATAACATCTATTTAGCATCCCATGAAACTAATTTTCTAATACACACAGTTTGGACTGCCAATATGAATATTCTTAGGTATTAGAAGTAGTCCAAGCAAAGGGAAAAGTACACCCTTATGAGTGTACTAGTCTTTGTGCCTGCTGTGTCTTGTAGCCTTATCTTTAGTCAACAGAGATTTTGAAAAATCATGTTCCTCAGTTAGTCATTGATTATCAAGTCTCCAAAATAATGGGTAAAATTTTAAGTCTCTCAGATTATTGTTTAACTTGAGCCTCTTTTTCTTCATCATAAAAACATGGAATGTGGCAATCAATCATTTTCGATACAAAATACCAAATTAAAATAAAAACACAAGAAAAGTTCTCATCTCCAGGATCTATTTGAAACATATCAAATTAGGTCAGGTTAATATCTGCAGAATATATCTTCCAAGGTGAAGATTATGTCATAATTTATTCTTAGTTCTAGTTTTGCCACTCAATCATTAGGTAACCTGGGATAAATGAATTCCCTTATGGCTGAACTGAGACATATGGATGTTATTTCAAAATGATCTTCTTTTGTAAGCCTTAGCAGTTATTCTAATAATTTCAGAAATTTGGTGTTTTTTGGTTTGTTTTCTTCAGAGTAGGTCACAAGAATTATGTTGAATTTATTACAGCATTTCTTTTCCTCCAATATAATTTGTAGATAGATTGTAAACAATTTGCAATTATTTAAAAGAAGGCAACATTCACTTTGTTTTATTGTGAAGTATAGCATACAAAATAAAAAATGTATAGGTAATATATAGAACAATGATAAAATTAATCTTTATAACCAAGTTCCAAAGAGTATTTTTAAAAAAAAATTTTTTTTTATTGATTTCAGAGAGGAAGGGAGAGGGAGAGAGAGAGAGAAACATCAATGATGAGAATCACTGATTGGCTGACTCCTGCACACCCACAACTGCAGGCATGTGCCTTTGACTGGAATCGAACGTGGGACCCTTCAGTCTGCAGGCCAACGCTCCAGAGTATTTTTGAGACATTTGTTCAATGTCTTTTTAGAGAGGTAGAGTGCTGCATGGAGAAAGGGCAAAGGTGGACCATGAGTTGCAGTAGAGGTACTTGCAAACCCCAGTCAGCAAGACATATGCTCTATGTGATCCATCCTCCTTGGAAGGGCTATTTAAAAAATATATATATTTTTATTGATTTCAGAGAGGGTGAGGGAGAGAGTCAATGATGGGAGAGAATAATTGATCAGCTGCCTCATGCACGCCCCCTACTGGCCATCGAGCCTGAAACGCCAGGCATGTGCCCTGACTGAGAATTGAACCGTGACCTCCTGATTCATATGTCGACGCTCAACCATGGAGCCACAATGACCTGGCTGGAGGGCTATTGTTTGAGTAAAATCCTTGGATGGAGCTTACCCTTACCTACTGCCACCACAGGGACTTTGTAAAATGTTCCTTTCAACCACACTCAATCCTCCCTTGAAGGAGATCTATAAAATATGATATTCCTCTGTTTATTTGTTTTATTAATCCTTACACGAGGATATTTTTTCCATTGGTTTTTAGAAAGAGTGGAAGGGAAGGAGGGAGGAGGAGAGAGAAACATCAATGTGACAGAGACACATTGATAGTTGTTGCCTCCTGAACGTGCCCTGACTAGGGCCAGGGATTGAACTTGCAATCCAGGTACATGCTCTTGACAGGGAATGGAACCCAAGACCCTCTGGTGCTCAGACCAATGCTCTAACCACTGAACTACTGGCCAGGGCGAATATGATATTCTTTATCTCGTTAAATTTCCAATGTTTGACAACTCTCCTAGATTGGGCCTAGGCATGCTCCTTAACCCACCTCTTCTCTTTGAGTGGGGTATCCACATGGAAATAACTCTCCTGTTAAATCAGGGGCTCTCTTATGAGAGGCATAATGTCTTTCCTAAACAGACCATAAGGTTTCCAAGAGTGGGGACTTTATTTTCCTCCCAAAGAAACTATATTAGTTTTGCAGCAGCAACGTGCCCTGTAATGAAGGCATTTCCAGAGTGACTTTTGGTAGGTGAAGTCAGCCATTATAGAATACGATCTTGGATCCCATTGGTTCAGGTCCCATTCTTTAGTAGGAAGTTTCCTATTAACCAGAATTTATCTGCCTGTTCCCACTCGGTATGGGAGGGAAAGGGAATTGTGAAAGAGTTTGTCATTCATTACACTTTGCACTTTTCTGTTTCAGCACTTACCATGTTATTATAGTTAACTAGAGGCCCAGTGCATGAGATTCATGCATGGGTAGGGTCCCTAGGCCTGGCTAGCAATCAGGGCCTTCTTTTGTTTCGCGCCGCCTCCTGGTGGTCAGTGCACATCACAGCGAGCGGTCGAACTCCTGGTCAGTCGAACTCCCAGTCAGTTGAACTCCCGAGGGGACAGTTTGCATATTAGCCTTTCATTATACAGGATTATTTAATATCTTATATCCTCTTTTACAACTGGATACTCTGCTTGGTGATATGGCATTGTTTTAGTCTTCTTTGTAAGCGAACTAGTGCCTAGAACAATGTCTACCACTTATTGGGTACTTCCTAGTATGTCAATTTCTATTTGAATCTTTGAAAGAATATTCAATAGGAAGCAACACATGGTGTAGTGCACTAACTGGTTGGATGACTTACTCTTCTGTTTCTTTTTTTAAATATTTTTTTATTGATTTCAAAGAGGAAAGGAGAGGGAGAGAGAGATAGAAACATCAATGATGTGAGAGAATCATTGCTTGGCTGCCTCCTGCACACCCCCCACTGGGGATCGAGCCCGAAACCCAGGCATGTACCCTTGACCGGAATTGAACCTGGGACCCTTCAGTCTGCAGGCCAATTCTCTATCTACTGAGCCAAACCAGTTAGGACAGTCCTTGCTTTTTATCACTTTGAATATTTATTGTCAATCCCTTCTGGCCTACAAAGTTTCTATTGAGAAATTAGTTGACAGTCTTATGGGAGCTCCTTTGTAAGTAACTACCTGCTTTTCCCTTGCTGATTTTTAAGTTTCTCTTTTTGTTATTACCCTTTTGCACTTAATTATGATCACACCTCCCACTGGGGATATGCCCGCAACCAAGGTACATACATGCCCTTGACTGGAATCGAACCCGGGATCCTTCGGTCTGCAGGCCGACGCTCTATCCACTGAGCCAAACCACTCAGGGCTCCAGGGTATTTTTGAGTCTCTGTCTACCCCATGCAAAGTTTAAAACCAAAGGCCCAGATGACTTCATAGAGATTTACTGTATTACTCTATAACGTGTACTGCAACTGCAATAAATAACAAATATGTGGAAACCAAAACTGCATCGTGCCTGTGGCTATACACATTCACATACACTCCGGTTTGTCTACAGCCCCTTAGGGTTTGACCTCAAAAGATAAAAACACAAGGACAGATTCTGATTAAATTTTTTAAAAAATTTATTGATTTTATAGAGGGATAGAGACGACAGAGAGAAACATCAATTTGTTGTTCTACTTATTTATGCATTCATTGGTTGCTTCTTGTATGTGCCCTGACTGGGGGTCGAACCCACAACCTTGGTGTGTCGGGACAATGCTCTAAACCAACTGAGCTACCCCGCAAGGAACTGATTAATTTTTTTAAATGCCGATTATCTAAATTCCCAGCCTATAGCCGCTCCTAAATGGCGGCTGACCAGTGGGGTGAGCGCTTCACCCACGCAGGACACTGGCTAGGGGGGTGCACAGATATTAAAGGTGGTTCTGGCCTTGGGGAGGTTGGGAATCTGACCACGAAGACAGAGGACTATTTAACACAAAGATTCGACGGGCGGTGAGACTGACCGCAGCTGCCGAGAGGGATGCAGACAGCTGAGGTCGGAAAACCGACTCAGCAATGTATTGGGCCGCGCGTGGAGGGCATGTGGCCGGGGCGGAGAACCTCCAACTCGTTCCGGACGTTTCCGCGCTCCGGGCCCGGGCGGCGCCTCCACCCCGTCCCACCCCCCTCCAGCCTCCCAGGAGGCTGAGCGGCCACCAAGTCCGGACCTCCCGGTTTCCCGCCGCTGGTGGCTCTTAAATGGCCTTTTGTTGTAAAAATTTGGGTCTGGAAGGAGGCGAAGGGGAAAGTGGTGGAAATTCACCGGGCGGAGACGTGAGAGGCGAAAGGGAGGGCGGCCTGAGAGATCCAGTGCGGGCCAGGACCTAGAGAGGAAAACCCCTCGCGCGGCGCCCCTCGAGGCGCCCGCCTTCGGCTGCCTCCGGGAGAGTTTCGGCTCTTTCCGGCATTTCCAGCTCGGGCTGCACTCCCAGCGCGCGACCCCCACCCCCACGCTGCCCGCTCTCTCCGGGCACCGGCCGTTCTGCTTGGGGACGCAGCTCGCGTTCCACCCGTCCCCGCTTCTACCTAGTTTGTTCTCGACCTGCTCCTCCAGCCCGTTCCCTTTCCCGTAATCCCAATCCCTGGCGACGCCCCAGCCCCCTCAACTCAGGCGCGAGGGACCCGGCCCCGACGGTAACGGAAACCTGACTGGC
>NW_005369706.1:885110-900272 GCF_000412655.1 Myotis brandtii | reverse complement strand
AGCGTCCGGGACGCGGAGCCCGGAACTGGGGGGACACGGCGACTGCGGGGACCCGGCGTCGGTGAGGCTGAGCGGGCTCGGTGCGGAGGGGGGCTTGGTGAGGGATGAAGGGAGCGCGGAGGAACTGAGAGCGGCTTGAGGGAGGGAAAGAGTAGTTGTTGGGGGCTGGGTACGGAGGGGACGGGGAAGTGAGCCCCTGGGACTTGGGGTGCCCAGATGTTGGAAGGTGTCTGGGGTCAGCGGGGCGGGCCCAAGCACACCGGTCCGAGTTGGGGTGTTTCCAGAGGCAGAGGCCGGGGGAACAATGGAGTGAGGGGGTTCTCTGGTGTAACCGTGTGTGGGGTATTGGATTTTAAGAAACAAGGAGAGATGGAAAATAATGAGAAGGGAAAAAAAGGGCTATTTGGGAGTGGAAGTACAATGGATTGGGAATGCAGTGGGAATGCGTAAGGTCATCTGCATGGGTGCCGGAGGTCCTTAAGATTTGGGGCAAAGTGGGATTTGGAAATACGAGATAGAAGAGCATTTTTGGAATCGAGGGGAGATAAAAGAGCATTCTTGGAATTGGGATGGTGGAAGAGAACGGAAGATTATGCGAAGTGGGGCAGAGAAATGAAATAGATGTGCTTTGGGCTTGAATTAAAGCAGAGGGTAGATCTAGTTAGAGAGTGTAGGGTAGGTGGACCGAGTTCTCCTGATTCATCCAGGGTGATTGGGTTATTTTAGAAGGTGGCTCTTTCTCAGGCTTGTCCCTCTGCTAAGGAGTACAAGCTGCTCTTTTAGTAATTTGGTTGTCATGTATAGTCCGTTTCATTGATAAAACATACCTGTAATAATGGTGTCTCCTCTGCTCAGGTTACAGTACGTATTTTACCTGTGGTTAAGGAAGCAGGAGAGGACAGATCTCCAGAAACAGGCGTCTATCTTGCTTTTGAGTCAGGTCAGTGATAATGCAGAGTTCATGGTGTTTGAGGGAGAACCAAGAGTTTGTTTTCATTTAGACCAAAAGGTGATGAATAAAATCGAAGTTATCTGTACTTTATTAGAATTGCATTTTCTCACTGAGAAATGTTCACGTACCATCTGCTACTGGTTTTATGTTCGTGAGAGAGCTTAGCTGCCTCAAAATCTTGATGCTGATTTCAAATGATCAGGCTGCCTCATATTTCCCAGTTTGAATGAAGGTGATTTGAAAATCACCTTATTTGAAAATATTGTGGGGGGTGGGAAGTATTTCTGATAACTTGGATTTCCAGACTAAATTTTGAATGCATGGTATTAGGTACAAGATTGCTGGTTTTGAAACTGTAGTTACCTTTCTGTGTTCATAAATAGTCCACGGTAAGCTTTTTATTTGTTGGGCATTAAGTTTTGCTGACTCATTTAAGATTTCTGGGAATTCATCAGTTTATATTTATTTCTCAGCTAGATCTTGTATAGTAGCATTAGGCCACTTTATAAAGTTCCAAAAATAATTATGTAAATTGTCACTTTACTTATATGTTATAAAAACTGGACAAAGCAAGGAGTGAGTGCAGTGTCCTCATTAATGATAATATGGCTCTTTATTGACCTCTTTCAGTGGGCTAGGCAAGGTGCTAAGATTGTTTTGCATACATTATCTCATTTAATTGAATCCTCACAATTATTTCCTATTTTATAAATTAAGAGGTGAAATAATTCACTGAGGTCACAGAGCTAGTAAATAAAGCTGAATTCAGATCCAGCTCTTTTGGATGTCTTCTTTAAATCTTCACTGTCTGGCCCTAGCTGGTTTGGCTCAGTGGATAGAGCCTTGGCCTGTGGACTGAAGGGTCCCAGGTTTGATTCTGGTCAAGGGCAAATGCCTGGGTTTGGGGCTTGATCCCCAGTGGGGGGCATGCAGGAGACAGCTGATCAATGATTGTCTCTCATCATTGATGTTTCTATCTCTCTCTCCCTCTCCCTCTCTGAAATCAATAAAAATCTATTATAAATCAATCAATCAATCAATCTTCACTGTCTAATGGTTCTTCCTGCCCTCTCCATCCTCTGGTTTTGGTTGTAGTACAAGCAGCATGAATTGGTTGCAACTTGGATCTGATATAATATTAATTATTTAGATGAAGAGTGGGTTAGTGGGCTACATCTCTAGAGTTAATTGAGTGTTTACTCCTCCTGTAATTTACTAAATCTGGGGTCCTGATAATAGGGCTAACACATCTTACTAAGGTTTGTCCTGTGAGCACACTTAATTTTCTGTTTAGTGTACTGCCGGCGTGCTGTGCATACATGTCACTCTTCCTTGTAGAAGTCAAGACAGCCAATTGTGGAATCAAAACTAGTTCACACAGGAAAACAATGGAAAACTGCTGAGTATTCAAGTGCCCTCCAAGCACCTGTTGAGTCCACAGTTGGTACTAGCATTATCTCTAAATATAGATAGAATCCTCTTAGAAACCCCTAGTGAAACAACTAGAACTGAGAGAAACAGCTGGGGCCTGAGGGAGGAGCCATAGGTTACTGGCCAAAACATCAGCATAGCCCCTGGAGGCTGATCAGGAGTAGCAGAGGGCTACAGGTGCTAGTGAATGGCAGGAGGGAATTATTTGTTGAGCATTTCTGTAGTCTAAGCATTGATCTCAGTGTGTTTTATATATATTACTTATAAGATCTCCAATCAATCATAATAAGATAGTTATAAGCATTATCCCCATTTTTCAGATGAGACTCAGAAAGGTTAAGTAACTTGTGCAGTCGGTTAATAAAGCAGTGAAGGATGTTTGTATGTACTATTTATTGTTGTTATTATTATTTTAAACTAGTGGCCCTACACATGAATTCGTGAGCAAGTTGCTCTCTGCAGCTTGTCTCAGCTGGCCGCCCCGCCCACCGCTGCTTGTAGCTCTTCCCCACACTGCAGTTTGCTGCCCCGCCCTCCTGTAGCTCTCTACTGCTCGTAGCTCGCTGCCCTGCCCTCCTGATGATTGGTCGTTACCATCATGGTGTAACAACCATTTGCATATCACCTCTTTATTATATACTAGAGGCCTGGTGCATAAAATTTGTGCACTGGGGGTGGGTGTCCCTAAGCCCAGCCTGCACCCTCTCCAATCTGGGACCCCTCAGGCAGTCGGACATCCCTCTCACAATTCGGGACTGCTGGCTCCCAACCACTCACCTGTCTGCCTGCCTGCTTGCCCCTTATCTGCTTCTACCTGCCAGCCTGATCACCCCCTAACCACTCCCCTGCCAGCCTGATTGATGCCTAACTGCTCCCCTGCCGGCCTGGTCACCCCCAACTGCTCTCCCCTGCTGGCCTGGTCGCCCCCAACTGCCCTCCCCTGCCGGCCATCTTGTGATGGCCATGTTGTGACCACATGGGGGCGGCCATCTTGTGCGAGGGTGTGACAGTCAATTTGCATATTACCTCTTTATTATATAGGAGGATTGCTGTTTGCAGTTTCTCACAATAGAGCCACCATGTTAAAATTGGGAATTTAACAGTTACTCTCTAGGATCCACTGTGCTTCTTTGATAGAAGTAGAACTGATTTTTTAATCTTGCTGCTTTCACTGGAGACTGGAAGGAAAAGCTTTTTATATTTTCTTTTTCTTTTTTAAAAAAAATATATTTCTTTATTGATTTCAGAGAGGAAGGGAGAAGGGGAGAGAGAGAGAAACATCAATGATGAGAGAGAATCATTGATCGGCTGCCTCCTGCACACCCCTTACTGGAGATCGAACCTGCAACCCAGGCACGTGCCCTTGGCCGGAATCGAACCTGGGACCCTTCAGTCCACAGGCTGACGCTCTATCCACTGAGCCAAGCCGGCCAGGCTATTTTTCTTATTTAATTGTTGGGAAGGGGAACCCATTCATTTATTTAACAGATGACTTCTTGTAGAATATAGTTCAGTTTCTTCATTTGCTTGGTATCTATATATATAAAATCCTAATATGCAAATAGACTGAATGGTAGAACAACTGAACAACCAGTTGCTATAATGTGTGCTGACCACCAGGGAGGGCACTCGGAACATGGCGGGTGTCAGCAGCAGGCAGCAGAGCATGGAACATGGCGGGCATCAGCTGGGGTGGGATGGTGGAACAGGTGAACGGGGGTTGGGGGGGTGCCAGACCAAGGCTGGGCCCTGTCACTGTCATCGGGCGAGCCTCTGGTGGTTACTGAAAATTCTTTGCTCCAGTGTGCTGTGGTCCTGCCTGGCGCTTGCATCTGCTGCTGGCGTTGGCCCTGCTTGCACCTGATGCCGGTGCCAGCCCCGACTGCTTGGCACCATCAGTGGGTGTGAGGGGCAGCTGCTGGCCCTGATCTCTCCTCAGGGCTTCTCCAACTACCCCTGCTCCTGAGGGGCGATCAGGGCCAGCATCCACCTCTCGCACCCGTTTCCAGCGATGGCCCTGCTCACACCTGCTGCCGGCGCCGGCCCCGGTCCCAATCGCTCGGCACCATCAGTAGGTGCAAGCGGCGGCTGCCGGACCCGCTGATGGTGCCGGCCCTGCTTGCATCCGCTGCTGGCACCAGCCCTAATCGCTCCGTGCTGTCAGCTGAGTGGGGCTGGCACCATCAGCGCATGGGAGCAGCGGCGCAGGAGCGGGGGCTGCTGGCAGACAGGAGAGGGGTGCCGTGGTGGGAGGGGCCAGTCGGGGTCGTGGAGGATGGGCTGAGACTTGTCCCTGTGCCCACTGCAGCTTCGCGGCCCACAGTTCCTTTCAAGGTGCATGAATTCGTGCTCTGGACCCCTAGTATAAATATATATCTGTAGCAACATGAAAATGGTATGTCCGTCTCTATTTTGAGATCTTGACTTTCAGGTAAGTCATCTAGGCTCTGCAGGATGACAGTGAAGCATGCCTGTTACAGACTTTTATCACTTCTCCTGATATATTTTTGCCACAATAGTTTAATCATGTTCTTGCTTGGTTACTTTAAAAAAATTGTGGTAAAATATACATAACAAAAGTTACCCTTTAAACCATTTTTAAGTGTACAGTTCAGTGGCATTAAGTATGTTCACATTGCTGTGTAAGCATCACCACCATCAACCTCTAGACATTTTTATCTTCTCAAACCGAAACTCTCTACCTATTAAACAATAACTCCCTAATTCTTTCTTCTTTGAGTTCTTGGCAACCATCATTCTACTTTCTGTCTCTGTTAATATAACTACTCTGCATACTTTGTATACTTGGAATCATAGTATTTGTCCATTTGTGTCTGGCTTATTTAGCACAGTGTCTCCAAGGTTCACCAGTGTTTTAGCCTGTGTCAGAATTTCATTTCTTTTTAGGACTGCATACTATTCCACTCTATGTGCATACCACACTTCATTGGTCCATTCATCAATAAACACTTGGGTTGTTTCCACCTTTTGGCTATCTATACTAATAATAGGGTAATATGCAAATTGGTGGAGAGGCCCCTCCGACGTGGGCCTGGCCTGGGGGTCCACAGGCCTCCCCCGGCTCTGGCCTACCTCTTTGGGACAATCCATCGAGGAGCCCTGGATGGGTGGGTGGGGCCTACCTCTTTGGGACTCCCGCACTGTGATAGGGCACAGGCCAGGCTGGGGGACTCTCCCCCTCTGCCCCGAGTGCATGAATTTCATGCACTGGGCCACTAGTTGTGAATAATTCTGCTGTGAATATTGGTGTATAAATATCTGAGTCCTTGCTTTCAATACTTGTGGGTATATACCTAGAAGTGGGATTTCTGGGTTATATAGTAATTTTTAATTTTTTGAGGAAGCTTGGTTACTTGTAAATGGTGATTTTATTATGAGTTCATCTGAAGGTAGCAATTGGCTTTATGTTTGATGGATGATGTTCCTCTACTGACTTTTTCTGTACTGTTTGTAGGACACTTGTACTGGAAATGATTCAAAAGGAAATGATTTACCTAGTTTTGATTTCTTTCTTTTAGCTTCTGCCTACTTATATTTATGTATCATGACATCTGGCAAGCACATTAAAACATGTTTCAACTTAGCATTAAAGTACTTTTGAAAAATTTTTAAACATTTCAGCTGATGAGTAAAATGGGAGTTTCTGTTCTAAAGTGTGAAATGTATCCAATGTAGAAGGAACCATTTGTTATGTGCAGATCTTTTCAGTCATACTTGTAAATGTGGGTAATCATCTTAAGAACATTATCTGTATGTGTATGTGACAAATGTGTCAGCAGTGTAGAGGTTTTTCAGTTTATTTTGCTGCCTTTGATTGAAATTCAAGGTACTTTTTTCATTTTAAAATGTTTTATATGTATGAGCTACTGATTACTGCTTATCTTTGGTATCCCTTCTTCATCCATTGAATAAGGTTTTAGAGTCTGCCGTAGGCTATAAATACTTCAGGTTTTAAATATAGCTGTAATACAGGAAGTAAAATTGGCTGAAGTTATTTGTTTAACTCCATTTTCTTTCCCTCCATATGTGAGATAGTTGACACACAGTATGAAATACAATAGGTTGAAATAGCTGCAGACTGACAGTGAATTGTCTCTTCTGATGGGTCTACCTCTCATTTCATTTTTTCTAAATGTCACAAGGAGGTTAGTTATCCCTGTATCTTGTTTCTTGAGATTATTGGATTATAAAGGCTCATGTGCTATTTTCTGGGAACCTCAGAGGAGACTTAGTGAGCCCACACCTTGGAGGTGGTGTGTTAATTCTGAAATATTTCTAAAGATTTAAAGTTTGTAAACACCTTTTCTTTAGGTTACTGGTTATTAAGCATTGGTCAGAGGCCAGCATTTAGTATCCATGTTCAAATCTACCATGGTGGCCTGTATAAGGGTGGGTTCTTGGAATATACATAATCTCCAACACAGATTCTGTAGCAGCCCTAGGCCCTTAAAACATTCTGCAGTGTCTGAGGATGTAGCCATTAGCTTAAAGGCAATTTCTGCAGTCATTGTTCAATGACTAATTTGTGGTTAAGGGTTAGCTAGGAATTCTTACTAGTTCAAAACCTAAATAATAACCTTGGATTGCTAGTAAGGAGTATTTTTACATTACTTAATTAGCAAAATGACATGATTACTAATTGTGGAGGATGTGTATGTGTGTTTTTCAGAATTGGCTAAAGCAGCAGTTCTCAACCTGTGGGTCGCCAACCTGTGGGTCATGACCCCTTTGGGGGTCGAATGACCCTTTCACAGGGGTTGCCTAAGACCATCAGAAAACACATATATAATTACATATTGTTTTTGTGATTAATCACTATGCTTTAATTATGTTCAATTTGTAACAATGAAAATACATCCTGCATATCAGATATTTACATTACGATTCATAACAGTAGCAAAATTACAGTTATGAAGTAGCAACGAAAATAATTTTATGGTTGGGGGTCACCACAACATGAGGAACGGTATTAAAGGGTCACGGCATTAGCAAGGTTGAGAACCACTGGGCTAAAGGGTATTGGGACTGAGGAGAAGAAAGAAGTATGTGATGAGGCCATTACGTGACTGTAGATGAATCATTCTATCTGTATATATAAAAGCCTAAGCAACCGTCTGACCATTCAGCTGGTAGCTATGATGCACACTGACCACTAGGGGGAAGACGCTCAACACACAGGCATGGAAACATGGAACAGACTGATGAATCTCAGAGGGAAGGCAGAAGGGGGGAAGGCAGGAAGAGATTAACCAAAGAACTTATATGCATACTAGAGGCCCAGTGCACGGATTCATGTACCAGTGGGGTCCCTCGGCCTGCCTGCGGGGATCGGGCCGAAACCAGCAGTCCACCATCCCCCGAGGGGTCCTAGATTGCGAGGGGCGAAGGCCAGGCCAAGGGACCCCACCGGTGCATAAATCCATGCACCGGTCCTCTATATTATTAAAGGCCAGTGGCCGTAACACTGTAATGACCAAAGGACTGGTCACCAGGAGGTTCATTCACGGGGCACCGGCAGCGTCCCTGGAGCATCGCAGGGTGCTGGCAGAGTCTGTGGAGCGTCATGGGGCACCGGTAGTGTCCACGGAGCATGCGAGGCTTCGGGGGTCAGTGGACATGGCCCTGATGGCAGGCTAGGCCTAGGGGAATTTTACACGCGCACGATTTAATCGTGCGCTGGGTCTCTAGTATATATATACAAGCCTAAGTGACCAGATGGCTGGCTGGTAGCTATGACGCGCACTGGCCTCTAGTATATATATAAAAGCCTAAGTGACCAGACGGCTGGCTGGTAGCTATGACGCGCATTGACCACAAGGGGGCAGACAGGCAGACACTCAACACAGGGACTGCCCCCTGGTGGTCAGTGCGCTCCCACAGTGGGAGCACAGCTCAGCTGACAGATGGGCATGAGACGCAGGGCTCACGGCTGGTGAGCGCAGCTGGCGGCGTGAGCTTCTCCCGCGGACACTCCCCCTGCATGCCTCAAACAGCAGCTGCAGCAGGCACAGTGGGGCTGGGATGAGTGGGAGTGGTGTGGCACCCAGCTTGGGCTCGGCTCCTTCCTGGCTGCCTGCCGCTTCGTGCACTACTTCGTGCTAGTGGGATCGATGTGGACAGCAGGCTGGAACCCAATGAGCTGGTGGACAAGGCCGGGCCGCGGTGGCGTGGAGGTCCACTGATCCCCGCAGGCCAGGCCGAGGAACCCCACCAGTGCACGAATCAGTGCACTGGGCCTCTAGTTGTGGATACATGGAGATGTCTTTTGTATTTGAAGATGCTGCTAATGTTAGTTTCTATTGACCTGCATTGGACTGAAAAGACCATTTTGAAAAACTGGCAGTCCTTCCTTTCTTGGGTACATATGATCTGTCCAGTAGTAAATGATTTGCTGTTGTTTCAAGGCTAACACCAGTAGTAGAGCAGTACTTTTCTTTAAATTATCCACTTGGTCTCTCATTATAGCATACCAGTGTTGTCAACTCACTGCTGGTTCTTCCTGGTTGTCTTCTGTTACATTGACTTAAAGTATGCATTAGTGTGTGATGGAAGTGACTCTTCAGCTTACTTTGTTTGGCTATCTTATATCTTTACTAGAGGCCCGGTGCTCGGATTCGTGCACCGGTGGGGTCCCTCGACATGGCCTGCGGGGATCAGGCTGAAACCGGCAACCCAATGCCACCTGCTGCTCCCGCTTGCCGCTCTTGTTTATCCTGGCTCTGCTGCGCCTGCTGCAGGCTTGCACCCAGTCAGTCCCGATCAGGAGAGGCTCGTGTAGCCTCAGCGGCCTCTCCAGCCGTGAGCCCTGTGTCTGATGCCCATAGGTCAGCTGAGTGGCGCTCCCACTGTGGGAGCACACTGACCACCAGGGGGCAGCTCCTGCATTGAGCATCTGCCCCCTGGTGGTCAGTGTGTGTCATAACGACTGGTTGGTCGCTTAGGCTTTTATATAGATAGTAAATTGCCTTCATAGCTTACTTAACTCCATATCCTGCACAAGCTCTCAATACAAGGATCTCATTATAAGAAGCTCCCTCACATTTGATGAAAATGGTGAAACTTGTCTATAAAATAAGATGGAATGACAGGAAGCTAAAGTATTGTACCTGAATGGTAGGTGGTATAGAACCATCTTAGACTAAATCAGCCATTTAGTTTAGATACAAACTTGATGTTTTGTTACATTGTACAAGTCAGTACCCAGGAGATTTCTTTAGATGGTTTATCTAATTCCTTGTTACATGGACAGTGCTTTAAACAAGGCTTAGGTGGGTAATCTTTTTCATCTCTGTCACTACTCAAAGCTTGTACATATTTTATGTCAATCTTTTATAAGTTCATATTTGACATTTGTCATTGGTCTGCCTGTCCCGTAATGTTATGATGATCCTATAAGTTAGACTACAAGGTATTAATATGTGATGCTGTGTAATTTGGGAGCAAAGGATTGCAACAATGATGACTAAATTTGTGTTTGGGCATCTTAATTTAATAACATAGGAAAAGCTCCTAAAAAAGGAGGGATATTTGATACCTTCATCTTGATTACTTGTTTATTGAAATCTTAACATTTAAGTAAGATTAAGTAGAATTATATTCAATTTTGACATGATTACATTTTTTAATATTTTTTTTTATTGATTTCAGAGAGGAAGGGAGAGGGAGAGAGAGAGAGAAACATCAATAATGAGAGAGACTCATTGATTGGCTGCCTCCTGCCTACCCCACACTGGAGATTGAGCCAGCAACCCGGGTATGTGCCCTGACCAGGAATTGAACCATGACCTCCTGGTTCATGGGTCAATGCTCAACCACTGAGCAACACCACCTGGGCTACATGATTACATTTTTGATTAGGCAGTAAAGCTGAGAGCACATCATGCTTTCACACTCCACTGGCTAATCATTTCCATTGTGAAATAACCCCAAGTATATTATTAAACTTGGCAGATGAACTTTTTTTTTTTTAGAAAAGAAAGCAAGAATTTATTGACCATAGCAAAAATATACTTAAGACAATGAAACAAGGAAGGGTATAAAAGAAGTAACAGGAGAGCCTAGGTTGGGCTGCTTTGGCTCTCTGGGAAGTCAGAGAAGAGGGGGCCTTGGAAACAGGTTCAGGGGGTTAGCCCTGGATAAGCTGCTGCTGCCCATGGCTCTCCTGGTTGCAAGTCTCATGGTGGTCCGTGAGGTTCGAAAGGTTGGCAGCCACTGATTTAGAGGTTAGGGGATACATGCCTGTCGGGGAATGAAAAGGGGAAAGGAATGGCAGGGGCCGGCTCCCTGGAGGGAGAGCCAGCTGGGACTGATGGGGCTGAACTGCTGCTGCCCATTGCTCCCCTGGTTGCAAGCCTCATGGGGTCCCTCAGAGGTTAGGGCAGTGGTCAGCAAACTGCGGCCCCTTGAGTGTGGCTCTTCCACAAAATACCACGTGCGGGCGCGCTCGTACAGTGCGATTGAAACTTCGTGGCCACACTCAAGGGGCCAAAGAGCCACATGTGGCTCGCGAGCCGCAGTTTGCCGACCACTGGGTTAGGGGATAAGTGCCTGTGGGGGAAGGAGAGGGAATAGGGAATGGCCCAGGCGTGTTCCCTGGAGGGAGAGCACGCCTGAACTTTTTTTTTTAATTCCCACTCAAGGATGTGTTTTTATTGACTTAGAGAGAAAGGGAGAGAGAGAGAAACATTGATGTGAGAGAGAAACATTGATCGGTTGCTGCCTCATATGCACCCTGACCAGGGATCAAATCCTAAACCTATATATTTGCCTTGACCAGGAATCAAACTCATAACCTTTTAGTGTACTGGACGAATCTGCAACCTATCATGCTAGGACGATGCTCCATCCAACTGCACTACTTGGCCAGGGCAGAAGCATTTTATTGAGTGCCTACTATCTGTTAGATACACACAGTAAAGTAAGCATAAAAATCCTTGCCTGCATGCAGCTTATAGTCTGATAGGGGAAGACATTTATTCAGCAAAGGCGTAAAATGTTTGGTATTTCAGTTGGTGATAATTGGTATTGAAAAATCAAAAACAAAATCAGGAAAGGTGATAGAGATAACTGTTAGCATGTGACTCAATGTGAGAGAAAGAGAAAGAGAGAAAGCGGGGGAGGGAGAGAGAGGGAAGAAGGAAGGGAGGGAGGAAGGAGGTATTGTTGAGAAAATAATATTTGAGCGAAGACTTAAAAGTCATCTTTGATTCCGTTCTCTTCCTCATACTTCACATCAGATCCATTTCCAATTCTTGTTGATTTTGTCTTCAAAATACATCTCAAACCTACCTAAGTAGGTGGATTAAATTGGCAGTGGCAGTTTGTAAAAGTTTTCTTCTGATTGTTTTTATTGTTCTCAGTGAATTAGGAATCAAAGTGCTCAGCTGAAAGTGAGGGTGGGGAATAGGAGGTAATGGAGGTTTGTGGAGAAAGGAGAAGGTGTGAAATTGTTCAGGAGAGTGGGAGAATGTCTGAAGCAGGGAAATATTGTATGATTGCCAGGTGGCTTTAAGAGCCCCTTGAGGTTTGTGGTCATGAATTTAAAGTGAGATGAGTCAGTATGGTTTTTTCCCTCCAGCCACAGTCAGCTGCAGTGGTATGTTTGGAGTAGATTTAACCATAGAGAGGTTTTACCAAGATAGTAGAATAAAACACGAGAGGGTCAAGGAATAGAGGATATGTGCAAGGCAGCGAATATGTTATGCTGTGGAATTTAAACTAGGTGAGGAGGGGAGGGAGAACATTAAGTGACTAAGAGATGGTGAAAAAAATGGTTGAATCAATGAATTGATGGACCTGGTGGGATTAAAAGATGTTGGAATTTGGATATGTGAGAGATAGCTATAAAGATAGTAAGTTGTGGTCAGATGGTAGAATACAAAAAATAAGATCATGGAGGCATTATCATGGGATGCATAGGTAAAGGGTGAGGTAATCAGAGGCAAGGAATTTAGAGAAAGAGTTAGGAATTCAGAGAGATGAGGTGTTAGAAACATCATCTATTTGAAATCATTTGGACTTAAGAGTGGTGTTAAAGAGAGTCACAGTGTTGGGGCTATCCAAAGAAAAAGAACCAGTA
The DNA here is from genome assembly GCF_000412655.1 of Myotis brandtii. Lineage (NCBI taxonomy): Eukaryota > Metazoa > Chordata > Mammalia > Chiroptera > Vespertilionidae > Myotis > Myotis brandtii. Next base: position 887,790 of record NW_005369706.1, on the reverse strand, counting down.
AGATCTCTCATCTATGTCCATGTCTATTATTTCTCTATATATTTGTCATGAATGAAATTTATTTTAAGGATTGGTTCATGCCATTATGGGGGCTGAGAAGTTCCATGATCAGCCATCTGCAAGTCAGAGACCCACGAAAGTTGGTGGTGTAAATTCCAGTTCAAGTCTGAAGGCCTGAGAACTAGGACCTAAGTTCCAGTGCAAGGGCAGACTGATAACTCAGCTCCACAGTCGGCCAAAGAGAGAGAGAGAGAAGGATGCTCTCTTCTTTTGCCTTCTTGTTCTGTTCCTCATTGGATTGGTAGATACCCACTTACATTGGGGAGGGCCATCTGCTTTATTCAGTCTGCCTATCCAGATGCTAATCTCAGATGAAAACACCTTCTATGTTTGGTCAAATATATGGGCACCTGTTGTCTAGCCAGGTTGACATAAAATTAGCCATCACAGCTAGATAATGTGTAATAAAGTTTTCACGTGATATTCAAGTAGAGGTTTTTTTTTTTTAGGGAAGAGGGAAGGAGACTGATTTGGAAACATCATTGAGGAGCAAGGAGGACACTTTCCTCACCCCCCAGTTCCAGTGGTATGAGGGGGTGGAGAAAGAGTTTTCATCACTTGAAGGCTGTGAGGGGTGTTTGGCTTGAAAGGAGAACAGGTTTCAATTAGAACAAGAAGACAAAGAGAATCTTCAGAGTGGAGGTTGAAAATGTAGGGCACAGTGGAATGGCTTAAAAATTTGGAGAGAGGTGTAAGGCAGATGGGGACAGAGCAGAGGATATGTAGAACAGTGTGGGGATTAGAATCTAGGAGGTGAGATTAGATTAAATTAGAATCATCTGGGGATTCTTTTGATGGACAGCATAAACAGAGATCAAGAACATGAAAAGATTAGGCCCTGATAGCAGGCAGATAATGGAGGTGAGGGTATGAGTGTTGGGAGGAAGGAAGGGCAAGGAGTCTGGATCTTGGGAAAGGGCATTTTATATATTTAAATTGTACAACATGATGTTTTGATATGCATATACACATGGTGAAATGACTACTATAGTCAAGTTAATCAACATTTTCTCACATAGTTACCTTTTAAAAATTGTGATACAAGTACCTGAAATCTACTCTCAGCAAATTTCCAGTATTCAATAGAGCAGTGGTTCTCAACCTTCTGGCCCTTTAAATACAGTTCCTCATGTTGTGACCCAACCATAAAATTATTTTTGTTGCTACTTCATAACTGTAATGTTGCTACTGTTATGAATCTGATATGCAGGATGGTCTTAGGCGACCCCTGTGAAAGGGCCGTTTGACCCCCAAAGGGGTCGCGACCCACAGGTTGAGAACCGCTGCAATAGAGTATTAACTGTGATCATCATGCACGTTAGATCTCTAGACTTAAATCATCCTACATAGCTATAACTTTGTACCCTTTGCCCCATTTCCCTGCCTTGGGTAACCACCATTCCACTCTCTGCTTCTGTGTATTTGAGTTTTTTAGAGTCCAAATATCAGTGAGATCATGCAGTGTTTGTCTTCTCACTTAGCATAATGTCCTCCAGGTTCATCCTTGTTGTTGCAAATGACAGGACCTCAGGAAGGACATTCTAGGTCCTGCTTCTTAAATATATGCCCATGGTGGGGAGGGATGTCTTACTCCACTTTAAGGGGTCCTCTTTTGATGAAACCTGAGGGCTCTCTTTTGATGATCATATATTAATGATTTTTGCTTTAGCTCGGCCAGTGTGGTTCAGTGGTTGAGCATCCATCCATGAACCAGGTTCGATTCCGGTTAGGGCGCATGCCCAGGTACGGATGATTCTCTCTCATCATTGATGTTTGTATCTTTCTCTCCCTTTCTCTGGAATCAATAAAAAACATTAAAATTTTTTATAAATAATTTTTGTTTTAAATCTTATTGTCTGATATTAATATTAAATTTTGTTTAGATTAACAATGTGCAGTCTATTTTTCAATTTTCTTTTTTTAAAGAAATCATTAAAAAATATATTTTTATTGATTTCAGAGTAAGGGAGAGGGAAAGAGAGATAGAAACATCAATGATGAGAGAGAATCATTGATCGGCTGCCTTCTACACACCCCCTACTGGGGATCGAGCCCACAACCCAGGCATGTGCCCTTGACTGGAATCGAACCCGGGACCCTTCAGTCTGCAGGCCGATACTCTATCCACTGAGCCAAACTGGCTAGGGCTTCAATTTTCCTTTTAGTTTTCCATCTTTATGGGTCATTTTGCTTTAAGTGTATCTTGGTAGTCTCTACATAGTTGGATTTGAAAAAAACTAACCTGATAATCTCTTTTTTGATAACTTTAATCTGTGTGTGTGTGTGTGTGTGTGTGTGTGTGAACAGTGTGTGTGTGATTACTGATAGTACTTTTAGACTTATTTCTGCCATTTTAGTTTATACTTTTTTTTTGGCTATACTTCTTATTTGCTTTCTATTATATACATAGAGTTCTTCTCTTATCATGTATACATGATGAACTCTAAAATTAATATCTTGCCTAACCAGCATGCCTCAGTGGTTAAGAAGCATTGACCTATGAACCAGGAGGTCATGGTTTGATTCCCATTGAGGGCACATGCCCAGGTTGTGGGCTCTATCCCCAGTGTGGGGCATGCACGAGGCAGCTGATCAATGATTCTCTCTCATCATTGATGTT
>NW_005369706.1:881973-884026 GCF_000412655.1 Myotis brandtii | reverse complement strand
GGGCATCAGGCAGGCAGGCAGGTGAGCAGTTAGGAGCCAGCGGTCCCAGATTGTGAGGGGGATGTCCGACTGCCATTTTGCAGTCAGATATCCCCTGAGGGGTCCCAGATTGCAAGAGGGTGCACCGGGCCTCTAGTATATAAATAAAAATATCTCTGAACAGTATAGGAACTTCAGAATGCTTTAAATCACATTTCTTCTCTCTATCCCAATCTGTTTTTATTGTTTGCCATTTTAGTTTTACCTTAAACCTTGCTTACTGTAAGTATTTCAAATGCATAGATAAAAATGGAGAATACAGTAAGTAGTCCCCCCCTTTTCCACAGTTTCATTTTCTACAGTTTCTGTGACTCCTGGTCAACTAGTCTGAAAATATTAAATGGAAATTTCCAGAAATAAACAATTCTTAAGTTTTAAATTGTGCGGCGTTCAGCTCCATCCAGCCCAGGACTTGAATTATCCCTTTGTCCAGCACATCCACACTGTATATGCTACCCTCCTGATAATCACTTAGGAGCTATCATGGTTATCAGATTGATTGTCTTGGTATCACAGTGCTTGTGTTCAAGTAACCCTTATCTTACTTAATAATGGCCCCAAAGCCCTGGTAGGGTATCTCAATAGGTTAGAGTGTCATCCTGATACGCCAAGGTTGTGGGTTCGATTCCCAGTCAGGGCACATACAGTGGATGCGTTGAACAACAAATCAATCTCTCTCTCTCCTCCCGCTCTCTCTCTCTCTCAAAAAAAAGTTAATAAAAAAAAAGAGATTTATATAAAAAAAATACTGTCCCTAAGGCGCAAGGGTTTGCTGGTAATTCACCTATGCCAAAGAAAAGCTGTAAAATGTTTTCTTTAAGTAAAAAAGGTAAAAGTTCTTCATTTAAAAAAGAAAAATTGTATGCTAAGATCTATGGTAAGAACGGATATTCTATCCATGAAATTGCCTAATTTATAAATCAAACTTTATCACAGGTAGTATGTATAGGAAAAAACAGTATATATGTATAGTATTCAATATTATCATCAATTCAGGCATCCACTGGGTTCTTGGAACATAAACCCTTTGGATAAGGGAGGACTACTGTAATATAGAAACACATGTATACTCACAACCGTGTTTGTTTAAAAATGGAAATTTCCAGAAATAAACAATTCTTAAGTTTTAAATTGTGCGGCGTTCAGCTCCATCCAGCCCAGGACTTGAATTATCCCTTTGTCCAGCACATCCACACTGTATATGCTACCCTCCTGATAATCACTTAGGAGCTATCATGGTTATCAGATTGATTGTCTTGGTATCACAGTGCTTGTGTTCAAGTAACCCTTATCTTACTTAATAATGGCCCCAAAGCCCTGGTAGGGTATCTCAATAGGTTAGAGTGTCATCCTGATACGCCAAGGTTGTGGGTTCGATTCCCAGTCAGGGCACATACAGTGGATGCGTTGAACAACAAATCAATCTCTCTCTCTCCTCCCGCTCTCTCTCTCTCTCAAAAAAAAGTTAATAAAAAAAAAGAGATTTATATAAAAAAAATACTGTCCCTAAGGCGCAAGGGTTTGCTGGTAATTCACCTATGCCAAAGAAAAGCTGTAAAATGTTTTCTTTAAGTAAAAAAGGTAAAAGTTCTTCATTTAAAAAAGAAAAATTGTATGCTAAGATCTATGGTAAGAACGGATATTCTATCCATGAAATTGCCTAATTTATAAATCAAACTTTATCACAGGTAGTATGTATAGGAAAAAACAGTATATATGTATAGTATTCAATATTATCATCAATTCAGGCATCCACTGGGTTCTTGGAACATAAACCCTTTGGATAAGGGAGGACTACTGTAATATAGAAACACATGTATACTCACAACCATGCTTGTTTAATCTTTTTTTTAATTATTAAATCTTTATTGTTCAGATTATTACAGTTGTTCCTCTTTTTTCCCCCCATAACTCCCCTCCACCCAGTTCCCACCCCACCGTCCGCCCTCACTCCCCACCCACTGTCCTCATTCATAGGTGCGCGATTTTTGTCCAGTCTCTTCCCGCATCCCCA
>NW_005369706.1:877129-880800 GCF_000412655.1 Myotis brandtii | reverse complement strand
TTGTAAGTAACACTGGGAGGGATTGGCCTCCAGGCCAATTGGCTGTGAGAATCAGCTTTGTCTGCAGTGGGAGAACTTCTGACCTGGAGCTCTAGGGAGGTGCTAATCTAGCCTCTGCCTGAGGCTATCCAGCAAACACCACCTCCATGCAAGGCTTGGGTGGGGCGGGTCCCAAGGGATCAACAGGGAGGGCGGAGCAGGCAGTTATGGCTGCTCTCAGTCCTGCCTTCAGAGACCCCGCTTCTCAGTGTCCTAGCAATTGCTGCAAGTACCTCCGAGAGAAAGCTGCCCTCGAGTTCTGACCGATGCCAGACAGTCCCGCTTCTCCTGTATGAGTCTAGGTCCCCAGAGACTCGCCCGGAACTGGAGCTCAGAGCCTGAGACTCCCTCCCGATTGAAAAAGACAACCGCGCCCTCAGCCGCCAGCCCGCTCCGCGTGCGCCTCTGTACCTTAGTATTTTACTTCCGCACCACATCTCCTCTGAGTCTCGGTATGCTTTTCTCTTTCCTTCTAGTTGTAGAATTTCCACTCAGCCAGCCTTCCTGTGGTTCTGGGTGATGTCCGTTCTGTCTTTTAGTTGTATTTTTGAAGTGGTTGTACGAGGCAGCAAACTCCAGTGTTTACCTATGCCGCCATCTTGGTTTCTCCCTTTAATCTTAATTATGCCAATTTGCTCTACATCTTTTTTTTTAATTGACTTTTATTGTTTATATTTTCAACATTCCATATATGCGGAAAGAATAATATAATGAATTCCCATGTGCCCTCATCTAGCCAGCAATTATCAACAATTTTTCCATTCTTAGTTTCATCTATTCTTGGTAATTACCTTCTTTCGATCAGTTGGTTTGGGTACTGTCAACGTGATCCATCCTTTTCTAAAAATTCTCCATGAGCCTTTCATCAATGGTTTCAGCCATTGGTGATTGTTGCCTAGATCCATCTGTCATTAAGGCTTGCAAAAAAATAGCATTTTTTAAATGCTATTATTGTTCTATATTTATTAGCTGGGATTCTTCTATAAAGATGAATTTTCCTTCATTAACTTTTTTATTACTCTGAAATATGGTTTATACAGGAGAGGCAGAATAAATGTTTTGGTTCTTTCTCTTCATAAATATTTAGAATAATGAAATGAGTTAGTGTCCCACCAACCTCCAAAGAGTGACCAATGAGGTTTTTTGTTTGAATATGATTAAGAATTGATTTTTATGTACTTAATATGTTTTAGGCACTGTAGACATTATTCTTATTGGTATTCATATTGTCCCATGTTAGTCTAGTGGGAACCCATTTAAGTTGGTTCCTCTGTCCTTAATAGGACCCCAGTAATCTTTGATAGCTTGATTGCTTTCCAGCGGTTCTCAACCTGTGGGTCACGACCCCTTTGGGGGTTGAACGACCCTTTCACAGGGGTCGCCTAAGACCATTGGAAAACACATATATAATTTCATATTGTTTTTGTGATTAATCACTATGCTTTAATTATGTTCAATTTGTAACAATGAAATTGGGGGTCACCACAACATGAGGAACTATATTAAAGGGTCGCGGCATTAGGAAGGTTGAGAACCACTGCTTTAAACACAAGAAAATACCTCAGGCTCATCTGTTTATTTTCTTCCATAAGCCTGGAATCAACCACTTATCTAAGGAACCTGGTTTCTTTTATTGGGACATGCTATTTAAAGACCACAATTTAGACGTTATATATATTTTTATTTATTTCAGACAGGGAGAGAGAAAGATAGAAACATCAATGATGAGAGGTAATCATTGACCAGCTGCCTCCTGCACACCCCACACTGGTGATCGAACCTGCAACCTGGGCATGTGCCCTGACTGGGAATCAAACCATGACCTCCTGGTTTATAGGTTAGCACTTCAACCACTGAGCCATGTCAGCTAGGCCGTGTGTGTGTGTGTGTGTGTATCTTTACTTTTATTTTTCTCTCTTTTTGGAAGAGAAAGGGAAGAAAAGAACATCCTTCCATTCAAAAGATAAGGATCTCTCTCCATTGGAACTAGTAACCTGATAGGGAAAAGCCGTGGGAGTAGGGTTTTGTGTGATTTTATAGTGTTCTGGGTGCATAGACATTGTCTTACAGTCGGCAGGATGTCTAGTGCAAACTTCCCTGGTCCATGACCAACTCATCCTGTCATGGGAGTCTTTTAGCAGCAAGCATCCTAACGGCTTTTAAATACTTGACCCGTGCCCATGCCCACACAGTATGGCAATCTAGAGAGAGAGAGAGAGAGAGAGAGAGAGAGAGAGAGAGAGAAAACCACGAGGGCCAGAGGAAAAGATGAAGGGAAGAACTAGAACACAGTTATTTATGTCCTTCAAGCCAAGGTGGCAAGGACTACTGGCTTACCAATGATGAAACAATCCGAGTTACAGTAAGAACAATCTGGGTTATGGCACCATTATGTTGTAGGTGGCAGGAACGGCAACAGGTGTCTTACCCATTGGGTCAAACTGGACCTGGGTTCAGCAATCTCGGTACTTGGGTTCTGGCTAGGAAAGAATTCAGAGCCAAGACCCAAACAGTAAGAGAACATTTATTTGGTAAATCATAGAGGTAGAAAAAGTAATTCCTAAAAGAAATGGGCTTAGGGAACAAGTTATAGAGGTAAAAGACGGGCCCTTGGAGCTTGGGAGCGAGGAAGCCAATGGTAACAGTGCTTAGGACAGGGAGGGGGAAGGGAAAGGGAATGGCATGGGTGTATGGGAAGGAGAGCACCCATATTTTTTTAAAAAAACAAAACAACATGGCAGTTATGTTGCCCTCCTTTCTTCCCCAGAGGTAGCCACTATAACATACTCAGTGACAATTCCTTAAATGCTTTAAAAATTTTTGCTATCTATCCTAAATAATAAAAGGCTAATATGCAAATTGACTGAATAGTGGAACGGCCAGTCACCATGACACACACTGACCACCGGGGGAAGATGCTCAATGCAGGAGCTGCCCCCTGGTGGTCAGTGTGCTCCCACAGAGGGAGCACTGTTCAGCCAGAAGCCAGGTTCATGGATGGCGAGCGCAGCTTATGGGGAGTGGGCCTAAGCCATCAGTCGAACATCCCCCGGGGGCTCCCAGACTGCGAGAGGGTGCAGGCTGGGCTGAGGGACACACTCCCTGCAATGCACGAATTTCGTGCACCAGGCCTCTAGTCCTATCTAATAATAGAAAAACATGGTAATTAACCGTACCTCCGACACGCTTCCCATTGGCTAATCATGGCGATATGCAAATTAACTGCCAACCAAGATGGTGGCCGGCAGCCAGGCAGCTGAAGCGAACAGGAGGCTTGCTTGCTCCAGTGAAGGAGGAAGCCAAGGTTCCCCGCCTGCCGCTGCTGGGCTCTGAGCTTGCACTCTAAGAAACAATGTTGCAATTATAGAAGCTAAACAAACACCATGCTTTCAGCCAGCTGGCTGAGCTGGAGTTGCAGCAGCGTTTCAATTATAGAACCCAAACAAACCCTAGATTCCTGCTTTCAGCAGCCGAGGTCTCAGAGCTGGAGCCGAGCCTGAGCTAAAGCCAGCTCTCAGTTTCAGTGACAGCCATAGAAGGTAAATAAATCCCAGAATAAAAAGAAAAAAAGAAAAAAAGGAGAGGTTGGGAGCTTCAGTCAACCGCCAGCCTGAAAACGGCCCTCAGCCCCT
>NW_005369706.1:874250-875843 GCF_000412655.1 Myotis brandtii | reverse complement strand
TTATCTCCCGAGGGGTCCCAGACTGTGAGAGGGCACACAAGTGGGGCTGAGACACCCCCCCACCACCAGTGCACAAATTTTTGTGCACCGGGCCTCTAGTATATATATAAAACCCTAATATGCAAATAGACTGAACAGCCTAACAACCAGTCGCTATGACGTGCTCTGACCACGAGGGGCGGGGAGCGCGCGTGGAACATGGCGGGTGTCAGCAACAGGCGGCAGAGTGTGGAACATGGCAGGCATTGGCCATGGCGGGATGGTGGAGCAGGTGAGCAGGGGCACCAGACCAAGGTCAGTCGCTGTCATCGAGGAGAGCCTCTGGTGGTTACTGAAAATTCTTTGCTCCTGCATGCCGTGGTCCTGCCTAGCGCTCCCACCTGCTGCCAGCACTGGCCCTGCTCACACCCACTACCAGTGCCTGGTGCCAGTCCTGATCACTTGGCACCATCAGTGGGTGCAAGCAGTGGCTGCAGGCCCGATTGCCCCTGAGGGCTTCTCTACCTCCCCCTGCTCCTGAGGGGCGATTGGGGCAGCAGATGCCACTCGTACCCACTGACAGTGCTGGCCCCACTTGGACCCACTGCTGGCGCTGGCCCCAACTGCTATGTGCCATCAGCGGATGTGAGCGGGGCTGGCGTCGTCAGCATGTGGGAGCAGTGACAGTGGGAGTGGGGCTGCCAGCAGACAGGGGCCTGGGACTGTGGCAGAAAGGGCCAGGCGGGGGCGTGGAGGATGGGCCAAGATCCGTCCCTGTGCCCACCGCAGCCTCACGACCCATAATTCCTTTCAAGGTGCACAAATTCGTGCACTGGGCCCCTAGTTTAAATATAGAATCAAGGCATTTGCATAGTCTTACATAGTTTTAGTTGTAGAATTACAATTCACACAGCTGGGGTTTTATTCTAGCAATGTCGAAATAAGTATATAAAAACAAAACTCAAAAAGTGTGGGGAAGGGAGCTCTGGTTGGTGTGGCTCAGTTGATTGAAGTGCTATATACCAAAAAGGTAGGGGTTTGATTCTCTGTCAGGGCACATACCTAGCTTGTGAGTTCAAGGAGCATGCAGGAGGCAACTGTTTATTCTCACATTGATGTTTCTCTCTCTCTCCCTGTAAAAAAAAAAAAAAAAAAAAAAAATTAAGTATAGGGAAGGGAAAGTAGAGGGAGGTACAAAAGGGCTGATTTCCTTCTCTTTTATATTAGGAATTAATTGATATTATTTAAAGTTTAAATATGTAGTTTACAAAACCATGAAGAACTCAATCACTTAATGTTTTCCACATTTAAGGTTAATTTTAATGAATCTTTTATGATCTGCTTTCTCGTGTGCATAGAAACAAATTTTAAGTTTAGCAATTCCTTTTGTCGCACTAGGTTGTTTTTCTTATCTTCAAAATCTATATATATAAACTAGTGGCCCAGTGCATGAAATTCATGCATGGGAGGGGGTGTCCCTCAGCCCAGCCTGCACCCTCTCCAATCTGGGACCCCTCAAGGGTTGTCTGACTGCTGGTTTAGGCCCGATGTGGGATCGGGCCTAAACCGGTAGTCAGACAACCCTCTCGCAATCCGGGACCGCTGGCTCCTAAC
>NW_005369706.1:864218-871905 GCF_000412655.1 Myotis brandtii | reverse complement strand
GGGGTGGCATCGCAACCTCCCGATCTGCCCTGCTCTGTGCATGACAGGGGGCGGCACCCCAATTCCCCAATCGGCCCTGCTCTGAGCCCGAGGGGGGGCTGCACCTAGGGATTGGGCCTGTTCTCTGCCACCTGGGAGCAGGCCTAAGCCAGCAGGTCGTTATCTCCCGAGGGGTAGACTGTGAGGAGGTCAGCAACAGGCGGCAGAGTGTGGAACATGGCAGGCATTGGCCATGGCGGGATGGTGGAGCAGGTGTGCGGGGGCACCAGACCAAGGCAGGGCACCGGTCACTGTCTTCGGGTGAGCCTTTGGTGGTTCCTGAAAATTCTTTGCTCCCGCCAGGCGCTCGCATCTGCTGCTGGCGCCTGCCTCAATCGCTCCGTGCCATCAGCGCGGCGGCAGGAGTGAGGCTGCCGGCATTCAGGGGACTGGAGGCCGCAGAGGATGGCCTGAGACCTGCCCCAGTGCCCACCGCCGCCTCGCAGCCCATAGTTCCTTTCAAGGCGCACGAATTCGTGCACTGGGCCCCTAGTGTATATATAAGTATACACAAACTAGAGAGTATTTCATTGGTTCTAAGATGTGTATCTCCTCTCCCCCAATTCCCCACCCCCCCATTTAATCTCTGAATTTGTGATGTGTTTTACAATTGATTATATTTTGACAGAGTTATTTTTTCCCTTATAAGATAATGTGTCTGGCTTCTTAGATTAGAAGGAAAACAGTATTTAAAATTTTACTCTTCAGCCCTGACCAGTTTGGCTCAGTGGATAGAGCGTTGGGCTGTGGACTAAAAGGTCCCGGGTTCGATTCCGGTCAAGGGCATGTACCTTGGTTGCAGGCTCGATCCCCAGTAGGAGGTGTACAGGAGGCAACTGATTGATGTTTCTCTCTCATTGATGTTTCTAGCTCTCTATACCTCTCCCTTCCTCTCTGTATAAAGTCAATAAAAATGTATTTAAAAAAATAAAAAAAATAAAACTTTACTCTTCATAAAAGCAGCATCATATTGGCTTATCTTTTGGCAATTTGCTTTACTTGCTCAGATGGTTTTTGAGATTTGTCCCATATTAATAAATGTAGCTCTGTTATTTTTTAAATTAATCTTTATTGTTGAGATTATTACAGATGTCCCTCTTTTTTCCTCCCATAGCTCCCCTCCACCTGGTTTCCACCCCACCCCAGGCCCTTGCCACCCTATTGTCTGTGTCCATAGGTAACGCATACATGCATATAAGATCTTTAACCTCTCCCTGCCCCCTGCCCCCTGCCCCCATTCCTCTGAGATTCGTCAGTCTGTTCCCTGTTTCCATGCCTCTGGTTCTATTTTATTCATCAGTTTATTTTGTTCATTGGATTCCTTGTTCGTTTATTTTTATTTTTAGATTCAATTGTTGATAGATATGTATTTATTGCCATTTTATTGTTCATGTTTGTTATCATTTTTTCTTATTCTTATTCCTCTTCTTAAAGAATACCCTACAACCCTTCATGTAATACTGGTTTGGTAGTGATGAACTCCTTTAACTTTTCCTTATCTGTGAAGCTCTTTATCTGACCTTCAATTCTAAATGACAGCTTTGCTGGGTAGAGTAAACTTGGTTGTAGGTGCTTACTATTCATATTTCTTGCCCCTACCTTCTAGCCTACAAAGTTTCTGTTGAGAAATCAGCAGACAGTCATATGGGTGCTCCCTTGTAGGTAACTAACTGCCTTTTACTTGCTGCTTTTAAGATTCTCTCTTTGTCTTTAATCCTTGGCATTTTAATTATGATGTATCTTGGTGTGGTCCTCTTTGAGTTCCTCTTGTCTGGGACTCTGCACTTCCTGGACTTATAAGTCTATTTCAATCACCAGGTAGGGGAACTTTTCTGTCATTATTTATTCAAATAGGTTTTCAATATCTTGCTCTCTCTCTTCCCTTTCTGGTACTCCTATGATGCAAATGTTGGTATACTTGAAGTGTCCCAGAGGCTCCTTAACTCTCTTCATATTTTTGGATTCTTTTTTCTTTTTGGTCTTCTGATTGGGTGTTTTTTGCTTTCTCATATTCCAAATCATTGATTTGATACTCAGAATCCTCTACTGTTGAATCCCTGTAAATTATTCTTTATTTTAGTTGTGTATGCTTAATTTCTGACTGGTCCTTTTTCATGTCTTTGAAACTCTCACTAAGATCCTTGAAAGTCTCACTAAGTCCCTTGAAGCTCTCATTGAGACCCTTGAGCAACCTTATAACCACTGTTTTGAACTCTTTATCCAATAGTTTGCTTGCTTCCATTTCATTTATTTCCCTTTCTAGAGATTTCTTCCATTCTTTCATTTGTGGCATGTTTCTTTGTCTCCGCATTTTGGCTGCTTCTGTGAGTTAGGGTTCCTTTTTCTCCACATCCTCTCCAGCACTTGTTGTTTGTTGATTTGTTGATGATAGCCATTCTGACAGGTGTGAGATGATACCGCATTGTCGTTTTGATTTGCATCTCTCGTGTAATCAGTGACTTTGAGCATGTTTTCATATGTCTTTTGGCCTTCTGTATGTCCTCTTTCGAAAAGTGTCTATCTAGGTCCATTGCCCATTTTTTGATTGGATTGTTTATCTTCCTATTGTTAAGTTGCATGAGTTCCCTGTAAATGTTGGAGATTAAACCCTTATTGGTGATATCATTGGCAAATATGTTCTCCCATGCAGTGGGCCTCATTGGTTGATTCTTGTATGTGCCCTGATTACGGATTGAACCCACAACCTTTGAGTATCAGGATGATGCCCTAACCAACTGAGCTACCTGGCCAGGGCAGGGAGAGTTACTAGTAGCTTCAGGTTTCTTAAATCTGGCCAAGGAAACAGGAGTTAGAGGGAAAGAATTTGAACTGTGTCCAGGGAGGGGAGAGTAAAATACTATTTGGAAGGAGGGGACCTGTATCCTGACAAGGTTCCTGAAAGAGCTGTTGCTGGATGGGAGATTCATTCATTTCAAGAGATATTTACTAGTACCTACTATGTGCCAGGCACTGGGCTAGGTCCTCAGGATATCATGTTAAACAACTAGATAGGTTCCTGCTTACATGGATTTACAATCTAGCACAAGCATGTCAAACTCGTGACCCGCAGGCTGCATGTGGCCCACAATGAATATTTTTGTGGCCCAGCCAATATAACAGTATGTAAGAAACGTATTAATAAAAATTTTGTAACTTAATTTTTACAATATCCTGTTATACATAATTATTAATAACGCACTACAACATTTGCTAATGACTGATTACTATAATCGTGTTGCATTCATTTCCCTTATGTGCCTTACCACAGGCGCACCATTTCTCTCCACTAATACCAGCAGCGAATATTTTAGCAACCTATTGCCACGTCCTTAGTCTTGTACTGAAGTGTTTGGTGTGTGCAACCGGAAATATTTCACTTTCGGAGAACAAGAAAAATAGGTTTATTTGCGTTACACTTATTAATTTGTGCAGTGTCTGTTAAGTTAATGTTCAAGAAAAAATAATAATTTTTATTAAAATGTTCTATTATTTTATGTTAACAATTACTCATTTATTTTAGCCCTTTGTATTCAGCATGTCTCTATCGAAATAAACCTACATTTCTATGAAAATTGAAGCTTTTGTTTTTTTGCGGCCCACATAAACTTAAACCTTGTTTATTTGGCCTGGGTCAGCCTTTGCCTTTGACATGCTTGATCTAGCAGGAAAGACAATTAAACAAGAAGTTAAAATTTAATGTGAATGCTATGATAGAAATAGTGAGGGTTCTTTAGAAGCCTATAGTAAAAACATTGGATTAGTCTCAGATAGGGGTAGGGTAGAGTGTAGGACTCAGGGGTCCTCAAACTACGGCCCGCGGGCCACATGCAAATACAAATATTGTATTTGTTCCCGTTTTGTTTTTTTACTTCAAAATAAGATATGTGCAGTGTACATAGGAATTTGTTCATAGTTTTTTTTTAAACTATAGTCCGGCCCTCCAACGGTCTGAGGGACAGTGAACTGGCCCCCTGTTTAAAAAGTTTGAGGACCCCTGGGTAGGTTCTGGAGTTAGTGACATTTGAACAGAGACCTGAAAGATGCGCTGGAATTAGCCAGGCAAAGAGAATAAGGAAGGAGAGTTATATGTCCAGCAGCCATCCAAAGTCAGTTTTATTGTAAGATTGGGACTTTTTGTGAGAATGAAGAATTAGGTAAATGGATTCTCTGTGGGGAGTGACCTTTTTTTAAAAATTTGTATAGGGCCTAAACTTTTTGCCCTCTGAACAAGAGAAAACCTTTTTATCTCCCTTTGTATTGTATGGCTCATTGCTCTAAGGACCCAGAACCCAGACTGATATTTCAAATCAGCCATATTATTGGTTAAATAGACTTTTGCATACTGACCTTTTGTTTTAGTTACCCAAATTTGAGTATAGGTATTACTCAGTGTTCAAAGCAGAATGCATTTTATTCTTTAAATTTTCTTCTCAAACTGATTATGATTATATTTTATTTCTTCTCACTGCTTGCTGGCTGGCTAAAAAAATTCAAATATTTGACAGTCTAGGAAAGTCAAAAAAGTTTAATTAAATTGCTACTAAATAATGTTTGTTTTAGTTATTTGGTGGCATAGAGGATTAAGGCTTTTTTCCTTAAAATGTGTAGTTGAGCCCTGGCCAGTATTGTACAGTGGTCAGAGTGGTGGCCTGTCTACCAAAGGGTGGTGGGTTCTATTCCTGGTCAAGAGCATGTACCTGGGTTGCAGGTTCGATCCCATGCCATGGGGTGCATGTTGGGGGCAACCAATCCATGTATCTCTCTCACATCGATATTTTTCTCTTTCTCTTTACTCTCTCTAAAATCAGTGGGAAAAAATATCCCCTGGTGAGGATTAACAAAAACAAACAAGCAAAATGTGTAGTTGGAAGTGCTTGTACAATGGAGAAAGTAATTCCATTTTCAGAGTATTATCTTGACGTCAGGCCCCCTTGTTCTTCCTATTCCAGAGTACCTTCTGCCATTCTGCCAGTTAGTTCTCAGCTCAGGTGTTTCAGTGTCTCTACAGAAGTTGAGCTTAGCTATGTTTATAATCTGTGAACATCAAATTCCTTTTTTTCTTCTAACAGCTAGAACATTAAGTTCCTTGCCAGTGATCTAAAACACATTGAATTCTACATCTTCAGATGCAAAAGATTTATTTTCTCTGAACTTAGATCATGATGTTTAAAAACGAAGAGACCTTAGAAATGGAGAAAGCTTAGGTTATTACATATTCATGATTATTCTAGTTCTGCTGCAGATATATACACAGTTAAAAACACTATAAATTAGCCCTAGTTGGTTTGGCTTTAGTGGATAGAATGTCGACTGTGGACTGAGGGGGACTGAAGGTTCCAGGGTTCGATTCCGGTCAAGGGCACGGTCTGGGACATGGTCATGGGCACATACCTTGGTTGCAGGTTTGATCCTCGTCCCCGTGCAGTAGGTAATCAATCATCTCTCTCTCATGTCTCTGTCTCTGTCTCTGTCTCTCTTCCTCCCTTCCTCCGTCCCTCCCTGTCCCCCTTCCACTCTCTATAAAAAAATCAATGACAAACTATCCTCGAGTGAGGATTAACAACAACAACAAAAAAAATCAACAAACAAAAACACTTCAGCCCTAGCTGGTTTGGCTCAGTGGATAGAGCATTGGCCTGCAGGCCAAAGGGTCCTGGGTTCAATTCCGATCAAGGGTTGCAGGCTCCTCCCCGGCCTGGGCCCTAGTCAGGGCTCGTGCAGGAGGCAGCAAATCGATGTGTTTCTCGCACATCGATATTTTTCTCTGTCTTTCCCTTTCTCTTCCACTTTCTCTAAAAATCAATGGAAAAATATCCTTGAGTGAGAATTAAAAAACAAAACAAAGCAAAAAACCACTATAAATTAGTGTTTTATTCCAGAGGATGTAGTATGACTTCCAGTCTCAAATAATTTAATCATTTAAAAATATTTGTAAATAAGTGAAATCATGCTAGTAAGCAGCAAGTTATTAACTGTGTGTGTGTGTGTGTGTGTGTGTGTGTAAATATAGGTGATTTTAAATGACACTTAGATTGGCATACAATTTGAAATACAATAATTGTCATACTGCAATAGTGACAGTTAAATTAAATCTGTCTTAAAAATATCTTTTTACCATGATCAAATCAAATATTTCAGTTGGGGGATGAAGGAACTGGGTGAGCATAATGATATTGTTTGATGTTATTTGGTTGGTAATGTAGAAAGCCAGGCTAAGTTTGACCTAACATTTCAGGCTAGGGTCTCCAGGCATGTTGTTGCAGTTGTCTGTTGCTGAGGAACAAAACCACTCCAAACTTGGCATAAAATTCTTATGGTTCTGGGTGTTGACTGGGCTCAGGCTAAGTTATTCTTGCACAAGTTCTGTCATGCACTTGTAGTCGCACGGGGCCTGGAGTTATCCCGAAGGCTTCCTTTCAAACTCACATGTCTGGCACTTGAGCAGGGAAGTCCAAATAGCTAGGAGCTGGAATAGCCAGAGCTCCGTGAACATCTTTATTTTTCACTATTTCTTTGTAGACTCTCCAGCATAGTAGCCAGACTTCTTACATGAAGAGGTTTAGGGCTCCAAAAGCACTTGTTCTGAGTAAGGGAGCCAGAAGGGAGTTGTATTATCTTTTATGACCTAAATTCAGAATCAGTGTCACTTTCACTGCATTTTGTTCATTAGAAGCAAGTCACTAAGTCCATCCCATATTCAAAGGGAAGGAAACTGGACTCCACTTCTTGCTGGGAGGTGTGTAAAGAATATGCAGTTGTATTTCAAAATAATTTCAGTCTTCCCTCTGGCCACAAATTCTTTACATTCCTCCTACATTCAAAACACACTTACCACTTCTCAAGGCCCCCAAAGTCTTATCTAGTACAGCATCAGGCTCAGGCTTGAGGTTCAGTATCTTGCCATCTAAATCAGGCCCAAGTGCAGGTAAGGCTGGATATGGTTCCTTGGGTATAGCTTCTTGAGTACTGTTGCTTTCACTTTAAAAACCTGTGAATTAAAGAGTCACATTATCTCCCCTTATATCCAGCCCACCCAATATGCAACAGTGGACAGGCATAAGATAACCACTATAGACACTCCTGTTCAAAAAAACAGGTGTATTAACTACAACAAGACTGTGCACAGAGCCCACAAAGGGTGCACCAAGAGTGTCCACCTCAGGTAATTGGAGAGGCTGAGCCACTGGGCCCTATAGGACACCTAGCACAGAAAGCCACTCTATCAACACAGGGAAGCAGCCAAAATGCGGAGACAAAGAAATAGGTCACAAATGACAGAAATGGAGGAAAGCAAACTACTGGATATAGAGTTCAAAACCACGGTTATAAGGTTTTTCAAGAATTTTCTAGAAACCACCGATAAATTTAGTGAGACCCTCGATAAATCTAGTGAGACCCTCGAGGATATGAAAAAGGACCAACTAGAAATTACGCATACACTGACTGAAATAAAGAATAATGTACAGAGATCCAACAGCAGACTAGAGGATTGTAAGAATCAAGTTAATGATTTGAAATACGAAGAAGCAAAAAACACCCAACCGGAAAAGCAAAAAGAAAAAAGAATCCAAAAATATGAAGATAATGTAAGGAGTCTCTGGGACAACTTCAAGCGTACCAACATCCGAATTATGGGGGTGCCAGAAGA
>NW_005369706.1:854056-863563 GCF_000412655.1 Myotis brandtii | reverse complement strand
AAGAGACTGGACAAAAATCGTACACCTAGGGAGGAGGACAGTGGGGGCGGTAAGGGCAGAGGGTGGGGTGGGAACTGAGTGGAGGGGCGTTATGGGGGGCGGGGAAAGAGGAACAACTGTAATAATCTGAACAATAAAGATTAAAAAAAAAAATACAGATTTAAGGAACACACTAGTCACTGGTTCAAAGCAGTTCTGAAATTCAGCCAGGCACATATTTCCAGTTCTGTGATCAGTCCTACTGCCTAGGAACCATTCTCCACAGCTTTTAGTTTTGCCCCTGAATTATTCTTTTCCATAAAATGTATCCAGTGTTTGCAGCTGAGTAGTTTTCTTAGCCTATTTCCTGGACATAGAGGTTTGAGTGTGTGTATGTGTGTGTGTGGCGGGGGGACACAGTTTGATTCCCAGTCAAGGCATATGTGTGGGTTGCAGGCTTGATCCCCAGTGTGGGGTGTGCAGGAGGCAGCTGATCAATGATTCTCATCATTGATGTTTCTCTCTCTCTCTCTCCCCTTCCCTTCCTCTCTGAAATCAATAAAAAGATATTAAAACAAAACAAAACTTTCAGGCTTTCACTAACACTTTCAAGGCCCTTCTTGCCTTCTCCTGCCATTGAGTCCCAAAGCCAAACAATTTAATTACCAAAATCTGTTTTGGCTGTCTATTGCTTTGTAACATAACATGCCAAATTTAGTGATGTAAAATAACATTTCTTTTTATCTTTTATGGTTCCTGTGTTTAGGCTTCACTAGGCAGTTGTGTCTCTCATTTAAAAGGCTTCCTCACCAAAATCTCTTAATGCAGTTGGAGTCAGCTGGTAGCTGGGTCTGGAGATGACTCCTCATTCACATGTCTGATGGCTGAGCTGGGAGTACTCAAAAACAGTTGGTACTCCTCAGACATCTAATTCTCTATGAGTCTTCGTCCAAGGGCTTTAGGGAACCTGGATATCTTATATGGTGATTCAGGCTCCAAAGTTGCCTGTCCCGGGAGAGAACCAGACAGAAGTTTTCTCAGCTTTTATGACCTAACTTCTGAGGTTGCTCAGTGTCACTTCTTCATTCTCTTTATGGGAAGTGACTCTACCTTTTGATGGGAATAGGATCAAAGAATTTGTAAACATGTTTCAAAACACAAAATGTCTCCTTTCTCCCCACCCCCAATATAAAAAAGTTTTGGAAGCTGGAATGTAGTGGATCTTGCCTTGTTAGGACAGGCTTTCTCTCTCTCTTTTTTTTTAATCTTTAATTTCTTTATTGGTTAAGGTATTACAAATGTGTCCTCATCCCCCCATTAACCCCCCCCCCCAGGCTTTCTCTTTCTTGTTGGTGGGGGTGGGGGTAGAGGTAGGAGATCAGTTCCCTTCATTTAATGTTCCAGAATGGATTTGTCAAGATGTCAAGAGCTGTGGAAGGAGACTTCACAATAACAAATGTCTCTTTTCTTCAGTAGAGATAGGGCTGGGAGCTTTGGACTTGACATTCTTTTTCTTTTTGTATGAGAGTAGGCATAACAGTGCTTCCATCCCCAAAGAGAAAGCAAACTAAACAAAATCTCTCAAACTATTGAAAGTTCTATCATTTAGCCTGGCTGGCATGGCCCAGTGGTTGAGCATCAACCTATGAACCAGGAGGTCACGGTTCGATTCCCAGTCAGGGCACATGCCCGGGTTTCAGGCTTGATCTCCTGTTAGGGGGCCTGCAGGAGGCAGCCAATCAATGATTCTCTCCCATCATTGATGTTTCTGTCCTTCTTCCTCTTCCTCTCTGAAATCAATAAAAACATATTTAAAAAATAAAAATAATAAAAGTTCTACCATTTATAGCTTCGTTTGAATTGATGAGTAACATTTTTGCAAGGGTTAAAGAGTATGTGTGCCTCTTTATCATTTATACTTTCCATTGAATTAGTTTAGCTAGCTTTCTTAATGCCTGCAGGGATACTTCCAAGGGAAATTTTGAAAAGGGGATAGCTGATAGAAATAATTTTAAATTTGGGGAATTCTAGAGCAGGTGGTAAAGCAGGTTAGATGAGACTTTGAATAGCAGTAGGGAATGATCTCTAGAACTTTACTACCTGACCTCATCTGAAAAGACTTTGTCCACCTTATGTAGTGATCTGGCTTTGGAAGTAAAATAATCAGAAAAATTTGTCTTTGGTGATACGTGCTTTGTAGAGGCTATTGTGTTATTTTCCCCTCCTTTCTCTCTAGGTAGAAGAAGGTGGCAGTGAATATGTTTTGCTGTATTTGTTTATGGTCATACAGGCAATGTGAATATTGATTTTTATGTTTTTTCCAGTTTTGCTTCTTTCTTTACCCTTCTTTCTGGTTTTGTGCACCAAATTCTCTGATTATCTGAGAAAAAGAAGATAGCTTAGTGAATAAGAAGTTATAATATAAGTAGCTGCCTTCCATTACTCTTCCCACTTCTGGAAAGAAGAAATGCCTGTATTTAATCATTTACCTGTTTTATTTTTCTTGGTATCCAGATCTATATATACATAGTTGAATTGGGGTACAGAAAAAAGCCTACTAACTTTTATTTTAAATGATTTGGTTATTTTATTTTTTAAGTGCCAGGTGGTAGAATTTTATGGTTTTAATTAACACGAATACAATGTGCACACAAGCTGTCTATTAATTTTCTGCTCTGTGCAGCTGGGCATTGGGATTGGTGACTGATGGCCAGTTGGGCTTTCCACAGTGGCTTGTGGGTCTTTGAGGAGAAGCTGTGAGCAATCTCAGCACAGTAAGATTTATTGCACATCAGCAGACCTTCAAGCTCCTTGACATTGTGGACCACGAACTTCCAAAAGTCACTGGGCAGCGTGTGCTTTGTTTTCTTCTTGCTCCCATAACCAACACTGGGCATTAAGACCTGGCCCTTGAATCTCCTGTGCACTCTATTGCCTCTGGGTTTCTGCCAGTTACACTTAATTTTGACATATCAATCTGACTGGTGCCAGATGAACTTCTTGGTCCTTTTTTTTCTTTTTAATTTAAAAATAATATATTTTTATTGTTTTCAGAGAGGAAGGGAGTGAGAGAGAGAGGCAGAAACATCAATGATGAGAGAGAATCATTAATCAGCTGCCTCCTGCACACCCCACACGGGGGAATGAGCCTGCAAGCCAGGCATGTGCCCTCACTGGGAATTGAACTGTGACCTCCTGGTTCATAGGTTGATGCTCAACCACTGAGCCACACCAGCCAAACTTAAATATATTTTTATTGATTTTAGAGAGGACGGGAGAGGGAGAAAGAGATAGAAATATCAGTGATGAGAGAGAATCTTTGATCAGCTGCCTCCTGCACACCCCACATGGGGGAATGAGCCTGCAAGCCAGGCATGTGCCCTCACTGGGAATTGAACTGTGACCTCCTGGTTCATAGGTTGATGCTCAACCACTGAGCCACACCAGCCAAACTTAAATATATTTTTATTGATTTTAGAGAGGACGGGAGAGGGAGAAAGAGATAGAAATATCAGTGATGAGAGAGAATCTTTGATCAGCTGCCTCCTGCACGCCCCCACCAAGGACCGAGCCTGCAACCTGGACTTGAACCCTTGCCTGACTGATGCTCTACCCACTGAGCCAAACTGGCTAGGGCAGTGGTCGGCAAACCGCGGCTCGAAAGCCACATGCGGCTCTTTGGCCTCTTGAGTGTGGCTCTTCCACAAAATACCACGTGCGGGCACGCATGTACAGTGCGATTGAAACTTCGTGGCCCATGCGCAGAAGTCGGTATTTTGTGGAAGAGCCACACTCAAGGGGCCAAAGAGCCGCATGTGGCTTGCGAACCGCAGTTTGCCAACCACTGGGCTAGGGTATTGGTCCTCTTTTTAACAATCTTAGGTTTCACAAGGGGTCTGAGGGCAGCCATGATGCAAGTAGAAGATAGGTGCCCAATTCAGTTATTTTTTTTATATGATATTTAAAAAATGATGTTACATATGCTAATAATTTGTAGTATGAGAACCTCAAGAAGAGTCAGAAAAGGAAGTTCTGGAATGAGTTGCATTCCCAAGGAAGAGAACAATACATCTTGAACTACTGAAAATGGGGAAGACTTTTCACTACAGTTCTTTAACTTCAGTTGCAACTTGGAAGAGGTAGCATCTTTTGGGATTAGTATTCTGTACCTTTTTCAGTTGTTTATCTGCATTTTCTTTTCTCCTTCCTTCCAGTTGACACACATTTGGTTTGGAGGGAGTAGAGGTGGGAGAAGGAAGAGTTAATTTTTCATGCTTTTAAATCTGCTAATATTATTTAACTGATTTCACCTAGATGAAAACTTATTTTTTAGAATAGTCAATACATGGTATGTTGCATGCATTATGTATTCATTTAAAGCAGGGGTGGGGAACCTTATTTCTGCCAAGGGCCATTTGGATATTTATAACATCATTCATGGGCCATACAAAATTATCAAGTTAAAAATTAGCTGCTATATTTGGTCATACATTTAATTAACTCATCCCAATGCCTTGACAGGGCCAAACCAAGTAATTTTGAGGGTCTTATATGGCCCACGGGCCAGATGTTCCCCACCCCTGATTTAAAGAATTATAGTAGCATGAATTTATGAACGATACGGATAGCATATTATTTCCAGTCTAAAATTGCTCTGTTCATTTTTGGACATAGTAATTACCTGCTAGAGCAATATTTTTCTGGCATGTTATAAGCCATGAGAATGGTTTGGAATGGATCTGAATGAAAGGTTTTTGGTGCAACTCAATTTTATTCTTTTTTTCCTTAGAGTGTTGGTGGAGTGGTTTGATCTTGAGAGAGGAGAGGAAAAAAGCTGCTTTGTGAAAGCAGTAATTCCATAGAGACTGGTGGTATTAGAAATATTTTATTTTTGGGGTTTAGAAAGTCAGAAGACCTAAGCATTAATGTGCTCTCTCCCCATGTATTAATGAATTTAAAATATGTTGCTGAGGCCTGACCGGTGTGGTTTAGTGGTTAGAAGTTAGCCTGTGCACCGAGGATCATGGGTTCGATTTCCCATCAAGGGCATGTACCTGGGTTGCAGGTTGGAGTGTGTGCAGGAGGCAACCAGTCGATGTTTCTCTCCTCCCCTTCTCCTCCCTCCCATCCAATCTCCTTAAAAATCAATGGAAAAAATATTCTCCAGTGTAGACTAACAACAAAAAATAATAATAAAATAAAACATATGTTGCTGATTTAATGTTGAGTTTGTGTATTAACTTCTGGTTTGGGCTTCTTTAAGCAGTATGTATATATTAAATCAAGTTAGTTTGTTAAAAAATATTTAATTATTCTGTTCTTTCAACTGACATACAATATTTTGAAAATATTATTTTGAAAAGACAGCTATTATTTTGAAAGTAACAGATGTATTTAATATTTTTGTGACTGTACAGATGTTACTGGCAAAAAATCTTTGGATCATAAAAAGCGTTTGTCAAATGTGTATTTTTAGTTTGGTGTAAAAATGTACCATCTATATTATTGGTGAGTGTAATTAACAAAAGTAGTTCAGATAAAAGAGTCTAAGTCTGAAATGATGAAGCTTCTGTTCTTAAGACAGTGCTTTATTTACACTAAGCATAAGGAAAAAAAACAGCTGGAAATACCATTTGAAAGAATTCTTATGTTAGTTATGGGCTCTTTCAAGAACTACCAGCTTTAGCAATGACTATGCCTCTTAGAGTCTTAAAAATTTCAGAGCTGGGAAGAGACAAGACAAAGTTTTATCTGGTCTTCTTTAAATATAAACATGAATGGAAAAGGATGTTTTCTTCCCTTGAGCTTTTGCATTAAAATTTTCATTTTCCATGGTATTTACTACATGTTGTATGAAATTCATTGTTAAAGGATTTTTTTATTTTTAAATAGGCAAAATCACTATTTTCATACAAACATGAAATGAACACATGTAAAAAATATTACTAAACTGATTAATTATTGAGAGAACCAGTAAGAAATTAAAAGTAGTTCAAAGGAAAATTCAAAGTACCATGCATATTTAGGATCAAGAATGCTGAAATGTATTTACAGGTTGACACAAAACTGGCTTTTTCCACTTGACATGTGGGAAATCATTCCTCCTTTCACTGGACAGAATCTGTTCGCTTATGTATAGACAAGTATCCTTTGCATTGCTCTCAGTTATCTACAACTTAACATTTCTAAAATAGCTCAAAGATCATAAAGGATACAAACCCTGTAGAATCAGATAACTAGGAAGGGTGCACATTACATAATGCCAATAAAAAAATATAGATATGTTTATTGACTTCTGAGAGGGAGGGAGGGAGGGAGAGAGAGAGAGAGAGAGAGATATCAATGATGAGAGAGAATTATTGATAGGCTACCTCTTGCATGCCCCACACTGGGGATTGAGCCTTCAACCCGGGCATATGCCCTGACTGGGAATTGAACCATGACTTTCTGGTTCATAGGTCAACGCTCAAGCACTGTCACGCTAGCCGGGCCACAGTGTCAGTTTTTTCATTGAAGATGCCCAGTGATCTTTTTGGTTCATTTCAAAGTCTTTTACAGTTTTCTCCATCATAAAAGGGCAAAATAAATGGGTCTGTATTCTGGTTTTTGACAGCAAGGCAAATGTCTGTTAGTCTTAGGGCAGCGGTTCTCAACCTGTGGGTCGCGACCCCTTTGGCGGTCGAACAACCCTTTCACAGGGGTCGCCTGAGCCCATCCTGCATATCAGATATTTACATTACGATTCATAACAGTAGCAACATTACCATTATAAAGAACCAAGAAAAAAAATTTTATGGTTGGGTCACAACATGAGGAACTGTATTTAAAGGGCCAGAAGGTTGAGAGCCACTGGTTAGGGTCTTACTGTTTATTCCTTGTAAATAAAATAAGTTTTTAAAACAAAAGAAAATCAAGTTATTCTTAAGTGGATGTTTTCTGGTATTTAATCAGCATTAGAACACTTCCTCAGATTAGTGTTTGAAGTTTGGACAGATAGTTAAACTGTAGCTTCAAATGGTTAGGTAGTAAGTTCTGTAAGACTACTCAGGGCCTACTATTTTATAGGTATTTAAATAGTTAAAAAATAGTAATAATAATTTGAAGGGAGGTGAAATTCTTCTGCCCAATTTTAGTCCTTAAAAATACATAGTGCCCAGCCGGCGTGGCTCAGTGGTTGAGCATTGACTATGAACCAGGAGGTCACGGTTCGATTCCCGGTCAGGGCATATGCCCAGGTTTCAAGTTCAATCCCCCGTAGGGGGCATGCAGGAGGCAGCCAATCAAAGATTCTCATCAATTGATGTTTCTCTCTCTCTCTCTTTCTTTCTCTCTCTCTCTCTCTCTCGCCCTTCCTCTCTGAAATCAATGAAAAAAAATTTTTTTAAGTACATATTAATTTGTTACAACTTTAGCAACTTCCCCATGAAAATACTTTTTACCTGGGTAGTTGAACGTAGGGAGGAGAGGTCACAGAGTTGGCATTATCTACTCCAAATTCGTACTAATTTTAACTGGACCTTTGTTTATTTTCCTTATATTTCTTCCCTTGCATATCTCTGATTTTGAAACGCCAGTGTGGTATAGTGGAAAGAATAACCTAACATGTGCCGGGCACTATTACATTCTCTATACACAAATTTCATATAATTGTTTAATATTTATTATTCGTTTTATTGGAGAATTTGAGATTATAAAAATTTCCCAAGATCAAATAACTAAGTGGTGAGGTGGTGATTCAAACCCAGGTGTACGAGACTAAATTTCAGTAGTTTTCAAGCCCTCAAGCCTTGCAGTCATTTGGTATGACCTCTTCTATCTCTGTATTTCTTACCGTTTTGCTTGTTTCAGAAGTATGTTTCTTTAATTTTGCAAGGTTGTTGTGAGGATTATATAAGATAATGTGTAGGAAATTGCTCAGTACATTTTCTGACATATATTAGGTATTAAATAAAGATTAATTGAGCCCGGTCCATGTGGCTCAGTGAGTAGAGCATCAGCCTGCGGACTGAAGGGTCCTAGTCAAGGGCACATGCCTGGGTTGTGGGCTCAATCCTCAATGTGGTGCATGCAGGAGGCATGGTTCTCTCTCAACATTGATGTTTCTATCTCTCTCTTCTTCTCTGAAATCAATAAAAATACATTTTTAAAAAAGATTAGTTGAACCTGAATATAAGGTTAAGTTTATCTTTGATTACCTTTCTATCTTTTCCTTTTCAGTTATTTTCTCTTTCTACAAGTATTATCTTTCTCTGTAGTATGTTTGATCTTTCCTTCTCTCTCTTTTTTAAAAGATTATTGATTTTTAGAGATGAAGTGAGAAGGAGAGAGTGAGAAATATCTATGTGAGAGTGCAACATTGATCGGCTACCTCCTCCATGCCCCCCACCAGGGACTGAGCCAGAAACCAGGGCATGTGCCCTTGACAGGGAAGCGAACTGGCAACCTCCTGGTGCACAGGATTACACCCAACCAACTGAGCCAAACCAGATAGGGCTTTCTTATACTGTTTTGAAAGAGTGTTCCCGATTTTGGGGTAAAACTTACCTTTTAATTTTGCCATCCTAGAACTCTGGCTGATATCCTATTTCTTTCATTTCTTTATTGCCAAACTTCTCAATTGAGTAGTTAAGGGGTTTGGCCTCCACTTTTTCATCACCTGCTCTTATAGTAAACTCCTGCATTCTGGTATACTATAATTCTCCCCTGAATCTGAAACAGCAGCACTCTCCCACTCAATCCTCCCATAAGGCTTAGAATCTAGTAGGCATTCAATGAATATTAGTTGAATAATGAATGAAATAGAAGCTTTAAAAGACTATCACCGAGCCCTAGCTTGTTTGGCTCAGTAAATAGAGAATCAGCCTGTGGACTGAAGGGTTCCAAGTTCGATTCTGGTCAAGGGCACATACCAGGGTTGCAGGCTCAATCCCCAGTGGGGGCGTGCTGGAGGCAGCCAATCAGTGATTCTCATCATTGATGTTTCTATCTTTCTCTCCCTCTCCCTTCCTCTCTGAAATCAATATATATATTAGTATATTTTTAAAAAGACTATCACTGAGAGCTATCTAATACTTTCAATCATGGATTTAAAGAAATCTGATAAGAGCCCTGGCAGGGTGGCTCAATTAGTTGAAGCATTGTCCCATACACCAAAAGGTTGCGAGTTCGATTCCCAGTCAGGGCGCATACCTAGATTGCAGGTTTGATCCCTGGTTGGGGCACCTACAGGAGGCAACTGATTGATGTTTCTCTCTCTCTCTCTGTCTTAAATCAATAAAAACATACTCTTTGGTGAAGATTAAAATAAAAACAGAAACAAAACAAAACTTAAAAAAGAAAAGAAGAGCCCTGACTGGTTTGGCTCAGTGGTTGGAGTGTCAGACCTGGGACTGAAGGGTCACGGGTTCAATTTCCGGTCAAGGGCACGTATCTGGGTTGCAGGTTCCCCAGCCCCTGTAGGGGCAAGTGCTGGAGGCAACCAATCTATGTGTCTCTCTCACCTCCATGTCTCCTTCCTCCCTCCCTCCC
>NW_005369706.1:850066-852742 GCF_000412655.1 Myotis brandtii | reverse complement strand
TCCCTCCCTTCCACTCTCTCTGAAATCAATGGAAAAAACATCCTTGGGTAAGGATTTAAAAAGAAAAGAAAAGAAGAAATCTGATAAGAAACTACTATACCTAAATTCAGTCTAACTGGATGCTCTTGTATAATGTGAGTTTTGTTGGTTTTTTGGATTTTTTGGTGTTTTCTTTTGAGAAGCCCATGGTTTGTATCAGATTCTGGAAAGAAATTTAATATACGTTGTTTTAGAGAAAGTTTTAACTCTCTCAAGGAAAATTTTTTAGCAAAAGCATCTTTTCTATTTTTCCTATCAAGAGAACTCAGACCATTCTTTTCCCAGTTCAGTGATACTCAGACTTTGGTTCTTGAACCCCATGTAGGCCTTTCAGCAGCTGTCTTTTTCTAAGACCTCCATTGTTTT
The DNA here is from genome assembly GCF_000412655.1 of Myotis brandtii. Classification (NCBI taxonomy): domain Eukaryota; kingdom Metazoa; phylum Chordata; class Mammalia; order Chiroptera; family Vespertilionidae; genus Myotis; species Myotis brandtii. The sequence continues at coordinate 852,337 of NW_005369706.1, read as the reverse complement.
AATCAGATTATGCCACAATAGGGTAATAACCATGCTGCCTTTGGTTAATGATAACTAAAAAGGTAGATTCTTTTAAAAACAGCAGTTCCAGCTTTGATCAATTGATTTCTCTTTAGTCATTTTAACAAGTAGACTTGTTAACAGTTAATATTTTTGCTTTAGCTGTCTAGTAGATAGTATTAATTTGCCAAAAGTTGTTACAAGTTTTCTTTGATATAGTTGAAGTCTTTTTATCTATTGCTATTCTATCTTATATAGTTTATTGTTAATTGAAAAAGTTGGTTAAAGCAGGAGATTAAAATGATACATATACACCATAAGCATTTTATTTCAGTTTGAAACAAATAAATATACATTTATTCACCAACCTTATGATGTATTAACTATACGCCTGCTGATTAGAGTTCTTCATCTTTTTGGCATTAATTACATCCTGTGATTCATTGCTTGAAACTTCCAATTACAGTTTTTCTAAGTGGAAGGAGAGCTCTTAGTTACTTGAAACAATGAGTATAGGCTCCTCCTGGATTTTTTAATTTGCCCCAGGCTTATTTATGTGTCTTAACACACTTAAATTGAGGACAGTTTATTTATTTATTTTTAATTGAATTTATTGGGGTGAAGTTGGTTAATAAAATTATACAGATTTCAGGTATACAATTCTATAATACATCATCTGTATATTGTATTGTGTGTCTATCACCCCAAGGATAGTTTTTCAAATTATTTCTATTTAGTCTTCTAGAGCCTTCAACTTAGTTTTCAAAGAAAGAGCAACTTTTTTACATTCAGAGTTTATTAATACACTTAGGATTTCAGTATAATTATGTAATTGTAATTATGGGCACAACTGGCATTGAGTAGTTTTGAGAAGAAGTACACTGATCCAAGAGTAGTGTAGTGGGAGCAGAAATGCCCCCATACCAGTGTTGCCTGTTAGCTATCAGTGTTCAGTCAGGGGTATGGGCAGTGCATGGTAAAGGGAATGGAGAATATCAGGTAAACTGTCACATTAAGAGGTAAAAGGATGTCTAGCTTATTTGGTAAACTTTTAAAAATATATATATTTTATTGATTTTTTACAGAGAGGAAGGGAGAGGGATAGAAAGTTAGAAACATCAATGAGAGAGAAACATCGATCAGCTGCCTCCTGCACACCCCCTACTGGGGATGTGCCCGCAACCAAGGTACATGCCCTTGACCGGATTCAAACCTGGGACCCTTCAGTCCACAGGCTGACGCTCTATCCACTGAGCCAAACCAGTTAGGGCTGGTAAACTTTTTAGTGTAATAAACACAAAATGAAATGCAGACTGCTTAAGGGAACCATTTGATACACTTTGACACAGTGAACACACCCATAATAACCATTATTCAGGTCATGGTTATAGGACATTACTAGGATCCTAGAAGCCTCCCTTGTGCCCTCACCCAGTTTCTCTCTCACCACTATTCTGACCTCTATTACTATAGATTAGTTTTGCTAGTTCATGACTTTCATATAAATGGAATCATACAACATGTACTCTTTTACACCTGACATTTTTCACTTAGCATCGTTTTTGAAAGTCATCCGTGTTATATTGGTAGCTTGTTCTTTTTCTTTGTGGCATAATATTCTATTCTGCGAATATGCCACAATTTGTTTATCCATTCTGTCATTCATAGATGTTTAGCTTTGTTTCTAGTTTTGGACTCTTACAAAGAATGCTGCTATAAACATTCTTGTACATTAACTTGATACACATATACATACATTTTTGTTGAGCATATACTTTGGAGTGGGACATCAGGATCATAGGATATGCTTATGTTCCACTAGCAATATGTGAGAATCAGTTACTCCACATTCACCAATGGCACTTAAAAAAAACTTTATTATGTACTTATTTATTTTGTCATTTTGTTTATGTTGTATACTTGTTTTTTAAAAATATTATGTAGAATATTTATGAAATCACCATCTAACCTAAGCAGTTTAATATTGAATATTGACAATATCTTACATATTCTCCTAATGTCCCCTTGGCTTTCAAGGTAAGTGCTATTCTAAATTTATTTTTTATTCTTTTCATTGCCTTCTCAAATAATAGTTTTATTTGAAACTATTTATCAGATACATATGTGTGTCTAAATAATATATTGTCTAATGTTAGTTGTATTTGAATTTTTATGTCTCCTTTTTTCCCCCATAGTTGTATTTGAATTTTTAAAGTTTTTTTTAATATATTTTATTGATTTTTATTTATTTTATTTTATTTTATTTTATTT
>NW_005369706.1:847674-849047 GCF_000412655.1 Myotis brandtii | reverse complement strand
TAGAAACATCGATGAGAGAGAAACATCGATCAGCTGCCTCCTGCACACCCCCTACTGGGGATGTGCCCACAACCAAGGTACATGCCCTTGACTGGAATCGAACTTAGGACCCTTCAATCCGCAGGCTGAGGCTCTATCCACTGAGCCAAACCGGTTAGGTCTGTATTTGAATTTTTAAAAAAGATATGCTGTATGTAACCTGGAAATTGATTTTTCTTTCTTTTTTAATGCTTAACATTATATTGCTAAAATTTATCCATATTGTTCCATATAGTTGTAGTTGACTCACTTTCTCTGCAATATATCATTTAGTGAATACATCACAACTTACTAATTTTCCTGTCAATAACATTTGGATTGTTTCCATTTCTTACTATTATGAAGTCTACATGTTTTTGCATGTACCATGAGCAAGAATTTCTCTTGGTACTTAGGAATGTAATTTCTGGGTCATAGGATTGATAAATGTTTTACTTTACAAAAGAATGCCTATATTCCAAAGAGGTTGTACCAGTTTACACTCCTGCCAGCAGTAGATCATAGATGAAATCATGTTCATTATGAGAGAATTTAAAATTACAACCTCAATTACTTTTAGAGATATAGGGCTATTTAAATTTTCTATTTTTGTGTGTATCTGTTCAGTAACTGGCATTTTTTAAGAAATTTATTCTCTAAATTTTCAATTGTATTTACATACTGTTGTCTCTATGGTTGTATTATATTTTTGTCCATAAAATCTATTCTGATTCTTTTATTTAGAACATCACTAATTCATATTTTACATAAGCTCACTCAACTTTAATATATTTTTATTGATTTCAGAGAGGAAGGGAGAGGAGAGAGAGATAGAAACTTCAATGATGAGAGAGAACCATTGATCGACTGCCTCCTGCATGCCCTCCACTAGGGATCAAGCCCGCAGCCAGGCATATGCCCTTGACTAGAATCGAACCCAGGACCCTTCAGTCCACAGGCTCTATCCACTGAGGCAAACCAGCCAGGGCTATACTGATTCTTTTTTTAAAAAAACTGAATATTGTTTTGGGGTTTTTTTCCCTTGATCAGTATTTCTAGGGATATTTTTGCTGGGCCGACAAGTAAATTTTTTCTTTCATATTTTTAAAATCTTAATGCATTACAAATTTTAAAAATTTTGGTAAAATACATATAACATAAAATTGACCATTTAAACCAGTGGTTCTCAACCTTCCTAATGCTGCGACCCTTTAATACAGTTCTTCATGTTGTGGTGACCCCCAATTTCATTGTTACAAATTGAACATAATTAAAGCATAGTGATTAATCACAAAAACAATATGTAATTATATATGTGTTTTCCGATGGTCTTAGGCGACCCCTGTGAAAGGGTC
>NW_005369706.1:843096-846268 GCF_000412655.1 Myotis brandtii | reverse complement strand
TTTTTTTCTTTTTTTTATTTTATTCTGGGCCAGCTTTAGCTCTGGCTCTAGCTCTGAGGCTTCGTATCTGGTTTGTTTGCCGTTCTATAATCGAAACAATGTATAACTTCAGCTCTGAGATCCCGGCAGGCTGAAAGCTGGTTTCTGGGGTTTTGTTTAGCTTCTTATTTGCAACATAGTACATAGTTGCTTAGAGTTGCAACTCAGAGGCCGGCAAGTCAGGCGGGGAACGTTGGAGTCTGCAGTCACTGGAGCAAGCAAGCCTCATGTTCGCTTCCAAGTGCATGGCTGCCGGCCGCCATCTTGGCTGACAGTTAATTTGCATAAGGATATGCTGATTAGCCAATGGGAAGGGTAGCGGTCGTACGCTAATTACCATGTTTCTCTTTTATTAGTGTAGATGCTTGGTGTAATCTTTTAAAAAAAAATCTTGCCCAACCGGTGTAGCTCAGTGGTTGAACGTTAATCTATGAACTAGGAGGTCATGATTCGATTCCCAGTTGGGGCACATGCCTGGGTTATGGGCTTGATCCCCAGTGTGGGGCTAATCAATGATTCTCTCTCATCATTGATGTTTCCATCTCTCTCTCCCTCTCCCTTCCTTTCTGAAATCAATAAAAATATATTTTAAAAAATAAAATAAAATTCCTTTGTGTGCTTCCCATTCACCCCCAGCCCCAAGTTTTTTGCAACTGTATTTGAGCTGGGAAACCTGAGGAGAGATTAGAAATAGGAAATTCTAGAGGAAGAAAAAAGACCCTTGATTTGGACAGGAAGAGCAGGCAGCAAGAAAGATCTTAGGGAGTGATGAGATAATAGTTTGTGAAGCAGAGATGGGGATAATATTTTTGAGATAGATACAAAATATAAGATGACTAAGAGAACATGCTTCCTGAAATAAGAAGATGGTTTGATTCTAAGATTAAAGTTTCTAAAAGAGCAAAACATTGCTTTTTATAGCCATACTAGAGGCCCAGTGCAAGAAATTCGTGCACAGGTAGGGTCCCTAGCAGCTGCTGGCTGCCAGCCAGGGCCTCTCTTCCCTGGCTGCCGGCTGCCAGCTGGAGCCTTCCTTCATTCCACAACACCCCCTGGTGATCAGAGCATGTTATAGCGAGCGATCGAACTCCCGGTTGGTCAAACTCCCGAGGGGACACTTTGTACATTAGGCTTTTATATATATAGATTTTTTAGAGTACTTTTCTTCTAATCACTAGTTTTGTTTAGAAAAAATACAAAACAAAACCTGTGGATATCTTTCAGAAATTTTGTACAAATAGCTATTACTATAACTGTAATTATGTGTATTTTTCCTCCCTCTAGAATTATCCTGGAGCGACATGAATGTCTGCAATGATATTTCCTGACAAGAAGATAATAGAAAGAAAGGAGATCACCAGTTAGCAGAATTTCAAATAACCAGGATTTTGTACTTAACACCTCCAACTACAGACTTCTCTTGCCTACCTTTAAATCAGAGATAACTACAATCAGAACCCAGACAAGGCAAAAGAATACTTTTCTTCTATATCTTTTGAGATAAAAGAAACTACAATGTCCAGGAAACAAAACCAGAAGGGTAAGAATATATATGGGCATAAGTTGTTAAAAGCATAGTTGTGGAGTAATGATCAACATTTATATCTGTATTTTTAAAAAGCATTCTCTTCATGTGTTTTGAATGGTTATACTTTCCCTCACCCTGTACAGTACTACTGTTAGTTACAACTTTTTATCATGACAAATTAATTTTAGAAGAGTACAGAACATTCATAACTTTATCTGTTACCTCATTAACTAAGTATCTGTAGATATTACTTTACAGCTTTGTGTATTAGTACTTTTGGAATTCATATAACAGTTGCTTTTTTTACCTTAGAAACCTAATAAATTGGAATATACTTGCAGGATAGCCAATGCCTCTTGAAAATGTACTTTTTGGAGAGTGAACATATGTTAGGGGGAATGCTAAGAGATAATATACTGCAGGATATTCTGTATCCTTTGAGTTGATGTTTCATTGGAGATAGGAAATGAAGCAAGAGAAAATGTTTCTAGATTTTGATTCCTTCTTTAGCTTTCCTTCTGGGATCATTACTCTAGTTTCTTGTCAAAAGTAAAATATAAGGTCCAAAGAGTCAAGAAATAATCAAGAATGATTATAAGGAGGGAAGGACAACAGGACTGTATAAAATCACTTTTCCATTTCCTAGAATAGCTGCAAAAAGGTTAAGGGACAAATTTAACAATAGCACTAGAACTGTTATACACAACTGGAATATATTTATTAAGGGAATGACCATAGCTATTCTGGCTCCCCTCCCCCTCATTCAATTTAATTTTCAATTTAATGTTCTTTAATAGAAAACAAAGCTGTAGATACTACAGATCTCACACGTTAAATATGAAAAAAATGCTTTTAAACTTAATTCTGACATTGTAGTTACTAGTAAAAACCTCATTATAAGAACAATATATCAAAGCTCCTTTTGGTCTTGAGACTGTTGTTTCATTGTATAGTAAATCAATATAAAGACAATCTGGGCTCTAAGGAACGGTTAGATTACTAAAGAAGTTAAACTGTTCTATGGAATGGGATTTATCAACTGAAAAGTTTTTATAACCCTTTTGTTTCTTTTTTAGACTTTAATTTCATCATAATTCAGTTTGCTTTTCCCCCAGTTATGCTTGAAACACTGATATCTGTTTTCCTCCTGCAAATGAGAAACATTATAGTAAAAATAGGATTCCAAACTTTAAAATAAAATAATTTATTCTAAAAGGTTAGCATTTAATTTTTCCTAAAGAGTAAACTTTAGCAGATTGCTTTGACCTCTAAAAACCTAGTCTTTGTTTAGTTCATGTCTGTGTTTTGCCAGAGTTATAAAAATGTCTTGATTACTGTAGCTTTATAGTATTCTTGAAGTCAGGTAGCATCACTTCTTCAACATCGTTCTCCTTCAATGTTGTGTTAGCTGTTCTGGATCTTTTGTCTTTCCATATTAACTTGAGACCAGTTTGTCAATATCCACAAAATAAATTACTGGGGATTTTGATTGGGATTGCTTTTTTTTTTTAATTAAATCTTTATTGTTCAGGTTATTACATTTGTTCCTCTTTTTTCCCCCCCATAACTCCCCTCCTCCCAGTTCCCACCCCACCCTCCACCCTC
>NW_005369706.1:825655-841544 GCF_000412655.1 Myotis brandtii | reverse complement strand
CACCTTAGTATTTCACTTCCGCACTGCGCCTCCTCTGAGTCTCGGTATGGATTTCTCTTTCCTTCTAGTTGTAGGATTTCCACTCAGCCAGCCTTCCTGTGGTTCTGGGTGATGTCCGTTCCGTCTTTTAGTTGTATTTTTGAAGTGGTTGTTCGAGGCAGCAAACTCCGGCGTTAACCTATGCCGCCATCTTGGTCTGGTTCTGGGATTGCTTTTAATATATATTAAATATACTAGAGGCCCGATGCATGGATTTGTGCAAACAGTGGGGTGCCTCTGCCTGGCCTGCGGGGATCATCGGGCCAAAACGGGCTCTCCGACATCCCTCGAGGAGTCCCGGATCGCTAGAGGGCGGTTCTCCGGTGATGCTCCCTGGAATCCAGCTCCCTCTTCTCTGGCTCCAGGTGTGTCACCGCAGCGCAGCAGCTCCTGCGTTGAGCATTTGCCCCCTGGTGGTCATTGTGCATCATAGCTACTGATCCAACGGTCAGTTGGTCGCTTAGGCTTTTAGATAGATTGTGTGTGTGTGTGTGTGTGTGTGTGTGTATAATTTCAGAGAGGAAGGAAGAAAGAAACATCAATGATGAGGGAGAATCATTGATTGGCTGTTTCCTGCACGCCCCGTACTGGGTATCAAGCCCACAACCAGGGCATTTGCCCTGACCAGGAATCAAACAGTGAGCTCCTAATTCATAGGTCAATGCTCAACCATGAACCACACCAGCTGGGTTTCGGATTGCTTTTAATCTACATACCTAGTTGGCAAGAACTGACATCTTGACATTATTGAGTCTTCCTATCCACAAACATAGACTGTCTTTCTATTTATTTAGTTCTTTTCTTTCTTTCTTTAGAGTTTTGTAGTTTTCCTCGTATAGGTCTTATGCATACTTTCTTAGATTTATACCCAAGTATTTTGGGGGTGTTAAAGTAAATGGTATTGTGTTTTTTATTTTAAACTAGAGGCCCTGTGCATGAAAATTCATGCACTCAGGTGTGTCCCTCAGCCCGGCCTGCGCCCTCTCGCAGTCTGGGAGCCATCAGGGGATGTCTGACTGACAACTTAGGCCCGCTCCCTGGAGGGGAGGCGACCTAGCAGGCTCATTAGGGGACGGAGCCATCTGGCGAGCAGCCACCTCCCCTACCCCTGCTGCTGTAGCCGCCACCGGTGGCCTCCCTCTGCAGGAGGTGAACCTAGCAAGCTGATTTGGGGAAGGTGCTGAACAGCCCCACCCCAAATCGCCCCGAAGCCACTGCAGCCGCCAGTGGCCTCCCTCTGTGGGAGGCGACCAGGCAGGCCGATCAGGGCGGGCCTATCAGGGGACGGCCGGGCCAGGGAGCAGTGGGCCCTGCCCATGCCTATCACCCCTCCTCTGCCACTGGTCGCTGCTGCCCCACGATTGCTGTCACCTCCCTCTGCCCACTGGCACGCGCCTTGGCTGGCCTGGCACCGCCTGTTCGCTGCCCCCCCCCCCAACCGGTAGTTCTGCCATTTGGTCAATTTGCATATTACCCTTTTATTATATAGGATTCCATGTATTCATTGCTGTTACAGTAATGGACTTCTGTATCTTAATCATTGCTGTTACAGTGATGGACTTCTGTATCTTAACCATTGCTGTTACAGTGATGGACTTCTGTATCTTAACCTTGTATCCTGCAAAGTTGATATAATCATTATTAGTTCCAGAAGTTTTAAATGACATTTATTTTTAAAGTTTATTATTGACATTAAAAAATATGTTTTTATTGATTTTTAGAGAGAGAGGAAGGAAGAGGGAGAGAGAAATAGAAACATCAATTGGCCTCCACCGGGGATCGAGCCTGGGCATGTGCCCTGACTGGGAATCTAACCGGTGACCTCTTGGTGCACAGGATGATGCTCAACCAGTGAGCCATACCAGCCGGGCTATTATTGAAATTTTAAGCTTATCAAAAATAGAATAGTATGGTGCACTCACCAGTAACCATAATTCAGGTCCAATAATTAACAACTCATGGCCAATCTTTTTTGTGTATACTTTAACCCCCAGTGGATTATTATTACTATTATTTTTGTTTATTTGTTTGTAAATCCTCACCCAAGGATATCCCTCCATTTATTTTTAGGGAGAGTTGAAGAGAAAGGGAAAGACAGAGAGAAACATTGATGTGAGAGAAATACATTGATTGGTTGCCTCCTGCATGAGCCCCGACCAGGGCCCAAGCTGGGGAGGAGCCTGCAACCAAGGTACGTGCCCTTGACTGGAATCAAACACAGGGCTCTTTGGTCCTCAGGCTGACGCTCTATCCAACTGAGCCAAACCGGCTAGGGCTATCACCACCCCCGCCAAGGAGTACCCCATTTCTGCTGCCTTAATACCTCAGAACTTTGGTGTCATTGACCTTAGATACCACTTTGCTGTCCACAATCCTACGCTGGTGGTCTTTTGAATGGATTGCATGGAGTTGCTGTTGTCCAGGGCATCACCAAGATGGAAGTCCTCCCCTTCTTCCAGCAGGTAGTGGTAGGTGGTGATCTCACCCCCGCCAAGGAGTACCCCATTTCTGCTGCCTTAATACCTCAGAACTTTGGTGTCATTGACCTTAGATACCACTTTGCTGTCCACAATCCTACGCTGGTGGTCTTTTGAATGGATTGCATGGAGTTGCTGTTGTCCAGGGCATCACCAAGATGGAAGTCCTCCCCTTCTTCCAGCAGGTAGTGGTAGGTGGTGATCTCAGCCTCCAGCTTGACTTTGATGTTCAGCAGGGCCTTGTACTCTTGGGCCTGGCACTTTCCCTCTGCCCAGGTCTGGGCCAGCTCTGACTCTAGCTGCAGCAGGATCCCATTGAGCTGCTCCATCTGCATGGCATAGCACATCTCCACCTCCCACAGACTGTTCTCCAAGCTGGCCTTCAAATTTTTCATGGAGTCCAACTTGATCTCCAAGGACTGGACTGTATATCTCAGCCCCGTGAGTGTCATCTCAGGAGCTTCTATCTCAGCAGTCTGTGAGGTGACCACTGTGGTGCTCTCCTCTGTGACCAATAATTGTCTAGCTGGGACCAGTGCTTGTCTAGCTCCCCTCCTTTCCTCAGAGTCAGCTCGTCATACTGGGCCCAGATGTCTGCCATGATCTTGCTGAGGTCCTGAGATTTGGGGGCATCCAACTTCCCGGTCAACACAGAGTCAGCAATCTGGTTTGGTAGAACATTTACTTCCTCCTTGTGCTTCTTCATGAAGAGCAGGTCCTCCTTGAAAGCCTTGCTCTCTATTGCCAGCTGCAGCTGAGTGATATTAATGTCATCAATGACCTTATAGAGCCCATTGATGTCACTCTCCACTGACTAGCGCATGGCCAGCCCTGTCTCATACTTGACTCTGAAGTCAGCAGCAGCAGGACAGACATCATCAGTCAGCAGAACGGTGTGGGTTTTGTCCACAGAACTTTCAAAAAATCTGAGCCCTCTGGTCCTCAGTGGTCTTTGAAATGCCCCCAGTCTCTGACCTGGGGTCCCTTTTTCTCCAGGTGTTCCTGAATTTGATCTCCAGTCTCCAATTATCAGCCTCCAGGCTTCTCACCCTCTCCAGGTAGGAGGCCAGGCCATCATGCAGGCATTGCATAGTCTTCTTACTTTGGATACCCCCTGTGCCCAACAGACCCCCAGCCATCCCTGCAGCCAGGCCCTGGGACCTTCAGCTGTCCCACACACTAGTGGAGTGGGACACAGAGATCCAGGAGCCAGAGCCCCTGCCACCTACATACCTGGTAGATGCTGACTGTGCTGCTGGTTGCCCGGGCCTGGTCACTGGCAACTGCACTGAGTCCAGGGTCCAGTAGTTTGTGGAGAAGCTGGAGTGGGTGCTGAAGCTCAGGTTGTTCAGGGAGGAAGGCAAGAAGCCGAGACTCCAGTTCAAGTCACCCCTCAGACGATTATTTTGAAGCAAGTTTCTGACATCATCGCAGGGAAAGACTTTTTTTTAATCCTCACCTGAGGATATGTTTTTACTGATTTTTTTATTTTTTATTTTCGAGAGAGAGAGAAACATCGATTTTGGAGAGAAACGTCGATCAGTTGCCTCCTGTATGCACCTCGACTGTGGGTTGAACCTGCAACCTAGGTATGTGCCCTAACCAGGAATTGAACCTGCAACCTTTTGGAGTATGGGATGATGCTCCAGCCAACTGGGCCACCTAGCTATGGCTCAGGGACTTTTTAAATAGACATAAAAAGCACTAATCAGAAAGAAAAAGAATGTCGCTGCATTATTACATTAAAATTAAGAACTTCTGTTCATCAAAAGGCACAGTTAAGAGAATGGGAGAATAAATTTGCATCATATTTAAAGAACAGGGAACTACTGTAGACCAGTAAGAAAAAGATAATTCTGCCTTCTAACTCTGGGCAAGAGTAGGCATGCCATAAAAAAGAATATCAAAATGGCTAATAACATGTAAAGGCACTCAGTCTTTTTTGTTGTTAATCTTCACCTGAGGATATTTTTTCCATTGATTTTTAGAGCGAAAGGGGTGGGGTGAGAGAGAGGGAGAGAGAAAAACATGGATGTGAGAGAGACACATCATTTGGTTGCCTCCCACATGTGCCCCTATTGGGTCTGGGGATCAAACCTGCAAGCCAGGTCCATGCCCTTGATTAGGAATTGATCCCATGACCCTTTGGGTGCGAGGGCCAACACTCTAACCACTGAGCACACCAGCCAAGGCGACACTCCGTCTCTTTAGAAATGAGTAAAATGCAAATTGAAATGATAATGAGATGTGGCTCAGTTGGTTGGAGTGTCGTCTGGTGCACCCAAAGGTCGAAGGTTTGATTCCCAGTCACATGCATACCTATGTGTGGGCTCTATCCCCGGCTCTGTCAATCCGGACAAGTGTGAGAGGCAACCGGTTGATGTTTCTCTCTCACATCGATGCCCCCCCCCTCCCTCCCTCCCCCCCTCTCTCCTTCTCCCCCCCTTTCCCCTCTCTCTAAAACATCAATGAACATGTCTTTGGGTGATAATTAAAAAAAAAAAGATTAACAATGCCAAGAGAGTGAGTATGTGGAGCATTAGAAACTTAAAAAACTGCTAGTGGAAGTTTAAATTGGTATTTTGAAAAATTGTTTGACATTATGTACTAAAGTTGAAGATATACATACCCTATGACTAGGTTGTATTTCTGGGTATATTGGGCAGAAAGGCATTCCCAAGTATGTGAGGAGATTGTATAAGAGTATTCAAAACAGCATTCTTTGTATTGGCCAGAAACTAGAAGCAACCCAGTTGTCCACTATCAGAATAAACAATGGCATAATCATACAATGAAATATTATTAAGCAAGGAAAATGAACAAATTATTTACTTGTAAGAACATGCATGAATTTTACAAACACAATGTTGAACAAAACAAGCCATGCACCAAAATTAAATACATGTGGAGTTAGTCCTTTTTAGACAAAAGCAAAGCTATACCATAATACTTAGGTATGTGTTTTTAGTTGGTAACAACTATAAAGAAAGGAAGTTTAGTTACCTTTGGTGAATGGGAGGAGCTATAGGAGAGGGGTACATGAGGAGATTTCTGGGGTATTAGAAATGTTTTATTTCTTAGCCTGATTAGTAGTATTTGGGTATTTATTTTGTGCTAAATTATCAAACTGTCATACTTTATGTGTGTACGCACTGTACATGTTATATTTCACAATAAAATTGTTTAAAGAGAAGACATTTCCTTAGAACAGAATGGGCTTAAATAAGTGTGTAATTTAAGTGTCGTGAGTTTCCTACCTTCACAAGTATAACACTTAAAAGCTAGGGTTCGCCTGGCCGGTGTGGCTCAGTTGTTGAGCATTGACCTGTGAACCAGGAGGTCACGGTTCGAGTCCTGGTCAGGGCACATGCCCGGGTTGCGAGCTCTATCCCCAGTGTGGGGCATGCAGGAGGCAGCCGATCATTGATGTTTCTATCTCTCTCCCTCTTCCTTCTCTGCAATCAAGAAAAATATATTCTTAAAAAAGAAAAAAAAGCTAGGGTTCACCTTGTGATAATTATAACAACTATTTGGAAATAGAAATATTTATAATTAAAATAGATTATTGATCCATAAGTCAATTTAAGAAAGAAGCTAATAGAGTTAATTCTTATTTGCATGAGGTTAATGAGTGAAGAGTAACAGATTTTGCAGTGCTGTGGTTTTATGAGAAGGATGTTTTTGTTGGAGACAGAAGCATGTGATTTTTAGAATTGACTTGTTTGTTTCTGTACTCCCCCCCCTCATTATTTAGAGAATACTTAATTTCTGTAATCAAACCCATGTGGATTAAGACCTTATATATTTAATACTGTGCGCACTGCATTTCTGTACTTTGAAGCAAGGGGATAGGATGGGGTGGAGAGGGATGACATTGACTATTTGACAGGGCTAGCACGAACATCCAGAGCAAAGTCTTTTACAATGATAAGAAAATATCTCACATCTATCATACAGTTTTAAAAAGATGATTTCCTTTTTCTCACTCACTCTCCTTCAGATTCTCAAAAATTCTACCATTAGTCTGTACTGACTGATCTTAGTAATTGAAGATTTGTTTGATTTTTTTTTTTTTACTTTTTTTTTGGGGGGGGGGGTGGTAATCCTCACTTGAGGATATTTTTTCCATTGATTTTCAGAGAGAGTGGAAGTTGCGGGGGGCGGGGGGGACAGAAAGAGAGAAGCATCAATGTAAGAGAGACACATTGATTAGCTTAGCTACCTTTTGCACTCGGATTGAGTCTGCAACTGAGGTACTGAAATTGAACCCAGGACCCTTCAGTTCATGGGCTGACGCTCTCACCATTGAGCCAAACTGTCTAGGGCTGTTTGACTTTTAAATATTACAATTCTTAAATATTTTATTTTTTTGACTTATAGAATTGAATTTCCTGGAATAGCTGGTAGAATTCTTGAGAATATGAAGGACAGTGAGGAGTAGGAAATAATAATAAAAAAAAAATCCATCTAAGCCCAGAAGTATGGCATAAATTGCAATAACATCCAAGAATAACAATCTCATAAAATAGAAGATCCCATTAATAGAGAAATGCAAGTGAAATTTAAAAATGAGGGTTGTACTTGTAAGAGAGACTGAAATAGGCCCTTAGTAGCTGAAAGTATCTAAAGTATCTTTTTCTTCAGATTTAATTGACCAGCTCACACAGAGGCATTTTATAAGATGTGATTTATTTGCAGACTGATTATCTGGCTTTTAGATCATCCAGGTTTCTTGATTTTTTTCCTCCCCCCTATTTTTGTTGGCTGTCCATCTTTTAGCCACATTACAATTTATTTGTACCTTTCCCTAAAGAAAAGGAGAGATTAGCAAGTAGAAAGGTAAAACTCAAATCAGTCCTTCTTACTACTTGGAAATAAATAAAGACTTAACTAAATATTTTAATTTTTATTCTATTTTAGTGCCCCTTTCCTTAAAAAAGCCTGAATGTTGGTTGTAAATAGCAAAATAATCCTCATGTGGCTTCATAATTTTCAAAGTAACTTTGAATTCATGTAATCCCTGGGACTACATACAAAGTTTTTTAAATCTAAAATCAGCAGAGAATATGTACTGTTAGTAATGCAAAATTTGAGTTTTGTTTTTTAATAAAAATTACAGTTCTTAGGTGCTTTAATTTTTTGACTTATGAAATTGAGATTCTTTCCTGGAACAGCTGGTAGAATTTGAAGCATAATAAAGAATAGGAAAGAATTATTTTAACAATTTATTTTATTTCATATGTGGGATAACTAATTCCAGACTAATGGGAAATGACATGGAGACAGAAGAGGTTGGGCATTAAAATCAATATTATTGCCTCACTGCTATTCTCTAGAGCAGTGGTTCCCAACCTTTTTTTGTCCAGGCCCCACCTAAGCATCTCTAAAATCCTGATGCCTCCCCTCCCCCCATGACATATAATTCTTATTATTCAAAGAGTGAACTCCTATTCATGTGGAGGAAGCCTAAAAAGCCATTAACTTGGTCTGAGTAAACTTCCAGAGAACAGGGCATCCATGAAAGAAAAATAAAAGGACAGTTGAAGTACTGAGGAAGAAATCACTAAGAAATTGTTTATAAAAAATAATAATATGAAGTGATATGAAAAAATAGCAAATAAAGTTTCAAAACAATAGAGAACTGAAATGCATAAATTTGTCACAATATATATTTATATACTATATATGAGTCCCCTAGAACCATAAGAAATGCAAAAAATTCACTGTTAATAACTTATTATCAAATTGCCCCTCTTAAAAATGTGCCCCACGCTGGAAACCACTGCTCTAGAGTATATTACTAAGAATGTTTTTGAAAGGTAGACTGAGTTTCCTATCCAACCGTGGAAGAATTGACAGAATTATTATTGGAACAGCAAACTTTTTTTTAGCTTTTTAATTTTTTTATATTTGCATTTTTTTAGCTTTAAATATATTTTTTTATTGCATTGGTTAGACCTATATGCTTGCATGTAAGTCCTTTGGTTGATCTTTCCCCCTTAACCCTGCCCTCCCCTACCTTCCCTCCAAGGCCCGACAGTCCAATCAATGCCTCTCCATCTCTGGATCAGTCCTTGTTCATCAGTTTATGATGTTCATTATATTCCACAAATGAGTGAGATCATGTGGTATTTATCCTTCTCTGACTGGCTTATTTCACTTAGCATAATGCTCTCTAGTTCCATCCATGGTGTGGCAAATGGTAAGAGTTCCTTTTTCTTCTTCCTCTTCTTAAAGAATACCTTTCAGCATTTCATATAATGCTGGTTTGGTGGTGATGAACTCCTTTAGCTTTTTCTTATCTGTGAAGCTCTTTATCTGACCTTCAATTCTGAATGGGAACAGCAAACTTTTTAAACAATGAGAGAACCTCAAGAATTCTTGGAACTTAAAAAAGGAAAGCTTATTCTGTTGCCCGTGCTAGAAACCTGGAAAAATCTATTGGTGTGAGTAAGGTAGGATTTAATTGCTTGTCTGTATCTTTAATAAAAACCCTGATTTTTCATCAGGTTCTACCTGGAAAAATCAAACTCATTCTAGAATCTTGGAAATTCCCAGTGTAAAAGAAGAGGCCTAACATCCTAGAACAGGGGTGGGCAACCTTTTTGTGAGTGCGTGCCAAAACCAGCAAAATCTTTAACTCAAAATTCTTCTGTGTGCCAACCCTAATTTTTTGAAAACATGTTACGCCTACTTGATATCTCTTAAGGTGTACATATGTGAAGAACCTTGAAGAAATAATAAAATTCATTCGAGCGACAAAAACACAGTATATGATGATGAAAAATACATTTACTTTTTAATGTATACATGTACACTGATAGTCCGACAGAAAACTTTATGACTCCGTTTGATATTATCAGTGGGACTTTTGCTGCTGCATCACTGATGACAGAGATTTTACATCAGGTTTATATTTCGTGACCTTCAGAGATATGCACGAGCTACTACTTTCATCCGTCAGGCTACTCCTATTACGAGACTTAACAAAATTCATCACTGAGAACAAAGATTCACAAGCGTATGTGGATGAAACCAAAACACTGGTCGGATCTAGGAAGGCAGGGAGAGTTAAGGCAGAGGCATAGAAATTGCTCTTCCCCTCTCTCGTCAATCCATGTCTATGGTCTTTAAGATAACTTGTTATGTAAAATTATTTATTTATCTAAGATGCACCTACACTGAATTTATCTGAAAAATAAAAAAGTCGATATTAAGAAAAAAATTGTAAATGGAAGATTATAAGAGAGGATTTCGCGTGCCAGCAAAAGTTACTGGCATGCCATGTTTGGCACGCGTGCCAGGGGTTGCCCACCCCTGCTCTAGTAACAAGTAAACAACCATGACAGAGGATAAAATATAGTAAAAAGCAAAAACCAAACAATAACAAGTGGAAAACTTGGCCGGCCTCTTTCAGTGATTGGAAGTAAAAATAATTCAGAAGCAGCCACCTAGAAATGAACTTAAAGCCCCTTTGGTCTTATCCATTTCCAAGATAAATATTGCATTTGATAAAAATGATTCCAAAACCAAAGTTACAATTTTTGGAAGTCACCTTAATATTTAATGAGGCACTTATCTCCTGGCCAGTTTGTCTAAGTCAAGAGATCTAGGGGGGCTTTATTGAGATTTTTATTGTTTGGTTAATAGCCATGGTGGATATATGTGAATACCACCTTTAAAATGTTCAAGACTGAAATTATTATGACTATGGTAAAGTAAAACTCTAGAGCCTCAAGATTTGTTTGATCATAAGAAGACTAAAATTGCTGGGTCCTTAATGTTACCTTCTGCAATCGTGGCTGACTGCCAAACATATAGTGTTGTATTTCACCATTGTCATAGAATAGTCCTATTTCAAAGATATTTCAGGAGGGTCGATAATTATCAAGGACTCCGTTGTGAGAAATGCTGTTTTAAGGAGGACTGCCTCAAGGAGATGCACTCTCGACCCTAAAATGTATCCTTGGGTTAGCAGACCCTTTGAGAACAGCCTACCTGGATCACTAAGTTCTGCCTTCCCACCTGGCATTACTGAGCCTGGCTTTGGCATTCTGCCATGTGCATACACTGCAGGGCGGTGGGAGAAGCCGTGCCAGGAAACGTGGTGCTGCACTTATTACAAGCGAATTTGGAGCAAGAATTCATGACTGTTTTAGGGTTGCTCCTGCTTGAACCCAAATTTTTGTGTGCAAGTTTATTTTCACACTGCCCCACCCCCACCCCCACCCCCAGTACCAAGCCTTGCAGGGACCTGTAGAAGGTTCTGGCCCGCCCCTCACACTTGGGTTTTCCCTAGGGTCATGTGCCAGGTGGAGTGGGAGCCTGTCTAGGTTATCTTGGGCTATGCAGCTGGAGGTCATGTTTACCGGGAGGGGTCCTCAGCAGCCATCCTTATTTTAGGTATTCCACAGACAACTGAGACTCGGCACATTTACTGCAGGGGTTCCAGCACCACAGGTCTGTTTTAAGGAGACTTTAGGGCATTCACTGACCCTTTTCACTTAGAAACAGAAGCTGTGCCCCTGGGTTATGGGGATCTGGTCGCTTACACCTAATTTGAATGTGCTCTCTAAGCACCCATTCAAAGGACCGTTTTAAGTACATGAGTTCCTGCCAGTAATTCAGCTGCTGTTGAAGGTAGGCAATTATTGCATCATTTCACACATTCAGACAGCTCTCGGCCCTAGCAGTTATTGCATCAGCTCAGAGCAAACTGCTCTTCCAATCAATTAAACTCACTGCACTTGAACACGTGATGCCTGCCAATTACACTTGAAATCTCCACCTCACAACCTATTGCATAATGAGGAGCTGAATGAACTGACGTCCCCAAACTGAATCAGTCCCCACCTCAGGCAAACTGACCTTAAAGGGGTTTTCCAGGGTCTCCTGGGAGCAACCCTATTACTCATGTTAATCCCCTGCCCCAGGGAGGAAAGGAGTGCCTCTCCTGGTTGCAGTTTGTGTTTGTCCTATGACACTATGAATGATGAAACTAGTTGTGTTTACTGTTTCCCCCCCTTTGTTTATTTTGTGTATTTTTGTTACTCCAGTAAATAATATGCTCATTATAGGGAAAGTCTGAATATACAGCTAAGCAAAAGAAGAATAATTGTTACCTAAATTCTTACCACTGAAAAGCTACCATTGATGTTTCTATTTCTCCCTCTCCCTTCCTCTCTGAAATCAATAAAAATATATATTTTTAAAAAAGATTATGTCTGCTCAGTGTCTCCACCGTCAAATTGCTATTTTTCTCTGTGTAATTAATAAGTGTCTTGTGCAAAAATACATGGAATCCTATGTAAAAATTTTCTTAGCATACTTTGCCATTAATTTTAGTATTCACAGATAGCTTTTGTCTGCAACAATTATTATTGTGCTATGTCTATTGGTGATTTCCTATTTCCATCATTCTGGAAGAAAGTCTTTATACTTTCTACCGCCTCTTTTAAGCACCTCAGGTGATGATTTGAAGTCTGTGTTACTTTATTGATCTGTGTCACTTCAGCAGCTGTACTTAGCACACAAGTCCTGCCTAAAATGAGTGAGTCTGTGCTCATGTCTACCAGGAGGGCTCCAGGTAATAACTGTTGGATTTAAGATAAGAAATTGTCACATTTCCAGTGGCCTTCTCAGCAGCCCAGTATCTGGCTGTGTGTCAGTGTGAACTGGAGCGTTCTCAGGGGTCCTAAGTTCAGTTAGGAACTTGGAGGCAATAAAGGATGCGGCAGAACCTGCAGGGAGGTCAGCAAGTCAGGAGAGAAGCACAGAAAGCTGCAGCAACCTGGCTGGTGTGTCTCTGTGGTTGAGCATTGACCCATGAACCCAGAGGTCACAGTCCGATTCCCAGTCAGGGCACTGGGTTGAGGAGTCGATCCCCAGTAGAGGGCGTGCAGGAGACAGCCGATCCATGATTCTCTGTCATCAGTGATGTTTCTATCTCTCCCTCTCCCTTCCTCTCTCTGAAATCAGTAAAAACGTATTTTAAAAAAAAGACTGCAGACTGCAGTAACTGGCTTAGCGTGGGCGGACGCTTGGATTTCCCTCCAGGTGCTCCAGGATCTGTTCCACAGCAGCCAAAGCAGGTAGATGGTAAATGTTGGCCTACCCCCACCAAATCCTGAGACCTGGTTGGAGGTTCGGCCTCAGACTTGGGAAGATTTGAGAGAACCAACCAGTCCCTGGCCTGGGGGTGCTTTCCGAGTTTATCTATTCTTACTGTTGTACACTGTGAAAACTATAAATTTCTAGAAGAAACAGCTAAAACAGGATCATCACTCCGATAAGCAATAGGGAAAGGCCGGCCCTAAGCGCAGTCACCTCAGGTGAGCACGCATGAGGTATGATTAAGGCACGGCGCCTCAATTTGAATATGCCTAGGAACTTCCTTATTGTCCATAAAGTATCTGAAATGCCATCATCTGATACTGTCTTTGCTCTCTAGAACCCCCTGGGCCCACAAGAACACAAAGAATCCTATAATGTCAGGGCAGAAAGTAACCTTGGGAATCAGACTCAATGCACCTTATGATTTCATCGCAGAACGTAGTAAAATGGGTAGAGACAGCCAGCTAGGGGTCATCTGAGGGTGGGGTCTTTTAGATTTGCCTCGTATTTATCAAGATTGCTCTGAGTGAAGCATTATGGTAAGTGTTAGACTCACTAGAAGATTTTTGTACTTGTTTATTTTTTCCTGCAACAAGACAGAGGTGATGGTGTTTACATGGGTGACACACACCCATGGACATATGCAAGGCTTATACACAATTCCTGCTAGAATGGCCATCAGTACACACTTTTCTTCCTCACTCAAGACAGAATGACAGAATGCAAGTAAACTAGACAGGTAATCTTGGGATTCCTCTATAAATTGTTTGCCAATTGTTGATACTTTGAACCACTGGTAACAAGTATCTAACAGCCTTGAAAAAAATGGCATTATGTAGCCTTTATTGCAACTTAGGGTGAGTTGTCTGAGTTCAGGAAACTGATATTGAAGGAGTCAGCCAAGAAGAATGGGAAGTGGCCTTTATGAGGAGATGTGTCTGGGGCACTGTGCAAGTACGTAACACACCCATCCCTGGGCAATTCCCACTAAGACCTTACACAAAAGAAATGATTCCAAGAAGAAATAAATTCTATCTTTCTT
This sequence comes from Myotis brandtii, assembly GCF_000412655.1. NCBI lineage: Eukaryota > Metazoa > Chordata > Mammalia > Chiroptera > Vespertilionidae > Myotis > Myotis brandtii. The sequence goes on along the minus strand of NW_005369706.1, from coordinate 827,873 downwards.
CAAAATGCCTTATCTAATTTCCATCTTCTCTTCCCTTTTCTCTCTCCTATTCTGGGCTCTAGAAACTTTCTTCCTTTATACCTCTCTTTTCTGCCTGTAAATGCACTTCCTGGGATATTTTCATCTCTCTTCTTCTAATTGCAGAAGCTGGCTCAATTGCTTTTTACAAGTCACCATGACCACATTACAATTTTTTTAGGTTTACTTATTCTCCCACTTGATTCCAGGTCTAGATCTTGAAACCACTTGACCATTCAGCTTTTGTTTACGTTCTTTTTTCTCTCTCTGACCAACTCTCTACCTCTGGTTAATCGTATTAACTTGTTTTCCTATATGAGTCCTCCTTTAGATTATTTGGTTTGTTCCTGAATGGGCTTAAGAGCATTTATGATTTTATTGCCATCATTCTTAACAGTGCTTACTTCCACCAATGTCTGGCTCACGGGAAGAGGGCTCTGCACAAGTGGGTGGAGACCACACAAGGAGGTGGTCTTATGATGTCTGCAGTTCTTGGTGTTTGGGGTTAGCAATGAACTAGCCAGGAGGGACAAAATCTTCGATAGAGTCTTTCAGATAGAAAAAAAACCCATAGTGGCTCTAGAATGTACTTAAGTCAGGGTTTGAAACTGGATATGTCTTGATCTAAAACTCATGCTCTACCCACTACACCTAATAATATTGAAACACCAGGTGACTCTGCTTTAGCAGTCTTGGCATGAGAGGAACTGGCTGCTTTCTCCACTTGTGGTTCTAGTGTTGAGGAAGTTTAGCCAATAATAATGATCATCATCATCATCATCAATATGTTGTGCTCTACCATATTGAATGAACTCCATGACAGTTGATTATCAACAAGAGAATGCCATATTGGACAATCTCATGATAGGCTATCTAAAATATAGATATAGATCTCCTTTGATAAAGGAATGGTGGGAATTCTGGGCCAGAGTACCTTGCAAAGCCCAGTATTTGTGGCTAAAAAACAAGTGTGATGCTCAGATATACTGTACATATATCAGCATCTAAAATGATTTCTTGTTTGTCTTGTAAGTCATCAGTTCATCTCATGGGATAGAAAAGGCAAAATCTCAGTATGTCAACACTTAAATAATTCAGCAGAGTAACTGGCTGAGAGGTGAGAGGCCTACCCAAGTCTTGTTTGCCCCAACAATCCTCCCTGGGATATATATTTTTTTTTTCATTGATCTTTTGCCCACAAGTGATGAGGGTCCATCTCTAGATTCCTTCCTAGCCATAAGCGTCTTATACAGAACAAATAAATATGCAATCCCACTCTAAGAAACAATAGTATCTAATAATCATGAGTGATAATTCTTTAATTTATTTGACAACTATTTTATGAGTATGCCTGATACTATGTTAGGTATTAGGGATACAATGGAGGCTGAAATAAAGATAGTTCTTACCTGGATGAACTATAGTCTATGGCCATACCACCCTGAACGTGCAGGATTTCTTCTGAAATATGCATCTTCATGGCAAATTAAGAAAAGTCAAAGGTCCAGGAGTGGTATAGAAATCCAGATGTCTTCACCTAAAACACTGGTCAGTTGTCACACTGCCGTTTATTAAATGAACCACATTTCCTCCACGGACTTGAGGTGGCATCTTTATTATATACTAATTCACGTATAATCATGGGACTGTTTCAGTTCTTCATTCTGGTCCACTGATCTGTCTCCATATTTTTGGCTCAGTGCTGATTTTTAATTTCTGTAACTTTATAGTATGTTTTACTAGTTGGCAGGCAAGTCTTCCTTTTTATCTATTTCCTTCCCCCTTTGCTCAACACTCTATCCTTCCAGGTCATTCTATATATGTATTTCAAAATGGCATCTAAATTAATTTTTTTTAAGTTCTCCATCCTTCTCATATTTATTTAAAAAACAAAACAAACCTGGGGTTGGCTGCACAAGCTACTTTAATCCTATTGACAAAGCACCTACTGCAGTTTTTTGGGGTTTTTTGCTAAAATAATTCTATAGATTCAACAGTTCTATAAATTCAATATATATATGTTAAACTAAGATTCCTGGTTATTCCTCATGGAGAAAAAAATTCCTTTGGCGAATTATGTTAAGTAGTAAAGCCTATAAAAGACATTCCTTTAGAGTATTTTCAAGTATAAAAATCAATTCCAGGTGCAACTTCTAGTCAATGCCTTCATGCGAACAATTTCCCACTCTGCTTTATGTAA
>NW_005369706.1:819031-822906 GCF_000412655.1 Myotis brandtii | reverse complement strand
TAAGGCAGGGGTGGGCAACCTTTTTGTGAGTGCGTGCCAAAACCAGCAAAATCTCTGACTCAAAATTCTTCTGCGTGCCAACCCTAATTTTTTGAGAACATGTTATGCCTACTTGATATCTCTTAAGGTGTATGTATGTGAAGAACCTTGAAGAAATAATAAAATTCATTCGAGTGACAAAAACACAGTATATGATGATGAAAAATACATTTATTTTTTAATGTATACATGTACACTGATAGTCCGACAGAAAACTTTATGACTCCGTTTGATATTATCAGTGGGACTTTTGCTGCTGCATCACTGATGACAGAGATTTTACATCAGGTTTATATTTCGTGACCTTCAGAGATATGCACGAGCTACTACTTTCATCCGTCAGGCTACTCCTATTACGAGACTTAACAAAATTCATCACTGAGAACAAAGATTCACAAGCGTATGTGGATGAAACCAAAACACTGGTCGGATCTAGGAAGGCAGGGAGAGTTAAGGCAGAGGCATAGAAATTGCTCTTCCCCTCTCTCGTCAATCCATGTCTATGGTCTTTAAGATAACTTGTTATGTGAAATTATTTATTTATCTAAGATGCACCTACACTGAATTTATCTGAAAAATAAAAAAGTCGATAATTAAGAAAAAAACTGTAAATGGAAGATTATAAGAGAGGGTTTCGCATGCCAGCAAAAGTTACTGGTGTGCCATGTTTGGCACGCATGCCAGGGATTGCCCACCCCTGTCCTAGAATGTATTTGAGGAAGCACTCAAAGGAACAAAGAAAAATTAATCAGCTATTATGCTGTATGACACATAAAAGCAGAGATAACAGAAAGATAAAAGGCTGCTTTCATCATTCAAGATCCACTTAGCAGATTGATCATTTAAGTGTGGATTTTTCTGAACATATAAGCCACAGTAGTCATCTGAGATGGCTGGAAAGACAAGTTGATGAGACTGTACTGAGAAGATTTGTGTGTTTAGCCATGGCAGCCAAGATGGAGGTTTCTTTATAACTTTTAAAGAACTAAATATTGGCCACAACAGTAATATAGTAAAATTACAACAGACTAGAAGTCTTACAAAATGGCACTTTGACATAGCTGTCTTTCAAAATTTTTCATCTCTGATTTGCTTCTCCTCTGAGCCTGATTCCTCATTATTTACACATTCTCTCCCCTTTTAAAAATATGTAAATATCTTGTTTCTTATCCAAATAGTCATAATTCTTACAAACTTAGGTAGTAAATTGGCATAAGAGAGTATTACTACTACCTAGGAAACTGAACTTGGTGGCATTTTTAGTTTTGAAGTAGTAAATACACTCTAGGCTTTAGCTAGTAGTGTCTGTGACAATAACTTTCTTGCAGTCACATTTGTTCAATATAACCCCCATCACTGCATTTGCCACTAGTGCACATGATGAAACTAAACTCCACTTGTTCTTTTATTGGTGACTTATATGTGGATTATTCTCAAAATTGGCCTGAGCAAAAGCTATGTGAAGACACTGGTGGTAGAGTATTGTTTCTTCACTCTAAAGGAGAACTTCAGATTGTTTCATTGTTCATGAGATAACACTTCTGCAAGATTTGGCACTTAAATAACCTTTGCTTTTGACTTGACTTTTTAAATTTTTTATTTATTTATTTATTTTGGTGCACGATTTTTGTCCAGTTTCTTCCCGCATCTCCCATTCCCCTTTCCCCGCCAAGAATAGTCAGTCCATTCCCTTTCTATGTCCCTGATTCATTATAATCACCAGTTCATTCTGTACATCAGATTATTTATTCACTTGATTCTTAGATTCACTCGTTGATAGATGCATGTTTGTTGTTCACAATTTGTATCTTTACCTTTTTCTTCTTCCTCTTCTTAAAGGATACCTTTCAGCATTTCGTATAATACTGGTTTAGTGGTGATGAACTCCTTTAGCTTTTCCTTATCTGTGAAGCTCTTTATCTGACCTTCAATTCTGAATGATAGCTTTGCTGGATAAAGTATTCTTGGTTGTAGGTTCTTGGTATTCAGCACTTTGAATATTTCTTGCCATTCCCTTCTGGCCTGCAAAGTTTCTGTTGAGAAATCAGCTGACAGTCGTATGGGTATTCCCTTGTAGGTAATTGCGACTCTTTCTCTTGCTGCTTTTAAGATTCTCTCTTTGTCTTTTGCTCTTGGCATTTTAATTATGATGTGTCTTGGTGTGGTCCTCTTTGGATTCCTTTTGTTTGGGGTTCTCTGCGCTTCTTGGACCTGTAAGTCCATTTCTTTCACCAGGTGGGGGAAGTTTTCTGCCATTATTTCTTCAAATAGGTTTTCAATATCTTGCTGTCTCTCATCTTCTGGCACCCCTATTATTCTGATGTTGGTACGCTTGAAGCTGTCCCAGAGGCTCCTTACACTATCTTCATATTTTCGGATTCTTTTTTCATTTTGCTTTTCCGGTTGGGTGTTTTTTGCTTCTTCGCATTTCAAATCTTTGGCTTGATTCTTGCGCTCCTCTGGTCTGCTATTGGGTGTCTGTATAATATTCTTTATTTCAGTCCGTGTATGCTTAATTTCTAGTTGGTTCTTTATCATAGCATCGAGGGTCTCATTAGTTTTCGTGACTCTCTCCTCAAGTTTATTGACAGCTTCTAGCACATTTTTGCAAGCCCTCAAAATTGCGATTTTTAGCTCTATATCCTCCATTTCTGTCATGTTTTTTTGTCTCCGCATTTTTTATGCTTTCTTGGTGCACCCCCTAGTGGTCTTTGTGCGCATTGTTGTTCTACTTGAGCCTTGATTGTTGTAGTTAATACTAGAGGGATTTGACCACCAGGCCGACTGGCTGTGTGAATCAGCTGCTGCCGCGGAAGTGGGAAAACTTCTGTCCTCTGGAAAGGCGCTAATCTAGCCTTTGCCTGAGGCGATCCGGCAAATGGCTCTGCGCAGGGCTTGGGCGGGGCGGGCTCAACAGGGCGGGCGGAGGGAGCCGTTATGGTGCCCTCAGTCCTGTTCCCAGAGGCTCTGCTTCTCAGAACCCCCGGAACCGCTGCAAACCTCGGAGGGAAAGCTGCCTTCCAACTGATGCCAGACACTCCCGCTTCTCCCGTTTGGGTCCGAGTCCCCAGCGATTCGCCCGTATCTGGAGCTCAGAGTCTGAGACTCCCCCACCGCCGAAAACGACAACCGCGCCCTCAGCCACCAGCCCGCTTTGCGCGCGCACCTCCGCACCTGAGTATTTTCCACACTGCGCCTCCTCTGAGCCTCGGTGTGCTGTTATTTTTCCTTCTAGTTGAAGAGTCTCTCCTCAGCCAGCCTTCCTGTGGTTCTGGGTGATGTCCGTTCCGTCTTTTAGTTGTATTTTTGAAGTGGTTGTTTGTGGCAGCAGTCTCCGATGTTTACCTATGCCGCCATCTTCTCAAGACCTGACTTTTTAATTTTTAAGAGCAAGTGTATACAGTTTGAGATAATAAGACAAGTGATCATCACACTTGTTAGATTATCTGTTTCGATAGGCTTCCACACCTCAGAGCTTACCTGCATTTAATTTGATCTTACCTCTGTGGCCTGTTTTTGGCCATGGTAAAATGTGAACAATTTTGTTACCCAATTTGTTTTATGTATGTGTAAGGAATATTAGTGAGTAATAACAAGAATCTGAGAGCCCAGCTGGTGTGGCTCAGTGGTTGAGCATCGACCTATGAACCAGGAGGTCACAGTTCAATTTCTTGTTAAGGCACATGCCTGGGTTGCGGGCTCGATCCCCGATGTGGGGTGTGTGGGAGGCAGCTGATCAGTGATTCTTATCACTGATGTTTCTGTCTCTGTCTCCTCTCCCTTACTTTCTGAAATCAATAAAATTATTATTATTATTTTTTTTTTGCAGGGAGAGC
>NW_005369706.1:816818-817153 GCF_000412655.1 Myotis brandtii | reverse complement strand
CAAAGGGCCAGGCCTTTCATATGCAAAAGCCTCTGTGCACAGCTTGGGTGGGGCGGGGTCTCAGGGGATCAACAGGGCGGAGCAAGCAGCTATGGCTGCTCCCCAGTCCTACCCTAAGAGGCCCGGCGTCTCAGTGTCCCGGTAATCGCTGCAAGCACCTCTGAGAGAAAGCCGCCGAGTAGTTCTGCCTGATGCCAGACAGTCCAGTTTCTCCCCGTATGAGTCTGGGTCCCCAGAGACTCACCCGGAACTGGAGTTCACAGTCGGGAGGGGCTTGTGAATCCCTCCCGATTCAAAAAGACAGCCGGGTCCTCAGTTGCCAGCCCTTTCCGCGA
>NW_005369706.1:813044-816807 GCF_000412655.1 Myotis brandtii | reverse complement strand
GTACCTCTGCACTTTACTTCCGCACCTCCTCTGAGTCTCAGTGTGCTTTTCTCTTTCCTTCTAGTTGTAGAATTTCCACTCAGCCTGCCTTCCTGTGGTTCTGGATGATGTTCGTTTTGTCTTTTAGTTGTATTTTTGAAGTGGTTGTGCGAGGCAGCAATTTCTGGTGTTTACCTATGCCGCCATCTTTGATCTAAAATTATTTTTTTTTAAAAAGAGTCTGAGATCCTTAGAAGAAAGATAATATACCAAGGTACTGTTAAAATAATGGCAACTTGAGAGCCAGTATATCTGCTGAGTTACTATGATTCACAACTTGTTAGGATACTTGTTCAGTTCCAAAGAAGACATATAGATGACCAACAGGTACATGAAAAGGTGCTCAACATCACTAATCATCAGAGAAATGCAAATCAAAACCACAATTCTCACACCTGTTATAATGACTCTTATAAAAAAGACAAGAGCCCTAGCTGGTTTGGCTCAGTGGATAGTGTGTAAGCCTGCAGACTGAAGGGTCCTGGATTCGATTCTGGTCAAGGGCACATGCCTGGGTTGCAGGCTCAATCCCCACTAGGGGGCGTGCAGGAGGCAGTTGATCAATGATTCTCATTATTGATGTTTCTATCTCTCCCTCTCCCTTTCTCTCTGAAATCAATAAAAGTATAAATTAAATAAAATAAAGATAAGAAATAACAAGCATTGTCCAGGTTGCAGAGAAAAGGGAACCTTGTGTTGGAATGTAAATTGGTGCAGCCACTATGGAAAATAGTGTGGAATTTTCTAGAAAAATTAAAAATTGAACTATATGATCCAGCAATTCTACTTCTGGGTATTTATCTGAAGAAAATAAAAACACTAACTCAAAAAGATAGATGCACCCCCATGTTCACTGGAACATTATTTACAATAATTAAGATATGAAAACAACCTAAGTGTTTATTGATGTATGAATGGATAAAGAATGTGCTATGTATATGATTATTATTATTCAGTCATGAAAAAAGGAAATCTTGCTATTTGTGACAACATGGATGGACCTTGAGGGCATTATGCTAAGTGAAATAAATCAGAAAGACAAATATCAAATGTGGAATCTAAAAAAGAAAATCAATACAAAAATAAATCTAGCTCATAGATAACAGAGAATATAGATTGCTGGTTATCAGAGACAGGGGTGGGTCATAGGGGGTGTGTGTGAAATGGGTAAAGAGGGTCAAAAGGTACAAACTTCCAGTCATAAAGTAAGTCCTGAGCTGTAATACACAGCATGGTGACTGTAGTTAATTATACTGTATTTCATATTTGAAAGTTGCTAAGAGTTTTGTAACCATGTATGGTAAATGATGTTAACTAGACTTATTGTGGTGATCATTTCACAGTATATACAAATATCAAATCATTATGTTGTGTTCCTGAAACTAATCCTATATAATAAAAGCCTAATATGCAAATAGACTGAACGGGGGAACAACCGGTGGAACAACCAGTTGCCATGATGCGCACTGACCACCAGGGGGCAGACACTCAAAGCAGGAGCTGCCCCCAGTCCGCAGGCCCCAGGCCAGCCAAGGCGGGTGCTAGCAGGGATGGGGGGTGGGGAGGCGGGGCCCAATTGCCCTGCCAGTCACCCCACAGATGGGCTCTGATCATCGGCCAGGCCTAGGGACCCTACCCATGCATGAATTTCATGCATCGGGCCTCTAGTGTTATATAAATGTTAATTATACTTAAATTAAAAAACCTGTTCATGGTTAGTTTGCTATATGGTATAATCAGACTCAGACATTTCTATGTCATTCTCAATGCCTAAAATAACTTTTGCCTTATTTTTTAATCCAGCAAAAACAATAATAACAAAGCCTGCAGTATTTACAAATATGTCAGTGATACTGTAAAGAACATACTTTTTCCAAAATGTTCCTAATAGAGGGAAATAAATGATAAAAAGAAAACTCAATCTCAAGTGTTCCTCGTATCCTTTATGAATCTTGCCTGATAATAGTATTCAACTGCATTTTGTTTTGCTGTAAAAATTTATTTCTGATAGAGTATGCATGCTCTTCAGTCACAGGATGAGATTCTTCCTTTTTTTCTACCAATGAAGTTAAATAAATCTTGAGCTTTCTTTGCATGTAAAAATAAGAGAATTGTTAAATCATTAAATATTGTTGATTGGAATTAAAAATAACTTTCTCTGTAATGCTGAAAGGCACTTAAGCTCTAGTTCTTTGATACAAGATATCAATGTACTTGATTTGTTGGTTTAAGAGGCAATATAGCTGGTGAATAGACAAGTTAAGATGTTACACTATTGTTTTCCTTTTTTGGTGAACTCATTATTGAAAGATAAGTATTCCCTTAAGGGCTCTCTTGCCCTTGGGCTTCTGGTTGGGTCTAGCCATTGGGTAGCATTGAGGCAAGGAGGAGAGTGAGGTAGGGATATTTATTTCCCCAATCTTTCCCCGAGGGGTCACTGGGCTTACTGTGACCTTTGACCAAAGGTTATAGCTCAGCGGTTCTCAACCTGTGGGTTGCGACCCCTTTGGGGGTTGAACGACCCTTTCACAGGGGTCGCCTAAGACCATCGGAAAACATATATAATTACATATTGTTTTTGTGATTAATCACTATGCTTTAATTATGTTCAATTTGTAACAATGAAAATACATCTTGTATATCAGATATTTACATTACGATTCATAATAGTAGCAAAATTACAGTTATGAAGTAGCAGCGAAAATAATTTTATAGTTGGGGGTGACCACAACATGAGGAACTGTATTAAAGGGTCTCGGCATTAGGAAGGTTGAGAACCACTGTTATAGCTACTGTCCTATCGCCCTACCACAACAGATGAAACAAAGATGAAAAAGCCCTCTGTCTCTGGGTTCAAGTAATTGCTGTCTCCTTATGCCTCTTCAAAACCTCAGGGTAGCAATGCACATTGCTGCTATTAGCCAAGGGGTAACTGCACTGCATCTTGTGGTTTCCCTACTCCCTAATAGCACCTTATAAAATAGTCTTTTTTAAAAACTCTCCTCAGTTTTCCTGATTTGAGTGTGCCATTTGTTTCATGCTGTGATCCTGACGGAAATAGCTGCCCTATGTATTTTTACCCATTATCCTAATTGGTATGCCAGATAAACTCTAATAATACTGTGCTAATTTTGAGGGGATAATAACTGAAAGTGTTTGCAGAACTACTCTTGTTTTCCTTGCACTTTATTTCATCTAAAGAAAAGAAATAAAGTGTTAGATGATGTATAAGAAGCTAGTAATACTAATAGTTCATTTTAAGATAGACACTGAAATGTTGCTTTACTTTGTGTCTCCTCTTTTCCCTAAAAAAGATTGGTGGTTTGATTCTCTAATAAGATAATTGAATTCCTAGGTATCATCTCACTGCTCATTAATATCTCATTTGGCTAACCTACAGCAATTCTGAGAAGATTGTTGGATAGTATTTTGGCTATATAGGATTTTCATCGTATGTACTGTGTCTCTTCAATTATTAAAGACTAGAGGCCCAGTGCACGAAATTCTTGCACATGGGGGGCTGGGGAGTCCTTCAGCCTGGCCTGCACCCTCTCGCAATCCGGGATCACTGGCTCCTAACCGCTTGCCTGCCTTCCTGCCTGATTGCCCCTCACCACTATGCTTGCCTGCCTCATCGCACCTAACCACTCTGCCTGCCTTTCTGATCGCCCCTAACCCCTCTGCCTGCCTGCCTCATCACCCCTAACCACTCGCCTGCCTGCCT
>NW_005369706.1:795554-813007 GCF_000412655.1 Myotis brandtii | reverse complement strand
CTCGCCTGCCTGCCTGATCGCCCCTAACCACTCTGCCTGCCTGCTTGATGCCCCTAACTGCTTGTCTGCCTGGTCACCCCTAACCACTTCTGCCTGCCTACCTGATCGCCCCTAACCACTCGCCTGCCTGCCTGATCGCCCCTAACCACTCTGCCTGCCTACCGGATCACCCCTAACTGCTCGCCTGCCTGCCTGATCACCCCTAATCACCTCTGCCTCGGCCCCTGCTGCCACAGCTTTGTCCGGAATAACATCCAGAAGGTCGTTCGGCTGTCTGGTCTAATTAGCATATTATACTTTTATTATTATAGATAATTGGGAATTAATCATATTATGTAGTCATCTGGAAAACTCAGGTTTAAGTACTGAGTTTGTGTAAGTGCAGTCTGATTTTTATTTGTTAACAGTCTCAAAACTGCCAGTATTACAGAGAGGTTAAATGTAAATGAATTCACGGTTCATTGGTAATTGGCAAGCATAGTTTCTCTTGGAATGACATACATTGTATTCATATCCTCTTTTCCACTTTTAGTACCAAAATGCGTTATCATTTTAACTTATCAATCTTCCATAGCAACTAGGAGGTATTTGAAAACACAGGATAAAGACTGAGCTGTAAAAGAGGCTTTAATTGAAATACATCTGTTATAATAGAAAAAGAATTTGGAAAATGTACTGGAATATTGCTGTATTTTTTTAAACCCCTGTCCTTTCAGATTACTGTAACAAAATGGATAGCTTATAAACAACATAAATTAATTTCTCACAGTTCTAAAGGCTGGATGTCTGAGATCAGAGTGTCAAATGGTTGGGTGAAGGCCCTGTTCTTGCTGGCAGACTTCTCCTTGCGTCTTAACATGGTTGCAGGGGCTAGGGAGCTCTGTGCGGTCAGTTTTATAAAAGCACTAATCCTATTCATGAGGGCTCCACTCAGGATTTATTTACCTTCCAGAGGCCCCAATCACTAATACCATCACTTTAGAATTTTGACATATGAATGGGGGAGGGAGGGCACACAAACATTCAGACCGTAGCAACCCCCTTTTTAAAAAACTTTCCCTTTTCCTTGCTTTGTTGAAATTCTAAACCCCAAACTACTCCCAAGTATGGTGCATGGATCAGCAATGTTGATACCACCAGGGAGTAAAAATCTCAGGCCACAGGCTAGACTACTAAATCAGAACCTACATTTTAAGCTAAAATGCCCCAGATAAGTATATACATCATAATCTGAGAAACAGTGTAACCATTTCCTGAATTGCATCTCATTAGATTAAAACAAAATTGTTAAGTGTTTAAAGTGGAGGTAATTTATTGATGACATGGTCTCAGGTAAAGAAATGGATTAAATTTGCAGATAACCTTTTCTTTATAAGTGCTGGGAAGCCAAACTCTTTTCTGTAATAAATCACATTAAACTTAAGTTTTCCCGAGTTGTGCTGGTGATGTAAACTCCAGCACATTGATCGTCAAGCATTAGGTTGACGAATGTATTCATGGAGTTAATAGTCTAAAAACATGATGTGTGTGGTGCACTCTAGAAAACTGAAATTACTTTCATGTGTTGTTATTGTTAATGCCACAGGAGCTCTCATCCTCACTCACATTTTCAGATTTGTTAGTGTTAAATTTTACCTTGGGGAGCCATTGACTTGCAACATTTATAGAGGGCCTTTTAAATTAAGATAGTTAACAAAGATATCAAGGATTACTGGACAGTTTAATATAGTTGATGTATTTAGTGTTTTTCTTAAGTTGTTACAGTTTCTATTAAAATAAAACTTTATTTCTATAATTTTAATTCAAGTGTAGTTATCAGTTATCTATATAATAGAGTTTGCAAAGTACATAAATTGTTAACTGTTTAAGGCCCTTCTGTTTGGAAGATGATCACATGTCAGTTTTAGATATTGTGGAATATATTTTTCCTTCTCATTCTTTCAGATTCATCAGGATTCATTTTCGATTTGCAGTCCAATACTGTACTGGCCCAGGGAGGAACTTTTGAAAACATGAAAGAGAAGGTATGATTAGTTACTGTATGTATATGAGCAATTTTCTTTTAAAAAAATATTTTTATTGATTTCAGGAAGGAGGAGAGAGAGAGAGAGAGATGGAGAGAGAAAGAGAGAGAGAGAAACATCCATGATAGAGAATCATTGATCGGCTGCCTCCTGCAGAGCCCACAACCCAGGCACATGCCCTGACCAGAATCGAATTGCGACCTCCAGATTTATAGATCAATGCTCTTGATCTATAAATCTGAGCCACTGGCTGGGCAGATCAGCGATTTTCAACCAGTGTGCTGCAAGAATTTTTAAAACATGCAGTACCTGACTATTTAGTTAGGGACACTGACCTCTTTTTCCTTAGATTATCAAGTAAAAAGATGATAACAGCCAACATAACAATAGTCGTCTAGTGTGAATTAATCAAAATTATACCAATTTTATTTTTTCAGATTGGCAAAAAATATAGTACATTAATAATATAAACACTTCCACATTTAAAGTTACCAGAATCTTACCTTTATTGCTGAATTTGTAAATTTTGCCTAAAGTCCATTTTCTAGTGATTAGTGCTAAGTATTTTGTTCATCTCAAAAATGTATAATTATAAATTATCCCTCTTTGGATTATAGATTATATACCTTTCCACTTATATGGTTTTAAACCTTATCATTAATTAAGCCTGAAATAATAAAAGTATAGAATGATATGAAAGCAAGTGTACTAAAAAAGACTTAGGTTCTAATACAGACTCTGCTTATTACTTGGACAAGATACCTCTTCTCATCTATAAAAGGACTTCCTTTTCAAGCAGTATTGCTGACTAGATAACTTGAAAGCATTCATAATATAAAATACCAAGAAATATAGAATAAAAAAAAACATACATAATTTTAAATGCATAGCTGAACAGAAGTTAGGAAAATCCCTTGAGGCTAAGTGTATAGAGGGAATGTGTTTTGCCATTCTTCATAACAAATGGGTTTTACCACACAGGGCCATAAAGCTGAAGGTTTGTCCTTGGTTAGGAATTGTTATCTTTATAGTGTTATACAATTAAATGATACGAAATAAAATGTTTCAAAAATGCTGTATAAAAATCGAAGTTCTTATTGGTGGTGGTTCATAAACTTTCCACCTTTCTCTACAGTATGCTAAAAATGAGGAAAGGTTGATGCTAAAATTAATACTTGATATCTAAATTAGACCTCCCTTTCTTTAAGCAAAATCTAGCATATACTTTCTATTTCTAGAAATGTTCTGCTTTTCTAAGTTTTGAAATTAATTTTTATGTGATGTTATCACTCATCTATTAATCATTCCTAGTGAGATGGTTGTATGTACTCTCATTGACGCTAAAGAGTGATACATATTGTTAAGAATGAAATGTCATTGTGTAACAGGTCTCAGTTGCCAACTGACCTACTGATGTTAAAATTTAATGACCCTGTCATCTTTTCCAGATAAATGCAGTGCGTGCAATAGTTCCCAATAGGAGCAACAATGAAATCATCCTGGTTTTGCAGCACTTTGATAATTGTGTGGACAAAACAGTACAAGCATTTATGGAAGGTAATCCTAATTTAGTTTTTTAATAAGTTTGTGTTTTTTCAAATAGAAGTTGCTTCAAACTTCTATAACATTCATTTAAAAACCTGGTATTTCATAGATGATATAGTAGACCTCATGATAATATAACATATCATGCCATTTAAAAAAGATATCTCATCATCGAATAGGTACATCAGATTAAGTCTCCCTGTTTCTGTTTTTCTGCCAGTATAGAATAAACAGGTCCAAATACTATACGGTTTTTCTTCATTGTCATCTGTTTTCTTGATAATGTTAGCATTTGGGTCTAGGGTAGTGTACAGCTCTCTAAAACAACATAGCCAAAGTGGTGTGTAATCTTCTGGAGGAGAGGGGATAGCATACGTGGGCTGAAACCACTCATCTTTGTATTTGATCTAAGTTATATAAAAGAATTTCAAAATGGTCAGGCTACATTAGTCTCTTCTTGGAAGAACTTACTGAGAAAATTACATGGAGAAGGGGAATCTAAATGGGCAGGTATTGCAAAAGATAAGCATGATATGATTATCTCATTACATTAGCTCAGAGACTTGAACCTTAACTTTCCTGTTACGAACTTTAGAAATTCTCTAGCATTTACAAAAAGCAGAGACACCTATTCCTTCTTGACCATGCATGTGGTAGCAGAGAAAATCTGTGATTGGTTTCTCTTACAGGTAGTGCCAATGAAGTACTCAAAGAATGGACAGTAACAGGCAAGAAAAAGGTAAAAATGAATGAAATTTAAAAGCATGATGTTGATATTATAAAAATATTTAGGCTGCAAAAATATTTGAAAGAAAAGATTTACATATGCATCTTCAGTTTACCTGGTTTAAAAAAGTCTTCTGTGACATTGAAACACAGCTGTGTACATAGAGTACCATACAATCTCCTCCATGTGATTTAAGACAGGAAACAATGACACCACCATGGTGGAGTTGCTGAAGGTGTATTAATACTTGGCAGGAATGAAACAAGAGAGAGAGTCTGTCAAGGAAAGCAGAGCTCCACTAGAGAAAGTGATCTAGTCCAGTGGTTTCAACATTATTCTTAACATAGATCAGTTAAAATAGTTTAGGTTCTTAGGTCAGACAACTGTGTTGTAATCTCTGGTATTAATGACCTTTGACTTTAAGCCCAAAGAGGGTCTTTGCTATTATTAGTTATACAGAGGGGTCTGGTGTTCCAATTTAGAGAGGGAAAGGCACTTGGGCTGTGGAGTCGATCAGAACAGGATTTATATCCTGTTCTACTTACAGGCTTTGCAACCTGGGAGTATTGTTTATCCTTGTGTGCCTTAGTTTGCTCATCTCTGAAATAGGAAAATAATAATAATGAATACTAGTACCTAATTTCTAACATACTGATTCTCATTTCCTTCTCCTTGTCCGCTTGAAACCAAAATGCTTTCCCCAAAGGATACTAGCTGGTCTCAAAATGCTTTCCACAGCCCTGTACTCTAATTCTAGCTTTTTTAGGAAATGCTTGAAGTATGAATTTTAATCAGGTATCTCTATGAAAGCCCTTTGGAAAATTCTTTTCCTATATCAGGTTAGTACTAGAGTTTTGAAATGCTTTCTTGATGACTCTAAATCACTTCATAAGAGATCTATTAAGTCTTGACCAAACCAGGCTTGAGAGTGACCCTTGAGAGTTTTTTCCAAGGAGAACCTAATGTTACTACAGATCCCCCTATAGCTCTTCCTACCTAGAGCTTTGAATATTTGCTTAACTTCTTCTCGTTGCTTTCATCTAACATAAATAGCTCTGTGTGCTCTGGAAACATCAGTTTATTAATTTACTGATCCAGAATAGTAAGTTATTTAGTGATGTAACATATGCTTGCAGCTGGAAAAGTATGTGTTAGAGACACATAAATTTCTTAAAATTTAGAGAAAGAAAATTGGCTTCAGTTTGGCAGTCCCAAATGCCCAAGTCCAGTCCAGTTAACTGTTGAGATTAGTTCAATAGGATATTACTATGAGCAGTTACTGGGACAGCTATTATATACATGGGACAATGATATGAAAACTTACCCAGTTCACATGAGAGAAAATATTTAAGAAAAAAAAGATGAGAGCTGTGAAGAGAAAGTTATATCTAGAGTTCCAGTAGTGTTCCTGTTAGGGCCATGAGAAGGGTTTGGGGGAAAACTGATTCAATCATGTCAGTACAGCCTTAGGAATAGAATTAAGTATTGCGAGTAGAGCTATGATTTGTTAAAATAAAAGGTAAAGGACTTTTTTTGTTTGTTTTAATTTGACTATTTGCCTAGGTAATATATTCATGTGGCTCCAAATTCAAAGCTACAGAAATTAATACATATACTGAAACGTCTTTATCCTATCCCTGTTCCCCAGCCATTTGGTTCCCCACCCCAGAAATAAACAGTATTATCAATTTCTTGTTTATCTTCCAGGATATTTTATGCATATATGAGCAAACATGAATATATATATTCTCTCTGCCTGCAATTTTTTTTTAACTTTATTTTGTTAATCCTCACCTGAGGGTATTTTTTCATGATATTTGTATTTATTTTTATTTTTTGTTAATCCTCACCCAAGGATATTTTCCATTGATTTTTAGAGAGTGGAAGGGAGGGGGAGACACAAAGAGAAACATCTACATGTGACAGAAACACATTGATTGGTTGCCTCCTGAGCGCGCCCCCTACTGGGCTGGGGGCGAAGTACATGCCCTTAACCCAAATCTAACCCAGGATTCTTCTGTCGGAGGGCTGTGGCTCTATCCACTGAGCCAAACCAGTTAGGGCTCTTATTTTTAATGTAAGCATTTATAACTATAAATTTTCTCTTGACACTGCTTTCACTGCATCCTATCAAAACTCTTCATGCCCGAGGACAGTATGTTGTACAGAAGGACCCCAACTTAGAATGGTTTGACTTATGAACTTTTGACTTGGCGATGGTGGGAAAGTAGTAGCATTCAGTAGAAACCATACTTTGAATTTTTATCTTTTCCCAGGCTAGCAATATGTAGTGTGACACTTGCTCATGATGCTGGACAGCTGCAGCTCCCAGTCAGCCACCTGATAATGAGTGTAAACAACCGATAGATACTCTACATTGTATTCACTGTTAGATGATTTTGCCCAACTGTAGGCTAATGTAAGTGTTCTGAGCCTGTTTAAGGCAGGCTAGGTGGGGCAACAGATTCCTGATGCTTCCTCCTCTGCCATCTTCCCAGAATCCTCTGCAGCGCAGTTTTAATTTATGTCTCTTA
Organism: Myotis brandtii; assembly: GCF_000412655.1. Lineage (NCBI taxonomy): Eukaryota > Metazoa > Chordata > Mammalia > Chiroptera > Vespertilionidae > Myotis > Myotis brandtii. The sequence continues at coordinate 806,177 of NW_005369706.1, read as the reverse complement.
TTACTGAGGTTGCGTATCATTTCATATACCTATATCCTTTACCATTTTTTACTATTGAGTTGTTTTGTTTTTGTTAGAGCTCAAAATATATTTGGCTCTTTGTATATAAGTTGTACATATTTTTTCACATTTTGTAATTTATCTTTTGATTTTGCTTTTGGTGTATTTTACTATACATAAATTTCTTATATTTATGCATTTGAGTTTATTCAAAGTATTTTACATAGTTATTTTAGTTAGTAATTTCACATATACAGAAATGTGTTCAGTTTCTGGAAGAGCATATGAGAAATTGGTAACATTGGTTGCCTTTGGGTAGCTAGAGTAACCTCTCTGTGTTGTGGGGGGGGTCTTTTCTTCCTTTTCTTTTTTCAAATCTTTAATAATCATTAGAACAAAAAGAAGAAAAGCAAACCAAAACCTGCAATCGAAGCAAGTAACAGTATCCTAGATTCCAGTAAATTGGTTTCTATTCAAGAGGAGCAGTCCACGCCTTCTCCAGAAAAAGGTGGTATTAATGGTTACCATGTTAATGGTGCCATCAATGATACTGAGTCTGTGGACTCACTCAGTGAAGGTATGGAGACACTTTCAATAGATGCCAGAGAATTGGAGGATCCTGAGTCTTCCATGCCAGATGTGCTGGACAGAACAGGTGAGTTTATTAACAGATCTTTGAAAAGTTGCATTCTCAGCCAGGGGCTTCCTGGTTGAGAAAGCAATCAAATTAAATCTAGTTAGTCTCTTACTTTTTAGTTTTTGTTACCGCTCATGTGAAAGAGTCACATTTTGTAATTATCTATGGCCTAGAAAAATATAATTATTTTCCATTGTCTCATATTTTAATTTCAGTTTAAAGCAGTCGACTACAGAAGATGCCCTTAAGATTTTTTAAATTGTACACTTATTAAGGAAAATTATTATAATGAATTGATGTTGATATTATTCTAAGATCCAACACAGTGAGAAATATATGATAATAACTGTAAATCCATGAAGTAGACTGTTGGTTTTTATAGTCTCACATTTGTTTTCTAATACAGAGTTAAGATTAGTGTTAGTTGTAAATTTACATATTTTGTATGTTTTCCTTTGTTTTATTAACCATTTTGATGAGTGTTGGGAAGATATTGGGAATATCTCTTAAAATAGTTTTTTTAATTACTTATTTGTTAATCCAGTTCTCCTTGCTCAGTTGCACTGGCTTTATAAATGTAATGGCAGTTTAAGAATTATGCTGTTCTTTCTTATGTTCTTTTATTGATTTGCGCAAGCACAGAAAGACAAAGAAAAATATAATTGTTGAGGCCTAAAGTGACCTCAAACAAACCAAAGATAGTCAGTGGCTTCATTTTTTTATTTGGAGCGGGCTCTCTCGTTTTCTAACTCTGCTCTTTCTATTCCTTAAAGATTTTAAACTCTTCATGCCCTAGCACAGTATAAAGCTCTTTTTCCCTCAACATAATTTATAGAACCTATCAGAAGTTACAAGGAAGCTACAGGTACAAGGAACAAGCTAGTCTATCTGGAGATGGGTTAGCACAGACTTTTCTTCTTCATTCAGGACGCTGCCTAGAGCAAAGCCAGAGAGCCTCATTCAGCTGATTTGGCTTAATCGATTTTGTTCACAGCCATTTAAGAAACATCATTTTTTGGGGGGAGAGATTAAAAGAAATATAGTTTTGCCTAAAATATTTCTACCTTTTTTCTTTGTGTACACTTAAGACTGCTTGATTGATTTATCCTTAAGTCTTGCCTAAAACACTCTGTTTCTTTGACAGGATCCGTGCTGGAAAATGGTGTCTTTGATTTTGAGTCCAAGTCTTTGACTATGCACCCTACTCAGAATTCTCAACAAAATAGGAATGCTATCAAATCTCTCTCAAGACCTCAGTTTTCAAATCTGGGCATGGAAGATGTTCCACTCTCCTCCACCAACAAAAAGCTAGGTAAATAGGGGCTTAGCCTACCTTTTAGAGAGAAAAAAAAATCTGTGTTTTTGGCTAAGGAGGGCAAGTTACCTCTTTCTTCCCATAGATAAGGTCTGAGAAGGTTCTGTAGGTAATCCTTATACTGTTTTCCAGGCAGTGACTATCCAGTTCTTACTGGATTCTGTGTACACAGTTAGAGTCTAATAGTAGCTCAAATGCTATACAGTCTTGTTACAATAGTGGGGATTTTTTGTGTGTGAATGAAAATCAAACTCTACTGCAAGGGTGACTTTTATGCTACCATTCATCTGTTTCTTTTACTTGTTTTACTGCACATTTTTATCTTGTTTTCTTCATTTTTATCTCCTGGTTGACTCAACAGTAAAAAGCTCTGACATATTTGAAAGAAATGTTTTCGTTTCTCTTCACAACTTCATACTCTTATTAAAACCTGCCAGACTCTAGTTTTGAACAAGGTCATTTTCTCTTAAATACTTAGCATTGACTTGTAGCTTTTTGCTTTTTTAAATTTAACTATAATAGTCATTTAAATGATCAGTTAATTAAACAGATGGAGATAATAGCCTTTTTGAGTATCATACATATACATGTGGTGGTCCACTCCACTAAACAAATGAAACAAATGTGAAAGACACTTGTAACCTGTAGCTCTTTACTGAATTATTTATTCCACATGAGCTAAATTTAATCAGTGAAGTTCTCCTTTTTCATCTTTCTAACATAACCGTCAGCTTGGTGCAGAAAAACAAGTCTGAGAATATTCAGTCAAACAAAATAAAGGCACAAGGCTTGAAAGCTTTTAGGTAGATTTTAAACCAAATGGATATGAGGAAGAATTTAAATTAAAAAATTAATAATCTATATCTGGGCACATTATAAACTTCTAAGATCTGTGATGCCAACTATCAATTGTATATATAACTTTGACATTGGTGAGTATAGAAAGGTTAATAGAACTTTAGAAACTGGTTAAAATTGTGCTGAGTACATAAATTATTTTATCTTATTTTTAAAAATGTACTTTTATTGATTTCAGAGAGAAACATATATATGAGAGAGAAACATCAATTGGTTGCCTCCAATGTACACATCTCAACTGGGGTTTGAAGCCACAACATTTTTTGGTGTATGGGACAAGGCTCCAACCAACTGAGCCACCTGGCTTGGGCTTTCTAGTAATTTTAAAAATATATATATTTTTATTGATTTGAGGGTGGAAGGGAGAGGGAGAGAAAGAAGGAATCATTGATCGCCTGCTTCCTGCACACTCCCTACTGGGAATCGAGCCATCAACCCGGGCATGTGCTATGACCTGGTTCATAGGTCGATGCTCAACCACTGAGTCACACCATCTGGGCTAGTAATTTTTTTTTTGGATGCCAGACGTTGTGAATTTTGCTTTGTTGATTGCTGGATATTTTTGTATTTTTAAAATTTTTCTTGTAATTTGTTCTGGGACTATTCTTTGGAAACAGTTTGAGACTTGCTTTTAAGCTTTGTTAGGTTGTACTGGAGCAGCCTTTATTCTAGAGCTAATTTTGCATCATTACTAAGCACTTCCAGTGCTGTACCTTGTGCCTCACTCTGGCTGGTATGAAAATGAACTATTCATGGCCCGGGTGCGCTCTGGGGATTGTTCCACTTGCTCCTTTCCAGCAGTTCTTTTTCCTGTCTTGGATAGTTTCCTCACACTCATGCATTCAGAATCCTCTGTAGATCTCTGTACAACTCTCTGATCTTTGTGTAGCTCTCTCCTCTCCAGTTCTCTGCTCTGAGAATTCTAAACTTGACCTCCCTGAATTCTCAACACTGTCCCCACAAGTCAGGCTCAGTTTAGGATTTCTGCTCCTTGCATTACAGCCTGAAAACTTTCTTGGGCCATAGACCTCACTTCTTTTATTTCTATTTTCTCAAGGAAAAAGTACTGCCTATTGTCCACTGTTTGAAAATCATTGATTCAGATTGTGTGTGTGTGTGTGTGTGTGTGTGTGTGTGTGTGTGTGTGTTATGTAAGATAGGAGGGTAAATTTAAATTCCTATTACTTCTTGGTCAGGATACTTATTATTTATTTATTTATGTTTATATTTTCATTGATTTCAGAGAGGAAGGGAGAGGGGGAGAGAGAAACATCAATGATGAGAGAAAATCATTGATCGGCTGCCTCCTACATGTCCCCTATTGGGGACCAAGCCCACAGCCTGGGCATGTGCCCTGGACCGGAATCGAACACGGGACCCTTTAGTCCACAGGCCGATGCTCTATCCACTGAGCCAAACCAGCTAGGGCTTATTATTTTTTTAAAATCTGTGAAAACAGCCAGACCGGTTTGGCTCAGTGGATAGAGCATCGGCCTGCGGACTGCAGGGTTCCAGGTTCGATTCCGGTCAAGGGCATGTGCCTTGGTTGCGGGCACATCCCCAGTGGGAGATGTGCATGAGGCAGCTGGTCGATGTTTCTCTCTCATCAATGTTTCTAGCTCTCTATCCCTCTCCCTTCCTCTCTGTAAAAAATCAATAAAATATATAAAAAAATAAATAAATAAAAAATAAAATCTGTGAAAACATCAGTTTTTTTGTTGAAGAGGGTAGCCTTTGGGAAACTTTCCTAGTCCACACATTTGTTACTTTACATGCTTAGGTGTTCAGATCCATCTTTCAAGTTATCTATACTTTTAAAGATTAATCTTTGGGGCTTTTTCCTCAAGGTTCCAATATTGAAAAATCTGTGAAAGACCTCCAGCGCTGCACAGTGTCTCTTGCACGATATCGAGTTGTAGTTAAAGAAGAGATGGATGCTTCCATTAAGAAAATGAAACAAGCTTTTGCTGAATTGCAGAGCTGGTAAGTTAATTTGATATCAGTAGCACAAAAATGATTATTTATAAAGATGGTCAACCATTCATCAATGCACTAGGTCAACCATTCAACTACTGCACTTCTAGTGCCTTTAATTCCTGACTCCTAACTACTTTACATAGTGGGAGAGACGTTAAAATCCCATGATAGAGTTAGCTTTCTGCTTTGTTCTGCTGCTTTTGGTGACAGTGTGGGAATGAGTGGGACAGAGAACTCATAATGCTCTAGATATGGGCCTGAAATTCATATTGTTTGGAAAGGGACAAACAATTATGCATTCTCACTTTAGGGATATATAATCAATGACATGATATTTGTGAAAAAAATAATAAAGAAGGAGAGATCTGTCTTTGTTTTCCTACCTCCTTTCATCCTTCCTAACACATCCCATTCTAATTTGTGCTCTATTATGAGTCATTGATTTGTTTTTAATTTTGTATTTTTCAAACTGTGTCTTAAAGATACTCATATCTGCGGGAGTTGAAGACTGAGTCCAGGGAGCACAGGATAAGATACTCATATCTTAAAATTTATTAATATGTACTCTGTAGGGGAAATACAGTTTGGTAGTTAAATAAGTTTGAAAATACTTTTAACAAAAATTTTACTACTGCACTTCTAGTGCCTTTAAAATGTTAATGTGCATTGTGAATCTTCAAGAGGGAAATATACTGTGCTGTTCCTCACATGTATTTGATCATAGAATCTTTTTTGGGGGGAGAAATATATTCTAATGTTTTCTAGAATACCAACGCTGTTTTAATTATTTGGTATTAGTGTTTATTGATATTTAAACCATAACTCCTTTTTGGGAAGCATTTGCATTTTATAAAGGGACTTTTTTGAAGTTAGAAAGGACTTAAAGAACAAATTAAGTAAAATTATGGGAAGAAAGCAGCTATGTTGACATTTTGAGATAGAGGACTGTCTGCTCTGCTTATTTGTAAAACTTGCTTGAATTTCTGAAAAATGAGAGGAAGTATTCATGAATAAAGAGAACCTATGCCATTCTTCCTCCCAGCCATCTGTTTTCTTGCCTGTCATGTTCCCTTAGGTCAGTGGTTCTCAACCTTCTGGCCCTTTAAATACAGTTCCTCATGTTGTGACCCAACCATAAAATTATTTTCATTGGTACTTCATAACTGTAATGTTGCTACTGTTATGAATCGTAATGTAAATATCTGATATGCAGGATGGTCTTAGGCGACCCCTGTGAAAGGGTCGTTCGACCGCCAAAGGGATTGCGACCCACAGGTTGAGAACCGCTGCCTTAGGTCATGCTCAACTGTGTCTCTATTTACAAACTTAGTCTGGTTACGTTATGCCACAGCAGACCAGAAATAGTGGGAGTATGGGTAGCCTCAGTCCTCCTGTTCTCTGGAATTGAAGAGGAGTGAATTAACAAAGATGTAGAATAAAACCTCCAAAAAGTTCCTGACCCCTGTGTTTACCATTTGTAGATTTTAGAGTGGTTCATTCAGCCATTATAACCAAAAAGTACTTCTAGGATAGGTAATTCACATACTTGTCTATCCATGCTTTGTTCTAAATCCCAAGTTTCCCCTTTTAGGCTTTATAACTAGAAACTTAATGTCCTATCTTCTGTTTTTCTTACAAACATTTTTGCTCCAGCCTGATTACCATTGTCTCAAAAACTTAACATTCACACTTCCTCTCTACTTCCCTAGCCTAATATGTAATATGCTCTTCTATATCTTTGTACTTATCTAAATCCAACTAATTATCCCAAACTCACCTTAAATTAAGTTCTAACTTCTGGAAATTTTTCTAAGTAACTGATTTCTTCTCTTTCTGTACCTCTTCAAGGAAGTATTATGCCCTTTTCCCTGGATTATGATCATATCAGATATTGTTGGCTCATTTGGAAAAGAATAAAGTGCTAAGAGTAGGTCATCACAACTTTGCCTTGATAAGCCTCTGGTCTCCATGATTGCTTAGTTTACTGGTTACTTAGCCACAGGATCTGATTCCATTCAGAACCAGCCTGAAGCAGGAAACACAGTTCCGGGAGAGAGATTTGTGAGTTCCTGTTGACTTGGAACCCAGCCAGGGGGAGCCTCCTTCAGTAAATGACAAATGAAATGGTTTCCTACCTGGGAACTGTGTATTTAGGATTGATTAGCAGACATAGCAACCAGGTCAATTTACTTTGAGGAAAGAGATTACCTGCCCTTTCCTGCTGATATAAAACCCTTCTCTCTGGCTGATTGGGTTTTTAAACTACCTTATTTCAGTGTCCCTTATAGTTGTTACTTCAAGACATAATTGGCAGGTGAGCTAACTCCATTTGGCACTGAACCAGACCTTGGAGTTAATGTCACTTAGGAAGCCATTTTTTTTTGTGTTGGTTATAGTGTAAAAGCAAAGCAAAGGGTTCTAACAAATTTCCAACAGTAAGATTACATTACCCTTGCTGGGGCACTAGGGGAATTATACAAATAACTGCTTTCACTTTGAGGCCAAATGAAAGCTGAGACATACCTGTGGGAAGGTAAAATCAAAAGCTCTAGCATAACACTCGAAAATCTGGTTGTATTGTTGATTCAGTAATAATCATCTCTGGACTTGTTTACTTTTCTTATTATTAGTAAAATTTGTCTGACATTGTTGGAACTATTAGTTGACTTAAGTTTAAGGCTATTAAGGAGCAGGATATGGAGTGGAACATGAAGCTGGAATATACTAGTATAAACTACTTTAAGATGGTTGTCATATGTGTTGTTGAAAAATACAGGATACAACACTCAGCATGCCTTTTAAATAAAAATTTCTATTTTGTTGACATCAAAAGGTACTTTACAAAAGAAGAAAACAGGTAAGAGAAAAAGACTGTCAAGAAATTTGAGGTTATACATAAAGTCCATGTAAGTCTGTGCTTATGATTGTGAAAATGTCCTAGCTGACTCCTCATTGACCTTAGAAAAGTTACTTTTATTTGAGCTTCTCTTTTCTTCTTATATTAAAAAAATTTTTTTAATATGTATTTTTATTGATTTCAGAGAGGAAGGGAGAGTGAGAGAGAGAAACATCAATGGTGAGAGAGAATCATTGATTGGCTGCCTCCTGCACACCCCCTACTGGGGATCGAGCCTGCAACCCGGGCATATGCCCTTGTTCAGAACTGACCCCAGGACCCTTCAGTCCACAGGCCGACACTCTGTCCACTGAGCCAAACCGGCTAGGGCTCTTTTCTTCTTATGTTAAGCTACTAGGAGTATTACCAAAGGATTTTAGATCCTTAAACTTACAGTCTAGGTGGAGATGCTGGAATCATTTTATGAAACAGAGTACTTCAAAAATGTCTCAGAAAGCATAGAAATAAAGGAATGGGCTAATGTGTTATTTAAAATGTACATATCATTCTATAGTTTTAAATTCAGTTTTTGATGTTTAGCACATTGATACCTTATTTCTACTAGTACTTTAGCTCCATTGGTCTCTGTTCCTTTTTTTTTTTTAATATATTTTTATTGATTTCAGAGAGGAAGGGAGAGGGAGATAGAAACATCAATATGAGAGAGAATCATTGATTGGCTGCCTCCTGCATGCCTCCTACTAGGGATTGAGCCTGCAACCTGGGCATGTGCCCTTGACCAGAATTGCATCTGGGCCCCTTGAGTCCACAGGCCGACGCTCTATCCACTGAGCCAAACCAGCTAAGGCTCTCCTTTACTATTAAAAGGGATTTGAGTCTAAGGTGTTATGCCAATCAATGCTTCTCTCTCATCATTGATGTTTCTGTCTCTCACTCTCCCTTCCTCTCTGAAATCAATAAAAATATATATTAAAAAATTTTAATATAAGAGGAAAAGAGAAACTCAAATAAAAGTAACTTTTCTAAGGTCAATGAGGAATCCGCTAGGACATTTTCACAATCTTAAGCACAGACTTACATGGACTTTATGTATAACCTCAAATTTCTTGACAGCTTGGGAAGAAGGCTGGAGATTGTTGTTGAAAAACCCCACTGTAAGAGAATTTAGGGACTAAGGTTTTTAGTCATTAGGGAACGGGGTAGAATGAGGAGGACCGAGATTTTGACTGAGCCTATGGAAGCCTTTATAAGTATATTTTTAGTTAAAAATAAAACAGTAAGAAGGAATATTCTGCCCTAGCTGGTTTGGCTCAGTGGATAGAGTGTCGGCCCGAGGACTGAAGAGTCCCAGGTTCGATTCCGGTCAAGGGAATATACCTCAATTGCAGGCTCAACTCCCGGCTCTGGTCGGGAGCGCGTGCATGTGGGAGGCAACGAATTGATGTGTCTCTCTGACACTGATGTTTCTCTTTGTCTCTTCCCATCCCTTCCACTCTCTCTAAAAATCAACGGAAAAAATATCCTTGGGTGAGGATTAACAATAAAAGAAGGAATATTCCATCCAAATAATTTGTATTTCAGAAGACCCTAAATTACTTTTCTTAAGTCACAACTTGGAGTGACTTTTGATTCAGATATCCTTTTCAGGTCGTAGTTGTGGGAAAGGTATGACAATAAGGGAAAGGTCACTATGGAATGGAGTCAATTAGAAAAGATTTTGGAGGAAATGGATAATTATGAAGCTTTGAAAGAAGCATGGAATTTATATTGGCAGAAAGAATGAGGATAGAACATTGCACATAAGAAATATGATATAAGCAAAGGGATAGAAGGAACATGCAAGGACTTTACACAGTGTAGCTCAAGTTAAGGAACAACATATACTAGAAAGTAGTGAGGGGTGAAGTCAGAGACCAAGGTAGAATGAGAACATTTGATGAAGGAATCTGAATTTTGTTTTTCTTTTTTGTAAAGGTTCCATTATTTCCTTATTTTCACTATATTTCCCATAATTATAACAATAGTTTTTTAAAAATAGAAATGAAAGTCATGTAACTCCATAACACATAATTTTCTTGGTTCCCTTGGGTCCCTTCTCTATCTGCATACATAATCTTAATAGTTATAATCATAGTGAGACTAATTTTGTAATGCTTTCTTTTCACTTAAAGGTGTCTTGGGTTCACCTCTGTATAATTGCCTATACTGTTAGTGTGTGTATGTGTTTATTTAAGAACTAGAGGCTTGGCACACGGATTCTGCACCAGTGGGGTTCCTCAGCCTGGCCTGTGGGGATCAAGCCGAAACCGGCTCTCCAACATCCTCCAAGGGGTCCCAGATTGCAAGAGGGCGCATGCCAGGCTGAGGGACCCCATCGGTGCATGATCTGGGCCAGGGAGGGACCACAGGAGGGCTCCAGGGCATGTCTGGCCTGTCTTGCCCAGTCCTGATCAGCCAGACCTGCCGGTCAGAGCATCTGCCCCCTGGTGGTCAATGCGTGTCATAGCCACTGGTCGAATGGCCGAATGAGTGGTCGGGCACTTAGCATATTAGATTTTTATTATATAGGATTAGAGGCCCAGTGCACGAAATTCGTGCACAGAGGGGAGGGGGTCCCCTCAGCCCAGCCTGCACCCTCTCCAATCCAGGACCCCTCGGAGGATGTCCGACTGCCGGTTTAGGCCCGATCCCAGGGGTCGGGCCTAAACCCGCAGTCATACATCCCTCTCATAATCCTGGACCGCTGGCTCCTAATCACTCACCTGCCTGCTTGTTCGCCCCTAACTGCCCCCCCCCCCTTGCTGGCCTGATCGCCCCTCACTGCCTCTGCATGCCGACCTGATCGCCCCTAACTGCCTCCCCTGCCGGCCTGGTCGCCCCCAACTGCCCCCCCCTGTTGGCCTGGTTGCCCCTAACTGCCCCTCCTGCCGGCCTGGTCATCCCCAACTGCCCCCCTCTGCTGGCCTGGTTGCCCCTAAC
>NW_005369706.1:792984-795324 GCF_000412655.1 Myotis brandtii | reverse complement strand
GCCCCACGCAGCCTGCTTGTTCAGTTGTTTGGTCGTCCCTCACTAACCCCCCTGCCGGCCTGGTCATAGGCAGCCATCTTGTGAGGTGTGAAGGTCAATTTGCATATTACCTCTTTATTATATAGGATTTCTAGACAATGGATCTGGAATGTATAATCATTTATCAGAGTTAATATGAAGGCATTTTACTAAATAAATATTCTGAAAATGGGAAATCAAGATTAGTACAGAAAGTTAGAATAGTAATTGCTCTTGCCATTATTGAGCTGTTACTGTATGTCAAAAGCTTTTATGCACAATATCTCTAATGTATATAACAATATCACTTGTATTATACTCATTTTATAGATAAGAAAAGATGAATACAGAAAAAAATACTTTATCCAAAGTCATACTTGATGTGACACTTTCCCGCTGTACCATGCTTCCTTTTTCTGTCTTATCAAGTATGTGTTTGCCTTTATTCTTCAATTGCTGTCATAATTCCAGAAGAGGATTAAAAAAAAAAAATCAGTTTCAAATGAGGATCTCATCAGCTATGTGACTTAAAACTAACCAGTTTTCCTTACCAACTAGAAACTTAAACAATAAACTCCTTGGTAATCTAGATTGCTGCTGCTTCTTTTTTCCTAAATGTGTTATAAAATGTTATTGAGTCGTATGGTCTCTAGTGTTACTTTAGAATTAAGATGCTTTTGACCACTAAAAAGAGCAGAAAGAAAGGTTATTCATTGAGGGCCTGTCCCACAGAACAGCTTACGTTCACATTCTAACTTCTTAAAGAGGTACTTTAGACCCTTGAAATATGAAATCACATGTCCACATGTTTTGTAAGGGACTCCTGACAAAAGAAACGCATTAAAATTTTTCATAAGATCCAATTTTGATTTAATAAGTTAGTTTTTTCAATTCATTTTACCTAATTGTTCAGCTTTGTATGATTACCTGGCTACCTAACTGGTATTTTTTTGTTTTTGTTTTGAGCCCAGATGGCCAGTAAGGCCAGTACAGGGAATATAAAGTGTTGCAAAATACATGAAGCATTATTAAGTCTCTGCTAATAAAAACTACTGACAATTCTCTTTTTTGGGGGAGGTTATTTTATATGTAAAGAGAGAGTGTCTTTAGAGAAATTAAGGTATTTGTATTGGCTTTGCTTGGACTTCTGATTTGCTTGGCTAATAGTATTAGAATAAATAGGTTTTAGGTTATCAGCAAATAAAATCAAGTACAAATGTTTTCTAAGAACATTACTGAATAGTTTAGACTCGCAGTGGTTCTCAACCTTCCTAATGCCGTGACCCTTTAATACAGTTCCTCATGTTGTGGTGACCCCCAACCATAAAATTATTTTCGTTGCTGCTTCATAACTGTAATTTTGCTCCTGTTATGAATCGTAATGTAAATATCTGATATGCAGGATGTATTTTCATTGTTCGCGACCCACAGGTTGAGAACCGCTGGTTAGAGTATCACCCTTTGAAATCATTGGCTGTGGAATTACTAGAATTGTGTTTCCATTATAACATTGTTTTCTAATGCAATAACAATAAAGAAATGATAGTTCTTTGCTACTGAAAGCAAGAGCTAGAATCAGTAAGCTATATGTTAAATATAATAATTAAAGGGCTTGCTTCATATGACAGACCCAGTATGTCATAGAGATATTAATGGTAATGCTACAGAAACAACTATTCTGAGCAACTAAATTACACAGATGCTTTAGAATAAGTTGAACAAATGTGAAGGTGATAAAAAGTTCTGGTAAGGAGAAAAGGAAATACAGAACATTCAGTGACATTCAGAACTTAATAACAGTGACTAATCATTTAAAACCATCTTTCATGATTGAAGAAAGGATATGGAAATTCTCTACACCACATAAGGCCCAGGCTTAATAATAGTGTTTTTTCACTAGAGTCCCAGTAGTATTTAGCTGAATTTCATTAGCAGTTTCAGAATCCAGTATATCAGTTGCTTATTATGATATTTCCATTCAAGAAAGCCTTAAGAGAACAGTTGCAAGCTTAGTATCATGGATTGGAATGAGCAAAATAGGAAAGTGTGGAAGTCTGAATGAGCCTTCTTCATTCTCTTAGGGGAGGCACTGCGTGCATTTATGGCATCTAAAAACTTGCCCTGCTGAGTAGCTCAGTCGGTTAGAGCATCATCCCAATATAAAAAGGTTGCAGGTTTGATCCTCAGTCAGGGCACATACAAGAATCGCTGAATGAATCTATACTAATAAAAGAGTAATATGCTAATTAGACCGAGAGACCTTCCAGACAAAGCCAGGGGCTTGTCCAGCCTGCAAACCGCCCCCAGGCCCTCTCCCAGGCC
>NW_005369706.1:788952-792849 GCF_000412655.1 Myotis brandtii | reverse complement strand
CCACCTGCTCCCCAGCGGGGACCCCCACCTTGATGGGGGCATGGCCGGCCTGCAAATGGCCCTCAGCCCCTCACCCAGGCTGGCCCCACCCCCAGCAGGGACCCCCACCCTGATGGGGGCCTGGCCGCCCTGAAAACCCCTGGTGGCCCCTCACCCAGGCAGGCCCCGTTCCCCAGTGGGGACCCCCTACCCCAATGGGGGCATGGCCAGCCTGCAAACCGCCCCAGGTCCCTCGCCAGGCCGGCCCCATCCCCCAAGAGGACCCCCACCCTGATCCGGGACCCCCTTCAGGGCAGACCAGCTGGCCCCCACCCGTGCACCTGGCCTCTATACTAATAAAAGGGTAATATGCTAATTAGACCAGATGTCCTTCCGGACAAAGCCATGGTGGCAGGGCCAAGGCAGAGGCAGTTAGGGGTGATCAGACTGGCAGGGGAGAGCAGTTAGGGCAATCAGGCTGGCAGGGGAGAGCAGTTGGGGGGGGTTAGGCCGCAGGCAGGTGAGTGGTTGGGAGCTAGCAGTCCCAGATTGCAAGAGGGATGTCCAACTTCTGGTTTAGGCCCGATCCCTGCAGTCGGACATCCCCCGAGGGATCCCGGATTACAGAGGGTGCAGGCCGGGCTGAGGGATACCCCCCCCTTCCGTGCACGAATTTCATGCACCAGGCCTCTAGTACATAAATAAGTGGGACAACAGGTTTATTTATTTCTCTTCCCCACCCCACCCCCCTCAAAGCAATAAAAAAAATATTTAAAAGCTATTACCTCAAAGTACAGGTACTTTTGAATCTCTTGGCCACAGATCTGTACTGAGACCACCGTTTCACGTAGGAACAGATGGAAACTATAGCTTAACACTCTTTATTGTTAGTTGTATTATAGTAAACTATTGTTTTTAATTGTAAATAATGCCTCTTCTATTTATCCCTTTGCTTATCCTGTTTCCCACTTTTGAACTCTTCCTACCTTCTCTATTTATTTTGTAATACACATAGTTCCTCAACATTTTATTATGAAAACTTCCAAAAAATAGAAAAGTTAAAGGATCACTGTATTTACTCTATGTGTGTGTTTTGGTGGAACTATTTGGAAGTTGCAGACGTGATATATCAGCCCTAAATGCTTTAGTATGAATGACTAAAGATATGGTTGTTCTACACAAATGAAATACATTAGGTGATATACCTTGTAAAATATATATATTTTTTTATTGATTTCAGAGAGGAAGGGAGAGGGAGAGAGGGATAGAAACATCAATGATGAGAGAGAATCGTTGATCAGCTGCCTCCTGCATGCCTCCTACTGGGGATCAAGCCCACACCCAAGCATGTGCCCTGACCGGGAATTGAACCGTGACCTCCTGGTTCATAGGTTGATGGTCAACCACTGAACCACACCTGCCAAGCTCTGTGATGTACTTTTTTTAAAAAAATATATTTTATTGATTTTTTACAGAGAGGAAGGGAGAGGGATAGAGAGTTAGAAACATCGATGGGAGAGAAACATCGATCAGCTGCCTCCTGCACACCTCCCACTGGGGATGTGTCTGCAACCAAGGTACATGCCCTTGACCAGAATCGAACCTGGGACCTTTCAGTCCGCAGGCCGACGCTCTATCCACTGAGCCAAACAGGTTAGGGCTGTGATGTACTTTTAATAAGAAGGTTATATGTTTTGTGTCGATCTCAGGTTATCAGTTGTGATGCTCTCAGTTAGGAATGCCTAGGGGCACTCACCTGGGCCCGTACTACTGTAGCAATCCCCCAAATGAGCCAATATTGTGGCTGCACTGGCCCTTGTGGTTCTTATGACTGCAAGATACACCTCAGCAACAACATCTGGGAACTTTGAAAAAAACAGATTTACTATTCACAGGTTCTGGAGGATAGGGGCACTCCCAGGGCTACACAGCAAGGTCGCAGAAAGAGAAAGGAGGGGGTGGGAAGAGGGAACACCTAGGATTCTACCTTTATTGGGGTAAAGTGTGGGGTGCCTAGGGTTTTCAGGTTCACTCTTTATTGGTGAATTTAAAAATAAGAGTGGGAATTAAAGTGCAAAAGTGAAAAGCAGGGTCATTCAAGTGGTCAGTTATCTAGGTCACCCAAGGTTTTCTAAAAGGGGAACTTCATGGGTGGGGCAACCTGGCTTTTTTACCTAGTTGTGTAGCTGGCAATGTGTTTATTAGAGATGGATGCCTTTGAAATGGACATCTCAGCAATGAAAAGCTTAATGTTAAGCAGTTACACTATATGTATTTGAACATTTATTCCTTTTTGTATTTTAAAGACTTGTGAAAAATTTAATGGAAAATTGCAAATATTCATCAATCTTTTCTCCAAGAAATTATCCCAACAGCTTTAGTCAACCAGTAGATTCCTCTGTTTAATGCTTGGGTGACATCACAGGACCTTTCAATAGATGTTATCAATAGGTGACAACATGGCCGTAATCCATTTAGCTCAGTGGATAGAGCGTCAGTCTGCAGACTGAAGGGTCCCAGGTTTGATTCCGATTAAGGGCATGTACCTCAGTTGCAGGCTCGGACAACCAATCGATGTGTCTCTCTCACATCAGTGTTTCTTTCTCTTTCCCTCCTTTCCACTCTCTAAAAATCAATGGAACCCAGCTGGCGTGTCTCAGTGGTTGAGCATCGACCTATGAACTAGGAGGTCAGGGTTTGATTCTTGGCAGGGCACATGCCCAGGTACAGGCTTGATCCCCAGTGTGGGACATGCAGGAGGCAGCCAATCAATGATTCTCTCTCATCATTGATGTTTCCATCTCTCTCTCCCTCTCCCTTCCTCTCTGACATCAATAAAAAATATTAAAAATCTGTATATATAAAAGGCTAATATGCTAAGTGTCTCTCCATCCGGTCACTATGATGCACACTGACCACCAGGGGGCAGACAACTCAGGAGCTGCCTTGATGCACACTGGCCATTTACAGAGAAATGGCACCGCGGACCTGGCACCCACAAAGCAACACTTGACTTCCCCCAAGTGGGTCACAGGGCCTGCCACCCCCCCAGAGCTACAGCCCACCAAAGCAGCCAACACTGCTGAGACCCCATGGCTCAAAATGTGGCCCACACCCAGCCCAGCCCGGAAACGGTGGCTGTGAGCGCCCGGTACTGACATCACGTAGCAACAGGCCATTTAACAATAAATGGCACCATGGACCCGGTGCCCACAAAGCATCACTCGGCTTCCCCCCAAGTGTGACACAGGCCCCACCACCACCCCAGAACAACAGCCCACCAAATTGCAGCCGACGCTGCCGAGACCCCATGGCGCAAAATGTGGCCCTGAAATGGTCGCTGTGGGCGCCAGGTAATGATGTCTTGTAGCAACACCCGGCTTCCTCTTCCTAGCAACTAGCTTCCTTGGAGTTTCTTCAGCCCAGGAACACGACTTGCTTTATAGCCAGATGCAAACATTTTACACTTTAACCAAATGTCTGTGAAGCGTTTTCCCGTGCCTCATCTCATTTGATCCTCACAGGAGTCCTGGACTAGGTAGATAGGAGACTTGGTAGAATCCTATTTTCTTTTGATTAGCCTGAAAATGGAGATTTAGAAAGTTTAGAAACTTGACCTGACTGAAAAGAAGTAAGAAATGGTGGACCTTGAAAATGATTTCAGGTTTACTCACTGTGCAGAATATAGTCAATCACTGCTAGAGTTAAATATTTTACCCTTTGTTCTCCCTGCATGATCTATAATAATAATCTGCTTCATGTTGATATTTACTGCTGTGTTGCTGTCAATTACCTGAAAGAGAAGTTGAGGTGCTTCACTGGGCTGGAAAAAGTTTAGCTAAATCAGAAAGCAGGTCTAATTAAGCAAGTTTATTCTATCTACACTAATAAAAGAGAAAGATGCAAATTAACCATCAC
>NW_005369706.1:759535-788681 GCF_000412655.1 Myotis brandtii | reverse complement strand
CCCAGGCTGGCCAGGCCCCCCAGCAGGACTCCTACCCTGATCTTGGACCCCCTTCAAGGCAAACCAGCCGGTCCCCACTCGTGCACCAGGCCTCTATCCTATATAATAAAAGGGTAATATGCAAATTGACCCTAACAGCAGAAAGACTGGGAATGACTGGTCACTATGACACACACTGACCACCAGGGGGCAGACGCTCAATGCAGGAGCTGCCCCCTGGTGGTCAGTGAGCTCACACAGGGGGCGCTCTGCTCAGCCACAAGCCAGGCTGACGGCTGCCAGTACAGTGGTGGTGGTGGGAGCCTCTCCCACCTCCTCATCAGCACTAAGGATGTCTGACTGCAGCTTAGGCCTGCTCCCCGCTGGCAAGTGGACATCCCCTGAGGGCTCCCGGGCTGCCAGAGGGATGTCTGACTGCCAGCTTAGGCCCGATCTCCTGGGGAGCGGGCCTAAGCCAGCAGGTGGACATCCCCTGAGGGGATGAGGGACCCCCCGAGTGCACAAATTTTTGTGCACCAGGCCTCTAGTATATATATAAAAGGCTAAGTTGACTCGCACATGCACGATACATATAAAGCTCTTGGTGCCAATTGCATGCATGTGTTTCAATCTGTCATTGTCCATCGTGAATTTGGTTGACAGTTCTAGTATAGAGAAAGGGCGAATAGCGATATTAAAATATTTCTTCTAATTAATTTCCTTTCAATGTGCATGAATTCGTGCACCAGGCCTCTAATAAGTAAATAAAAATCAGTAGAAAAATATCCTCGGGTGGAAGTTAAAATAAAAAAAAGATGGCAACGTGGAAAAAAAATAGAAGTACTTATTCCTTGTCAACATTTTTTGACATAAAAATGCAAACTAATACTTTTAATCCTCACCTGTGGATATGTTTATTGATTCAAGAGAGAGAGAAACATTGATTGGTTGCCTCTTGTATGAGCCCCAATTGGAGACTGAACCCGCAACCTAGGTATGTGCCCTGACTGGGAATCAAACCCGTGACTTTTTGGTGTACAGGATGATACTCTAACCAACTGAGCCACCAGGCCAGGGCTAGAATTTTTTTTTTAATGTTTTAATTTTTAAAGAGAGAGGAAGAAGGAAGAGGGATAGAGAGATAGAAACATTGATGAGAGAGTAACAGCATCATCCTGCCTCTTGAATGTCCCCTACTGGGGATTGAGCCTGCAATCCCAGCATGTGCCCTGACCGGAATTGAACCAGTAACCTCTTGGTTCATGGGTCGATGGCCAACCACTGAGCCACACCAGCCGGGTTAAACTAATTTTTTTAATGGAGTGCTTGTATGGTTGTCCATATGCTGCCCTATAAATTTTTTATGATTGGCAATGAGTCAATAAAGCAACAAAGTTTATTTAAGTGGATGCTTTTTCTCAGGGGGAAATAAAAGTACCATTGCAACATACTAGCTCATAAATGCCACAAAACAGTCTGATTGTGATAGTGCAGATTATTTTTTTTCCTTGCTAAAAGCAAGGTCATGTGACAGTCTTCTTTTTTTAAAAATATATTTTATTGATTTTTTACAGAGTGAAAGGGAGAAGGATAGAGAGTTAGAAACATCGATGAGAGAGAAACATCGATGAGAGAGAAACATCGATCAGCTGCCTCCTGCACACTCCCCACTGGGGATGTGCCCGCAACCAAGGTACATGCCCTTGACCGGAATCGAACCTGGGACCCTTGAGTCCGCAGGCCAATGCTCTATCCGCTGAGCCAAACCGGTTAGGGCAACTTTCCTTAATCAAGATTATTATGAGCCCTAGCCAGTTTGGCTCAGAGGATAGAGTGTCGGCCTGCAAACTGAAGGGTACCCAGTTCGATTCTGGTCAAAGGCACATGCCCGGGTTGTGGGCTCGATACCCAGTAGGGGGCATGTAGGAGGCAATCAATGATTTTCTCTCATCATTGATGTTTCCCTCCCTCTCCCTTCCTCTCTGAAATAAACAAAATAATGTATTTTTTAAAGATTATTATGAATGTTATTAACATAACTACATCACAGAAGCTAACTTGTTTTCTGAAATCTTTTTTTCCCCCTAATATATTTTTATTGATTTCAGAGAGGAAGGGAGAGGCAGAGAGAGAGATAGAAACACTGATGAAAGAGAATCATAGTCGGACTGGCTGCCTCTTGCACACCCCCAGTTGGGAATTGAGCCCACAACCCAGGCATGTGCCCTTGACTGGAATTGAACTGTGGACCCTTCTGTCCCAGGCCAACACTCTATCTTCTGAGCCAAACTGGCTAGGGTGTTTGCTGAAGTCTTTTAATAAATAGTTTACAAGCTTTGTCAGAGATAAATTTGTCATTTGGTGGACATGGTGTCTGCATCTTATGGTGATGTAGTGACAGAAGAGAAGTAATGTTAAACTCCAGGCCCGGCAGCTCCTGTCTCAGTTGTGCTTTTGTTTTGCCTTTTAGGTATTCCAAATGCTGCTAGAGTTCTTGGAGCAAAATATTGCCAAGGTTTGGGAAATGCTTTCCTAACAAAGTATTGCTACCCCACAATAGTTATATCTTTTCTCCAGTCTGGTGCTTTTGGATTAATATGCCAACCACATTTGTTCCATTACAAGTCTATTTATTAACATCATGCATATGATTATCAAACCTGTGTTCTCTGGCACATCACTATAAAGGATTTTGCTCTTTGAGGAAAAGTCCCTGCCTTATACTTTTTTGTATATTTCATACTGTAGTCTCCTTATTAACTACTTTGTGCTAACATAACTACATGCTGAGCTAAATTGAATTAGTGTGCGTGTGTGATTGGTTTTACAACAAGAAACAAGAGTAGAACTTTTATTGATCCTTTCATTCCCATTCATAAGGAGAAATCATTCTGATTTCCAAATTTGAAGAAAGTTGGAACATTTCATGGTTGTGTAGATATTAAAATTTTTAGTATTTTTTCCCCACCACTAAGCAAAATTGATATGGTAAAGGAATAGTAGGACAGCCTACTTACTATCTGAGCTCTTCTATAAGGACATAGAAAAGCTATACATGCCAATTACATTTGCAATGGAGAAAGTGCTAATTGTCCATTTAATGTTCTTTTTCTGTAAAAAGACTACCAGAAAACTTAATTCCATATTTCCTGGATTACTAGTAAATGTTTACCAGAAACCTGCACACATGTGACTACCCTTCATTCTAAAGATTAAAGTGCCAGTAGAGACGAGTGCAGCTGTGGCAAAATGTTGAAGGTTTACAAATCCTAATCACGGATAAATTCACCATGTCTACGCAGGGACACTGCCTGGTAAACGCATTAGAACCAAAGCTGTCCAACTTCATGGACCAAAATATGTGAGCACATATATGGAAATATGTAATTTCCGTAAGGACTTTTTGCTTTTAGCACAATTTACCAAGAAATGTTTGATAGCTTGCTACTGCCATCTACTGGTGTGCTGTAATACATAGAAATAAAAGGGAATTGATTCTGTTTATTAGAATCCTTAAAATATTCTTTACTGAGGGTAACACAATTTCCTTATGGTTCATACAGTATTTACTTTGTAGTATGCTTTTAGTGAACAAACTCTGTAAGTCTTTCTCCACTATTACAATGTGCAGTTTCTCTCTTTCGAATTTCTGATCAAACCTTTTTTCCCCCTTTGTCATCCGTTCTTAGTTTAATGGACCGAGAAGTGGCATTGCTGGCTGAAATGGACAAAGTGAAAGCTGAAGCAAGTAAGATTGATCTTTAATTAAAGCCATTACCAGTTAGTAGTCCTTCTTCTCAACCCCTATAGCTAAAGCTCAATAAATGTCAACACAATAGTTTATATATTTAATTAAACAATTTTGAGCAGTTGTACTGCATTAATGTATGAATTTTTTTCAGGCAAAACAACTTTACAAGAGCCTGTTTTTAAAATATCTCCAAACTTTAATATTTTGGATATAGAATTAAATGTATAAGAGACTTCATCATGGTGTCATCTTCCACCACAGCATCAATTTAGGAAAGTAAAGTCTCCTGCAGGTGCCTGGAGTATTATTTTATTCTATTTTTCTCCAGTGATTGAAGATTTCCTTTGGCACAATCAGAGGAGACTTGCACGTTGCCTACAATTTAGTGTATACATTCATGTCGTTAGCTATCTCAGAACTTTTTTTTCTCAGTTTATAGAACAGTCTTTACTCAGTGTCTAATCATTTGGGTAGAGGAAAATCGATGGATTGAGGGTTCAAGATACCTTGACTAGGGTTCCTTGAAAGCTTATAAAATAGATTCTGGAGGAATAGAGTCTAACTTGGGTAATTTGTGGGGTTTTATTCAGAAGAATCAGATACCTGTTTTTGGTAATTTCTATAAGTATAAGTTAAAAATAATTCAGCTGTATGAAAGTCAACTGCAGCTTATACAGTGGCATTACTTTGGGGCTTTTCAGCAACAGGTTTTACTTTCATGCATCAAATGCCAAATTTGTAATTAAGAAGGTTGTTTCTTACCCTGGCCAGTTGCTCAATGGTTAGAGTTTGGCCCATGGACCAAAGGGTTATGAGTTTGATTCCTGGTCAAGGGCATGTATGTACTTCGGTTGCAGGCTCCCTAGCCCCGGTAGGGGCACATGCATGAAGCAACCAGTCAATGTGTCTCTCTCATATTGATGTTTCTCTCTGTCTCTCTCCTCCCTCCCTTCCACTCTCTCTAGAAATCAATGGAAAAATATCCTTGGGTGAGAATAAAAAATAAATAAAAATAATGTTTTGTTTTTTTAATATATTTTTATTGATTTCAGAGAGGAAGGGAGAGGGAGTGAGAGTTAGAAACTATCAATGATGAGAGAGAATCATTGATTAGCTGCCTCCTACACACCCCCCACTGGGGATTGAGGCCAAAACCCAGGTATGTGCCCTGACCAGGAATCAAACCGTGACCACCTGGTTCATAGGTCGACGCGCAACCACTGAGCCATGCCTGTTGGGCAAAGGTTGTTTGTTTTAACCTGCTTTTAAACTGGTAAGAATGGAAATAGGTTAAGATGATGATTCACAATTAAATCATTTGTGTCAATGGTCATGGACCAGAGGAGGCAACTTTGAAGCACTGAGCTGAATTTAATTTTTATCCATTTTAACCTGAAAAGTTAAATATATAGCAGAGATGTTACCCACTATTTTTCAGAGGTAAGATTTCATTTAAATTGAGTGATATATCCTGAAATTTCTAAATGTGACAGTTTTAGTCCATTCATAAGCCTGTGTTCTTTTTTTAAGATGAAGGTTCAGATAACATAAATCTAGTAAGAACACATAGTCCTTACTATTTGAAATAGAGAGGCTAATATAATTAATCCCCACCGCCCAGCTTCAACCAGTTATCAATTCATGAATCTTATTTTATCAAATTCAGAGCTATAGTTTTACTGAACTTCATTAATTTTATATCTGTGTCTCCTTTCTCCCATGCTAAAAATCCTGGTCCTCAGTGACACTAATGTAATTACTCATTTACCAATACTACCAATAAGGTGCTGCTTTTTTTAAATACACTATATAGTTTAATTAATTTATATGTTCATAGTACTTTACAATTCAGAGGTTTTTACTGATATATCATCTTCATGTAAACTTCATGAGATAGGGTTTCCTTTTCCTTTTTCCATTTCATAAATGTAAAAACTAGTTATTTGGAAAAAATGTGACTTGTTCAAAGTCATATAATTAGGTTCTCTGAGTTAATCTGATATGTGTAGAAATCTTTACTCAACATGTTTTCTCCATTTTAGAATCCTAGAATCTGGAACTGAGAAAAAGTGAATTTGATACAAATAGCAAGTTTTTATCTTGAGAGCCAGACCAATAGATCATTTGTAGCTGTTGGTCCTTGGTGTTTGTAGGCATGTTTCTACTTTATTGGGAAAGTAGGTCCTTACAGATTAACCTGACATGGGTATGGGCAGCCTGTGGGTGGCATATATGTGGCAAGCAGGTTAAGAAAACTTGCTAAAGTGGTTCAGCCTGCTGTAATACCTGATGTACCTCTTTGAAAATTCTATTTTTTTAAGATAAATTTGGCTAATTCTCAATAGATTACAGGATTCTGTGTATAACAGTTGGTAATTGAGTTTGATTACGTGTTAACAGAGTGGCCTAAATAAATGTGAGTTTATTTTTCTCTCGTGAAATGAAAGGTGATCTAGGGTTGAAGGGAATCTCCAGAATGACATGGGAGACCCAGCCTTCTCTATCCTTCTACCCCAGTGGTTCTCAACCTTCCTAATGTCGCGACCCTTTAATACAGTTCTTCATGTTGTGGTGACCCCCAACCATAAAATTATTTTTGTTGCTACTTCATAACTGTAATTTTGCTACTGTTATGAATCGTAATGTAAATATCTGATATGCAGGATGTATTTTCATTGTTACAAATTGAACATAATTAAAGCATAGTGATTAATCACAAAAACAATATGTAATTATATATGTGTTTTCCGATGGTCTTAGGCGACCCCTGTGAAAGGGTCGTTCGACCCCCAAAGGGGTTGTGACCCACAGGTTGTGAACCGCTGTTCTACCCAGACATTCTTAGTGTGTGTTTATGGTCAAAGAGGCTCCAGTCAAGAAAGGGCAAAATGTTACATGCTGCCTAAGACTCCTTTAAAGAGCTTTCCTGTGAACCTCGCCCTGTGAGTTCTGCTTAGATCTCAGTGGCCAGACTGTATCACATGACTGTCTTGTCTGTAGCAGGGTCAGGAAATACAGAATTTTGCCTAAATAGTTTCATACCCAACAAGATTGGACTTCTGGCAGGAAGAACAGGAGAATGAATATGCAGTCATTAACAGTCTTTGCTATAGTCCATCCTCCAATATCTCTCTTTTTCCCCAAATGAGAATACACTCACCTCGTCAATGGCATCACCTCCAAAGCATCATCTAGTTTTAGTATACTCAGCTGAAAGTTCAGGACTTCTGGGGAATTTCAGATCTTTTAACAGGTCTGGATATGGCACACTGCTGTGTGGAGCCCCATAAACTAAAACAAAAAATAAATGCCCCCTCCTCCAATATTATACTGATAGAGAAATAATTATAGTAAGAATTATAGTAAAAATTCCCATTTGGAAAAGCAGTAATCAAATCTTACTGGACAGGAATAGCAGAGTCCCTGCCCTGGTGGAAGAGAAATTTCCTTGGTTTATCTAGCAGCCCCGGGTTCTGCTTTCTAGGAGGATTTTTTTTGCCCGTGCCCTCTGTTGGCTCTGTTCTCTACTCTGAGAGGTTTTTAGTTTGTTTGTTGTCCTTCTCAGTCATATTTGAGTTACACATCTGGGAGCATGCTAAAGATGTTTCTTAACAGGCTGTAAACAACCTAAATATCCATCATTAGGGAAACTTGATAAATTATTATGGTATATCCATATATCAGACTACTAAGTGGCTGTTAAACAGTGAGGGAGATCCAATGTATTAATAGGAATTGAACCTCACGATATATTAAATAAAAATAGCTAAGGTAGCCCTAGCCGGTTTGACTCAGTGGATAGAACATCAGCCTGCGGACTGAAGAGTCCCCGGTTCAGTTCCGGTCAAAGGCACATGCCTGGGTTGTGGGCTCGATCCCCATTAGGGAGCATGCAGGAGGCAGCCAATCAATGACTCTCCTCATTGATATTTCTATCTCTCCCTCCCTTCCTTTCTGAAATCAATTTTTTAAAAAATATATTTTATTGATTTTTTACAGAGAGGAAGGGAGAGGGATAGAGAGTTAGAAACATCGATGAGAGAGAAACATCGATCAGCTGCCTCCTGCACACTCCCCACTGGGGATGTGCCCACAACCAAGGTACATGTTCTTGACCAGAATCGAACCTGGGACCCTTGAGTCCGCAGGCTGACGCTCTATCCACTGAGCCAAACCGGTTAGGGCTGAAATCAATTTTTAAAAATATCTTTAAAAAGTAGTTTTCCATGAACTATTTTTAAAAAAATAGCTAAGGTAATGGGAGGACCATGTATATGATACACTCGCATGAGTGAGGAGAAGAAAAAAGGAAGAGAGATATGTGTTATATATGCATAGAATATATTTGGAAGTATACATAAGAAATAAACTGGTTTCCTCTGAGGAGGGGACCACAAAGTCAGAAGTAGGAGAGACACTTTAACTTTTCATTTCATGCTCTTTATTCTAGGTAAGTCTTTTTTAGCATGTGTGCATATTCTTTTTTAACTTATATGATTCTTTTAAAAGTTTCTTAAATTGATTTTAGAGAGAGAGGAAGAGAAACATCAATGTGAGAACAAAACATCGAAAGGCTGCCTCCTTTATGACCCCCACCTGGGATTGAACCCACAACCTGGGCATGTGCCCTGACTGGGAACTGAACTGGCAACCTTTCAGTGCATGGGACAACGCCCAACCAACTGAGCCATACCAGCCAGGGCGTTAACTTATATTTCTTGATAAAAAATGTATTTTCCTGGGAAGAGGAAAAAGAGAAATGACAAATGATTTATGTGTCTTTTATTTCATGAAGTCTTTACCTGTAACTGCCTTTAGAGTCCTTCAAGAAGGTGGAAACTGGACCTTTGGCTCTTCAAATACATACAGCAAGGCCTATATTTCCAGTTCTTTATCCTATTGAGCCAAAACATAGAGTTATACTCCTTTTTCCTCTACAGTGGAAATTTTGCTCAGCCGACAAAAGAAAGCTGAACTTCTAAAGAAGATGACTGATGTGGCTGTTCGAATGTCAGAAGAGCAGTTGGTTGAGCTCAGAGCTGATATCAAGGTAAAACTTCCTTCTTCTTTCTGCCTTTCTTCTTGCCCTCCGGGACTAAAGTAGCAAATCTCCATAATTCATGGCCATATCTAATATATTGAACTCATGGTCTTTCCTTTCAAAACCTGGCCCTCTTCCAGGTTCCCTTTCTCTGTAGTGATACTGTCATCTATCCAGTTTTCTAAGCTGGAAACTTTGGGAAACTTCTCCTTTCCAGCATGAAATCTATCAGCAGACCCTGTCCATTTGAATTCCTACTGAATCTCAGATCTGACCTTTTGTCTTCATCTCCACCACCACTGTCATGATCAAGTAACTATTATCTCTTGCTTGGACTGCTGTAATAGCCTCATAACTGATTCTATTCTATTCTCCCTCTCCATCCCTCCAAATCTGTTCCTCACACTGCAGTAACCTGCTTCAAATTTTCCATTTCGTTTATTATTTGTTTTTGAAACATTGATGTGAGAGAGACACATCAATTGGTTGCCTCCTGAACATGCTCCAACTGGGGCCTGGGATCAAACCTGCAACCCAGATGCATGCCCTTGACCGGGAATTGAACCCTGTGACCCTTCAGTGCATGGGGCAAAGCTCTAACCATTGAGCCACGGACCAGGGCTCCATTGCTTTAGGATAAAGACTATAATCCTTAGCTCAGCCTGTAGGACTCTGTGCAGTTGGCTCTGCCAGCATCATCCTTTCACACCATGCCCCCTTGTTCTCATTTCCTGCCATATTAACTTTTCCTTTCTGCAGACACATCCTGCTCCTTCCTGCCAGAGGACTACTGCACATGCCGTTCATCTATCCAAAATACTCTTCCCTCCCTGCCACTCCCAGCACACAGTCACTTCTCATCCTTCCTGATTTTCTTCCTATTTTGTGCCTTCATAGCAGTTATATTCTATGTACATTTGATTAATCTGTTATTCTCACTAGCTGGTGAACTTTACAATGGCAAAACTGCTGTCTCTCCAGCCTAGCATAGTACCTTGGCACATAATAGGTATTCAATAAATTTATGTATGTATTTTGTTCATCCCCACCTGAGGATATTTTTCCCATTGCTTTTTCAGAGAGAGTGGAAGAGAGAGAGAGGCAGGGAGGGAGGGAGGGAGAGAAGGAGAAAGAGAGAGAAACATCAATGTGAGAGAGACACATCGATTGGTTGCCTTCTGCATGCACCCCCGACAGGGGGAGGGGCAGGGAGTGAACCCAAGACTCAGGATGTGTCCTTGACTGGAAATCAAACCTGCAACCCTTTGGTGCGCAGGCTGGTGCTCTAACCACTGAGAACACTGCCCAGGGCTATTATTAAATATGTTTTATTATTGATTTTAGAGAGAAAAGGGAGAGGGAAAGAGAGAGATAGAAACATTGATGAGAGAGAAACATCAATCAGCTGCCTCCTGCACAGCCCCCACCGGGGATCAAGTCCACAACCTGTGCATGTGTCCTGACTGGGACTTGAACCTGTGACTTCTTGATGCATGGATCAACATTCAACCACTGAGTCACACCAGTTGGACAGTGTTCAGTAAATATTTAAATGGTTGGTTGATTCTGATTTTATGGAGAAAAATGAGCAATTTGAGATGTTAATTATAATCTGTAAAGATTATTTGTGTTTAACACTCATATTTTTTTAAATTTTTAAATTTTATTTTTCAGTTATAGTTGACATGCAATATTATTTTATTTTAGTTTTAGGTGTATAACATAGTGGCTGACAATCATATAATTTATAAGATGATCTCTTCTCCCCCCCTCCCCCATTTCAAGTACCCACATGGCATTATACATAGTATGACAATATTATTGACTATATTTTCTATGCTGTACTTTACGTCCCCATGGCTATTTGGGGACTACCAATATGTACTCCTTAATCCCTTCACCTTTTTCATCTATAACCCCAACCCCTCTCTCCTCTCCCCTCTGCACTCTGGCAACCATCAGTTTGTTCTCTGTATCTATGAATCTGTTTCTGTTTTTGTTTTTTTTTTTGGTTCATTTTATTCTTTAGATTCCACATGAAAGTGAAATCAGATGATACTTGTCTTTCTCTGTCTGACTTCTTTCACTTAGCATAATACCCTCTAGATCAGTGATGGCGAACCTATGACACGCGTGTCAGAGGTGACACGCGAACTCATTTTTTTTGGTTGATTTTTCTTTGTTAAATGGCATTTAAATATATAAAATAAATATAAAAAATATAAGTCTTTGTTTTACTATGGTTGCAAATATCAAAAAATTTCTATATGTGACACGGCACCAGAGTTAAGTTAGGGTTTTTCAAAATGCTGACACGCCGAGCTCAAAAGGTTCACCATCACTGCTCTAGATCCATCCATTCTGTTGCAAATGGCAAGATTTCCTTCTTTTTTATGGTTGAGTAAATTCCATTTTGTGTATGTACCACAACTTTTTTTTTTAACCCTCACTGGAGAATATTTTTTCCATTGATTTTTAGAGAAAATAGAAGTGGGGGAGGTGGGGGAAAGAAAGAGAAACATTGACACGAGAGAGACATATCAGTTGGTTGACTCCCACATGAGTCCAGACGGGGGTCGGGAATCGAACCTGCAACCCTTTGGTCTGAGGGCCAATGCTCTAACCACTGAGCAACCGGCCAGGGTTACCACAACTTTTTTATCCACTCCTCTTTTGCTGGGCATTTGGGTTGCTTCCATGTCTTAGCTATTGTAAATAACACTGCAGTGAACATAGGATTGCATAAATCTTTTTGAATTCATGTTTTGGGTTTCTTTGGATATATACCCAGAAGTGGAATCACTAGGTCATAAGGTAATTGCATTTTAACTTTTTGAGGAGCTTCCACAGTTTTGTTTTGTTTTTAATCCTCACCTGAGGATATTTTTCCATTGATTTTTAGAGAGAGTGGAAGGAGGGGGGGGGGAAAGAGAGGGAGGGAGAGAGAGAGACATCAATGTGAGAGAGACATATCGATTGGTTGCCTCCTGCACGCACCAATGGGGGCCAGGGATCAAGCTTGCAACCAAGGTACATGCCATGCCCTTGATGGGACTCGAACCCGTGACCCCTTTAGTCCAAGGGCTGACACTCTAACCACTGAAACAAACTGGGTAGGGCAGTATGGACATCTTAACGACGTTAATTCTTCCTACCCGTAAACACAGTATATGCTTCCATTTTTAGGGGGGGGGGGGCAAAAGTAGATTTACAGTTGTGTGTAGGAGAAACACAGAATTTATTCTTGTATTATTATTAATTATTGTATTTTCCATATGAACAATTATAAACCTACTTTTGCCCACCCTATATTTGTATCTTCTTCAATTACTTTCTTTGGTGTCTTTTTTTTTTTTAAATATATTTTTATTGATTTTTTACAGAGAGGAAGGGAGAGGGATAGAGAGTTAGAAACATCGATGAGAGAGAAACATCGATCAGCTGCCTCCTGCACACTCCCCACTGGGGATGTGCCCGCAACCAAGGTACATGCCCTTGACCGGAATCGAACCTGGGACCTTTGAGTCCACAGGCCGATGCTCTGTCCACTGAGCCAAACCGGTTGGGGCTTTCTTTGGTGTCTTATAACTTTCCAAGTATAGGTCTTTTACCTCCTTGGTTAAATTTATTCTTAGGTATTTAATTTTTATTTATTTTATTATTTTTTAATATAGTTTTATTGATTTCAGAGGAGAAGGGAGGAGGCTAGAGAGATAGAAACATCAGTGATGAGAGAGAATCACTGATTGGCTGCTTCCTGCACACCCCACACAGGATCGAGCCAGCAACCTGGGCATATGCCCTGACCAGGGAATCGAACCTGGTTCATAGGTCAACGCTCAACCACTGAGCCACGCTGGCTGGGCATTTTTATTTTTGATGCAATTGCAGTGATGAGAGAGAATCACTGATTGGCTGCTTCCTGCACACCCCACACAGGATCGAGCCAGCAACCTGGGCATATGCCCTGACCAGGGAATCGAACCTGGTTCATAGGTCAACGCTCAACCACTGAGCCACGCTGGCTGGGCATTTTTATTTTTTTGATGCAATTGTAAATGGGATTGTTTTCTTAGTTTCCCTTTTTATTAGTTCATTATTGGTGTATTAAAATGCAACTGATTTCTGAATATTTATTTTGTTTCCTACTACTTTACTGGTTTCATTTATCAGTTCTAGTAGTTTTTTGGTGGTATCTTTAGGGTTCTTAACACGTGTACTTTTTAAATTCTTAGCTAAAGAACAGTGTTTCTGCCCTGGCCAGTGTTTCTAAGTGGTTAGAGCAGTGGTTCTCAACCTTGGCTGCACGTTAGAGTCACCTGGGAATCTTTTTAAAATCCTGATTTCTGGGCCTCATCCTCCGGAAATTCTGTTTCTTTGTTATGGGGTGGGGCCACAACATTAGTAACAAAGAAACAGAATTTCTGGAGGATGAGGCCCAGAAATCAGGATTTTAAAAAGATTCCCAGGTGATTCTAATGTACAGCCAAGGTTGAGAACCACTGGGTTAGAGCGTCGGCCCACACACTGAAGGGTCATGGGTTTGATTCCGGTCAAGGGCACATACCTGGATTGTAGGTTCAATCCCCAGCCCCAGTTGGGGCATGTGCAGGAAGAAACCAATGCATATGTCTCTCTCACATCAATGTTTCTCTCTCTCTCCCCCCTGCCCCCCTCTTAAAAAAAAATCAATGAGCCGAAACCGGTTTGGCTCAGTGGATAGAGCATCGGCCTGCGGACTGAAAGGTCCCAGGTTCGATTCCGGTCAAGGGCATGTACCTGGGTTGCAGGCACAACCCCAGTGGGAGATGTGCAGGAGGCAGCTGATCGATGTTTCTGACTCTCTATCTCTCTCCCTTCCTCTCTGTAAAAAATCAATAAAATATATTAAAAAAAAATCAATGGAAAAAAATATCCTCGGTTGAAGATTAACAAAACAAAAAAAGAAAGAAAGAAAGAGAGAGCAGTGTTTCTGAAACTAAGCATGGGGACCTTAGAGAGGTCAGGGTATTCATTGATAGTTGGAGACACTGGGGTTCTAAAAAATTGTTTATAAACTATGAGCTTTATAGACAAGGGGAGTTGGCCTTCTCTAATCCTGAGCCCTTAACTTCTGTTCTTTCTGAATACATGAGGTTTATTGCTATATTTAAGTGGAATACTTGCTGCAGAGGCTATATAACAGCCTTTGTAAAATAAAAACATAGATGGAAGATCACCTAAGCCCTTACAGGTCTCTTTGTCATCACTCTGATTCAGTATTTTACACAAACCCTAGGTTATGTTATTACTCTCACTTCTTCCACTTAGACTCTATTGGGGTGAAATAGCAAAACAATGCAAATTTTTAATTACCATTTTCTGATTAACTAAAACTATGTTACTAAATTTTATAAAAAGTCGTCTTCATAGTGATGCCAATCAGTCTCATTCAACTATCTGGGAGAAGCCGGAAACCCCTTTGGAATTAAGATGAGAATTCTGGCTCTTACAGGCTTCATCTGTTCTCCTTCCTGCGTGGTTGAAAAGCTGCTAGAAATATTTCTGCAGGCTGACTAAGGATCTGTTTCTCTCCACATTTTGAGTGTACTGAAGTGGGTGCTATGCAATTTAAATGTCTGATTTCCAGATCATTTTATTTCCGTCATTCCTGTTATGTCTTTGGCTCAACAAACTCTAGAATTTGTTTCAGACTTAATCTCAGACTGATATTACATGTTGAAGGCTTTGTCACAGAGCTTTGTGTGCTTCCCTGAAGCTTTAGGGCTTCAAAGGCCAGCGGTAATTTTTATTTCTTCTTTCCCTTTCACTGCTAGACACATCTCAAGGATTCTGATGCATTCAGTTCTACCCCTTGAACATCCAAAGTGGAATTAGACCACTGCCAAGACTGCTCTAAGGAGTTCAATTCTTCTGAATTTTATCTAGAAGAATTATAACTTTTCTTTTTCATCTCCTTTTCATCTTAAAGTGATTCCAGGCTACGTTAGAAATTGTTTATTGAAATAGACCCTCAGAAACACTTTATTCCTAACATGTATTTAGTCCCTCACTCTCTGTAGTATAGTTAGTTTTTGACCCAAGGGGTTGACTACTTCTCAACTCAGTCAGCTTAAAAGGGTTAAATTATATGCAGCACAAACTTCTCATTTGTGAAGTTGATTTTTTCACATGAATGATTTTCCATCTCAAGAAATTGTTTCTATTTCAAGGACTAACAAATTCTACTTTACAAAGAGTTGAAGTGGGTTTCCTAAGGAAGTTTTTACTAAAGAACCAGACCATCTATTTAAATGGAATCATTGTTGTAACTTAAGAGTGTTTTTTTGCTGCTGCCTCTGTTTATAAACTGTGAGCTATATAAAATGTATAAAATGAAACAATGTGGAGAGTAGCCAATAGCGGAAAGTGGCCCTCTATAAATTCTTTCTCCTTTCTCTGCAGTTTCTTGTGATTATACTTAGTGGGCTTTGACCATCATGTAGTATTTCATAAAGCTCCTAAATAGACTTCTCTTTGGGCTTTGAAGAAAATGACTGAATTTTGTCAGTCACTCAGCATTGGTAATATTGTGGCCATTGAGCAAACTTTGAAGCAATAAAAATAATTCAATTGAAAATAATTCTGTTTCATTCATACATAGCAAGCTGTAGATCCCATGTGTACTGCATGTCTCACCTGGAGGCTTTTCTTTGCCCTTTTCCCAGCACTTTGTTAGCGAACGTAAATATGACGAGGATCTGGGAAGAGTAGCCCGGTTCACCTGTGACGTGGAGACCCTAAAGAAGAACATTGATTCATTTGGACAAGGTGAGATAGCAAGAGATTCCGGGCACTGGAGATGGTGATGAGAAGACCACACTGTACTAATTAGAGACTGAAGTGCTGGTTGGCTTCTATTCTGATTCTTCTATCGTGCCTCTTGTGTTTTGTTTGTTTTTATGAAAAGTAGCTCTGAGATCTTTAAGAAGTCAGTGGATGCAGATGCTTGGAGCACTGAGGATGGGCTCCCTAAATTTGCAATAACATTTTTTTCATCCATTCTCTGTTGAGTTGAGAGTGTATGATATGAAGTATAAAGAGCATGGAGCTCTGGAGTCAGACCAAGTTTGCCTCTACTCATTTTATTCCTCTGGAACCTCATTTTATTCCTCTCCAAAATGGAGATAATAATACCTACCTTGCCTGGCATACAATAGGTGATAAAACAATAGCTTCAAAGAGGGTGGTGCCTCTAAGGTGAGAATTTGTGTGCCACCAATCCTGAGCTCAGCTCCTTGGTTCTTTCCATCTCAGTATGAAAGTGAAATGTTGGCTCTAGGGCAGTGATTGTGTACTCAGCACTAGTCCAGGCTTAACACCAAGAAAAAAATCTAGTGGGGAGCATTAAACCATTGAATTCTGACAAAATTCGAATTGAAAATGTTAATATTTTTCAGCTAAATTGGTATTTTAAGTTTGGGATTATTTTTGCGAAAGAATCCTAGGAAGATACATGTTTGTTGTAAAGACTAGTTCTGTTCATATTAACTAATCTTGATTAGTTATACTGTGCATCATTCAAATTTTTTTAAAAAGATTAACTCTTTACCTTTGTCTTTCTTTGTAGTGTTCCTTTGTCTGTACTTTAGAGTGTTCCTCACATAGGAACTGTATGTATGGCTTATATTGTTATTCCTAGGTTTAGGTAGTAGGAAGAGCCAGGACCTTAGGTAGTAGGAAGTGTCAGGAAGGCACTAGTTGGTGGGGGGATAGGTCACTCTGGTCTTGAACTATTGGCTTATTTCTAAGAGCAGTGGGAATTTGGAGGAAGAGGGCAGAAGGGAGATTTTCCTTTTTGTTACCCATTTTATGTATAAGCGTTCTTTATCTTAAATTGCTCTTGTGAAATGGGGAAAACCTTACCCTTCATCCTCTTTCATCATATGACCGCATATTTCTTATATTTGTTTCAGTGTCCCATCCAAAGAACAGCTATTCAACCCGATCGCGATGTAGCTCAGTTACATCTGTGTCCCTGAGTAGCCTGTGTGATGCCCCTGCTGCTGCTGCTGCTTCCACCTGTGCCTCTGGTCCCAGCCTTACAAGTACTAACAAGAAAAACTCGGCACCAGGAGAGACTCCTGCAGGCAGAGCAGACTCCAGTGGCCGGTCCTATCAGCCTCATCGCCAGGTAACCTGGCTTCCACACTGAGCTAGTCAGGAAGAAAGCTACCAGATTTTCACAGTTTATTTTTTATTTTATTTTTTTAAATATTTTATTGATTTTTTACAGAGAGGAAGGGAGAGGGATAGAGAGCTAGAAACATCGATGAGAGAGAAACATCGATCAGCTGCCTCCTGCACACCCCCTACTAGGGATGTGCCTGCAACCAAGGTACATGCCCTTGACCGGAATCAAACCCAGGACCCTTCAGTCCTCAGGCCGACGCTCTATCCACTGAGCCAAACCGGTTAGGGCACAGTTTATTTTTTTCTTTTTTTTTTTTAATATATAGATTGTCACTGCTTAAGTGCTGACAGTTCAGTACATTACCTTCCTCTCTTTATTCCCATTCCACACCTATTTTGAATCCCTCCAGCCTGTTAGTTCCAGAGAAAGCATTTGGTATGTATGTTCCAAACCACCAGCCAGTTTAGATTTCCTGTTGCCAAGACTGCTGACTTTCTGATGTTGGCAGTGATTCTAGCTGTCGTAGGTAGTAACGCCTGGTAATTAGTCACAGTGGGAGTCGTGCACCCATCTCAAGGTAGATAAATACCACAGTGGCAGGTTCACCAGAATGAAGCAGCAACTCCTTAGAAGTACAACATAGAATATACCGGAGAGAGTGTGAACTTGGTTCCATAGGGAGTGAACACTAGAAAGTTGAAGCATAATCCATAGTTTCTTTTCCTTGGTTTGAAAAAGATACACAAGAGCAATTGAAAGCAGTGCTGTCAGTAATTCTTCAGAATTGAAATTGGAAGACAAAATTAAATCCCATGCCATAAACTTCCTGGGTTGTAATGTAAAAATGTACTGCATGTCATAGCAGTGTGATTGAATCTATGGTTTATATAGCAAAGCAGATCATAATGATGTTTATTTTATTATAACAAATGTTCATTATCTTTACAAATTATTTATCATCTGCAAAGCTCAGACATGTGATAAGATACTTGCCCAATTGAGGGCTTGTAACAACACAAGGAATGTTCTTCCTTCTTTAGCATGTGCCCAGCTAAAGAAAAGTGAACTCCTCTTCAGTGGAGAAGAGCCTAGGGGTGAAAGGCAGGGAAAAATAGTGAAAGAATGATCATTTCTGATGCAGTGGAATGATCATTTCTGATGCAGTGGCTAGGTTGAATTAGGCAGAATTCTGTGAATCTTGAGAGATCACTGAGTCCGAGTATGGACTACCACAATTATGCTGTCAGAATACTCCCATAAACTAAACTGGAACAAATGGAGTACCACAATGCCAGAGTGTTTTGGACATCATATTCTTTCGTCCTTAGGTGTTGCCGGGGAACCGACGAGGAGGACAAGGCTACAGGCCGCAAGGCCAAAAGTTCAGTGACCCCACGAACCAAGGACAACATGACAGTATGGGTCGTTACAGAAATAGCTCATGGTATTCATCTGGTTCCAGGTATCAGAGTTCACAACCCCAGGCACCAGGAAATGCTAGTGAACGGGGCCAGGCGCTCTCTGCAGGGAGCAATGGAACTGGAGCCAGCATGGAACCCAGCCCAACTAAGCCCTCATTCAAAAGGGGCCCACTCCCCCAGCGCAAACCCAGGACCTCTCATCCTGCAGCTGTGAACTCTTGAGGGAAATTCCAATTGGCCTTTCTCCTTTATCCCACATAATTCAACTTGATAACTGGACTTTAGGAAACTTATAGTTAGATTTAATAACAGAAAGACGTTTTCGCATATCAGTTTTTTTACCATTCTAAATATTTCTTTCCTCCTTTCCTCATTATTTTTGGAGGGCAATCTTTTTTTTCCCTTGACCTTTCCCCGTGATTTGGATTCATTCTGATTGGTCATTTCTACCAGGAATCATGGGCAATGATGGCCAAGTTTCCCAAGGGTAAGCAGTGTTCTTCCCAGGGCACCAGGCCTTTCAGTTGCCCGCAGAGGCCGTCCTCAGCAGCCCCCACGGTCAGGCTCTCAGGAGTGGATGGGTCGGAGCTAGTCCTACTGCCTTTCCAGTCTAAGAGGAGCCACACATGCCTGTCAGGTTCCCTCTAAACAACAGTTTAACCAGGAGAGGCACTGAGGGGATTGTGTACTGCACTGAATTAGTCAGAGAAGTGGAAAATTTAATTGGTGAAAAGGAAAAAAAGACTAGGAAATATTTAAGAATCTGCCTCTCACAAAGTGCCTGAGATTGACACTCAGATCAGGGTTTCAGTCTCCCGCTTGGCATGATAGCTTAACCTGCAGTTTCTTCAAAATATCCAAAGCTTTGTTTCCTTAATTTCCTTAGACTGCAAACGTGTCTAGGGAAGTCCATGGGAAAATAGCATTTATTTAAAGTTAAAAGAGGGGGGAAAAGTATTTCTTTGCTTTAATGTTTGAAGATTTTTGTTGTTATTATTCTCATTCTAAATCGTATTCTTATCCTGAATCAAATTTATAGCTATGTAATTAGTGTTAATCTAAGTGTTACTCATCAAAAAATTGCCGCAGTCAATCTTTAGAGTTGAGTAAATAAAAACAACTGCATAAATGTTCCCACATTTGTTTCCCAGCGGCAAGTGACTTCATTTCATTATCTATTTTTCTTTGGGCCTCATGTGGTAGAAGTCTCTGAGACAGCTTGTTCAGGGCTTAAATGAGGGTGTCTGATGCCTAAGTCATCTGTCCGCTGCTTAGCTTCAGAACCAAATTAAAATGTGAAGAGCCAGAATGAGCAAATGCAGCTGTTCCTGTGGGAAAGATTCATAGGATAGGGAATGACTTTCCAAAGGAGAGCTTACCAGTTTAGAAAAACCACAGCTGCCAACGGCTCTCCCAGGCAACCAAAGGTTATATCAGCACCCCTCCTCCCTGCCTGTCCCTCGACAGGAGTAGTGAATGTAACCGTATAATTGAGCTCCCGCATGTAGCAGGTGGCATCGGTGCCAGACCCTTGCACCCTATCCCCACTCCAGCATCTATGATTTAATAACAGCAGAGCGATTTATTTCTCCAGTATTTGTTCTCCCAAGTCTGAATCCCAGACTATAAGTGGCAGTGGTGCAGAACTCAGCTGCCTCGGGGCTTCCCCTGGCTCTTTGGCTGAAGCTGAGCTGCCTGGTTCAGGTTGGTTGAACAGATTTAGAGAGGACGAGAGATTGTGTGTGTCTTTCAGTAATGAAAACAGTAGTCAAGGAGTACTGGGAAGCCATTTTCTAAAAGGCTCATCACCTCATTTTGGGGAATTTGTCCAATAACACCATCAGCCTGCTGGGTGTCAGGAAAAAAAAAACACACCTGCTTTTCTGATTAATTGCTTACCTTATTTTATAGGAAATTCAGAAATTGAAACAACCTTGAAGGATTCTGAGGTCTATCTCTGTATCCAAGCAAAACTGTATTTAACCACCCAGACAGATGGGAAGCCACTGTTTATGAAAACAGTCTTGAAGTCGAAATTAAAATCTTATAGAAAAGTATTTGAATATATTTTTCTGTGACCATAAAAAGTTTGAAAATTATGAAGATTTTTCTACATTTTGTTTTTAATTACAAAAGTAGTATTTAAAATATCAAATAATACAGAAATGTAAAAGGAGAAAGTTAAAGTTTCTATTCCTCAGGCTTAGTAATGACTTAGTTTGGTGTAGCCCAGCTGTTGTGGCTCAGTGGTCGAGCATTGACCCATGAATCAGGAGGTCACAGTTTAATTCCCAGTCAGGGCACATGCCTGGGTTGCGGGCTCAATCCCCAGTGTGGGGCGTGCAAGAGGCAGCCTATCAATGATTCTCATCATTGATGTTTCTATCTCTCCCTCTCCCTTCCTCTCTGAAATGAATAAAAAAACATATTTTTTAAAAATAATAATAATTTGGTGTATACCCTTATAGATTTTTCAAGGCATATATGTATATATACACATGAATATATAGATTTTTTGTTTGTATGTGTTTTACGATTTTTTTTAATCATGTCTAAACCATAGTTCATTTAGGATCTTCTGTTGTAGATATTCTGTTCCTAAATTTGCCAATTTGACTTTCTTCGATAAAGATAAGTTAGGTTTATCTTAAGTTTGAATTGTGCAGCCATTCCTTGCTCTCCATATAGATCTGGCCTTCCTAAGAGAAGAGAGGCTCTGAACCCTGGGCAGCTCCCACTGGCTGGTCAAAGAGATCCTACCTAATCATCATTGTTCCTTCCTTTTCCATTGCCTCTTAGAGATCAATGTCTTGCTTTTCCCCAACTTAGAGATAGGACTTGAAACTTCAGATTGCTTATCTCTGGAGTTATATGCCCCTGGAGAGAGAACATTTCAGTTAGCATGGCTTCATTATGAACATCAGGTATTTCCTAGGCCCCTTACTTACCACAGTTCTTAAAATTCCATCACTCCCTCCCTGCCTCTTTTCTTAAAAAAAAAAAGATCAATGGAAAAAATATCCTCAGGTGAGGATTAACAACAAAAGGATGGTACAAAAGGATGGATGCATGATGGAAGATAAAAAATCTTCCCCTATCTTGTCCCATTGATAAGTTTCATATATATCTTGCCACAAATTTTCTAAATTTCAAACATGTAAATATATTTTTCTTTCTTTTATATAAATAGGAATCAAACTATTCATACTTCTATAACCTTGCTTTTTTCACTTCTCACTTTTTATAATAGATTTTTTGTTTTATGAAAAATCAATATATATATATATATATATGCTAAAAAATAAATTAATAATAATAAATTTAAACAGTTCAGAAGTGCATATGATGAAAAATATGCCTTCATCCCACTCTGGACTTTTTGCCCCCTCCCCTGAGGCCACCACTCTTAAGTACCTTGTGTTCCCTTCAGAGATTTTCTGTACTAGCTCATATATATCGTAAGAATGTATACCACTTTTTTAAAATTAAATTTATTGGGGTGACATTGGTCAACATGAATACATAGGTTTCAGGTGTGGGTTTCTATGTTATAAGATTTGTATGTTACACCATACGCTTACTACTCTAAGTCAGATCCCCCTGTCACCATATATTAGGACCCCTTCCTCCTCCCACCCCCTTCCCTCAGGCAACCACCACACTGCCATTTGTGTTCACAAGTTTCAGTTTTATATCCCACATATGAGTGAAGTCATATAATTCTTAGCTTTTTCTGACTGACTTATTTCACTTAGCATGATGTTCTCAGGATCCATCCATGTTGTTGCAAATGGAGCTATTTCATCCTTTCTTATGGTTAATTAGTATTCCATTGTGTACATGTACCACATCTTCTTCATCCAATCCTTTATTGCAGGGCACTTTGGTTGTTTCCATGTCTTGGTCACCATGAATAATGCTCTAATGAACATAGGGGTGCATATAGCTTGTGATTTCAAGTTTTTTGGGAGAGGGATTGCTGGGTCGTATGGTAGCTCTATTCTCAAATTTTTGAGGAATCGCCACACTGCTTTCCATAGTGGTTGTACCAATCTACATTCCCACCAGCGATAGATGAGGGTTCCCTTTTTTCCACAACCTCTCCAACACTTGTTATTGCTTGTCTTATTGACAATGGCTACTCTAACAGGTATAAGAGTTTTTTGTTGTTGTTTTTTGTTGTTGTTTTTAAAATAGATTTTATTGATTTTTTTCAGAGAGGGAGGGAGAGAGAGAGAGTCAGAAACATCGATGAGAGAGAAACATCGATCATTTCCTCCTGCACACCTCCCACTGAGGATTTGCCCACAACTAAGGTACATGCCCTTGACCGGAATCGAACCCTGGAACCTTCAGTCCACAGGCCGACGCTCTATCCACTGAGCCAAACTGGTCAGGGCTATAAGGGGGTTTTTGATTGTAGTTTTGATTTGCATTTCCCTAATTACCAGTGAGGTTGAACATCTTTTCATATATCTATTGGCTGTATCTTCTTGAGAGAGGAGTATTTTCAGGTCCTCTGCCCACTTTTTGATTGGGTGGTTTGTCTGGTGTTGATTTTTATGAGTTCTTTTTTTTAAAAAAATGTATTTTTATTGATTTCAGAGAGGAAGGGAGAGAGAAATAGAAACATCAATGATGAGAAAGAATCATTGATCGGCCACCTCTACTAGGGATTGAGCCCGCTACCCCAGGCATGTGCCCTTGACCGGACTCGAACCTCGGACCCTTCAGTCCACAGGCGGACGCTCTATCCACTGAGCCAAACAAGCTAGGGCTATGAGTTCTTTATATAT
The DNA here is from genome assembly GCF_000412655.1 of Myotis brandtii. NCBI lineage: Eukaryota > Metazoa > Chordata > Mammalia > Chiroptera > Vespertilionidae > Myotis > Myotis brandtii. Next base: position 765,520 of record NW_005369706.1, on the reverse strand, counting down.
TTTTTAAATTAAACCTTTGTCAGAGCTACTGTTCGCAAATATCTCCCATCTGGTTGGCTGCTTCTTTATTTTGTTGTGCAGAAGCTTTTTAGTTTGATATAGTCCCATTCATTTATTTTTACCTTTACTTCCCTTGCCTTTGGAGTCAAGTTCATAAAATGTTCTCTATGACCAAGGTCTATAAGTTTGGTACCTATAGTTTCTTCTATGTAACTTGTTTCAGGTCTTATATTTAGGTCTTTGATACATTTTGAATTAATTTTTGTACATGGGACAAACTGTAATCCACTTTCATTCATTTGCATATGGCTTTCCAGTTTTCCCAGCGCCATTTATTGAAGAGAGTATTTTGACTCCATTGTGTGTTTCTGGCTCCTTTGTTGAAAATTATTTGTCCATATACATGTGGTTTTATAGCTGGGCTTTCTATTCTGTTCCATTCTGTGTGTCTGCAAATGCCATGCTGTTTTGATTATCGTAGCTCAATAGTATAATTTGAAGTCAGGTAGTGTGATACCTCCAGCTTCATTCTTTTTTCTCAGGATTGCCTTGGCTATTCGGGGTCTTTTGTGGTTCCATACAAATCTGATGATTTTTCATTGTATTTCTTTAAAAAATGACATTGGGGGTTGCATTAAATCTGTATGTTGCTTTAGGTAATAGAATGTACTATACCACTTAGACCTCTTTTTATGTCGGTATACACAAACATACCTTGTTCTTCCTATGGCTGGATAGTATCTCATTGTATAAATTTATCATAATTAGTTTATCCAGTCCCTACTAATGGTTTTCAGGTTTTTGCTATTATAAGTATTGATGAAATGAGCATCTCATAATATGTATATCATTCCTCATTTGTGAATGTGTATCTTCAGGACAAATTCCTATAAGTGGAATTGCTGGATCTCATTGGTAAAGTATTCTTAAAGATGCATGGATTTACACTCTCGCCAACAGTGTTTGGGAGTGCTTAGTACAGGTGCTGAGCTGGAAGCTGAGGAAAGACAAAGATAACCAAAACACATCCCTTCAAGGGGCTGATAAGCCAGTTGGGGCAACTGATACATACAGATAAAATAATTCAAGGTAATAGTGTTGCATGAATGAGCCATGCTGTCTTCTGAGGGTGAAATCGGGGAAGCACCACTTTAAGGGCTGGGTCCTACACTTAAACTAGAACTATGCAAGGGGTGATCAGGCGTTTGTTCGGTGGTTTATAGGTAAGGTGGCCTTATTTCAGAATCCCAAACCAGGGTACAGACTTATGAGTATGAATGTATGTATGGAGGGGAAACAGGATAACTACATTAGGTTGGGAGTGACCTGGAAAAGTCAGGATGCATGGTTATCAGTCTGTGAACTAAGCTATACTGTTGGAGGTCAGTAGAAGAATGACTTGTTGTCCCTGGGAGTTCTGCCATTTGACTTAACAACATGAGGCTTTGTCTTGCCTGATTTATTGGGTTCATCCTACCTTCTTGCCCCACCTGGTGAGGGTTATATCCATACAGCAGCACACTTCATGGAAGAAACAGGTTCCAAAATGATACCTGTGTGTAGGTCACCAGCTGATACAAGGAGCTATTTTGTCACTATTTTAACCAGTTCAGAGTACAAGACCATAATGCTGGTCTGGTAAAATCAGTCAACTTGACTAAAGCACATTTTTTCCCTTCAAACATTGAGGCACCTACTATGCACTAGGCCAGTGGTTCTCAACCTTCTGGCCCTTTAAATACAGTTCCTCATGTTGTGACCCAACCATAAAATTATTTTTGTTGCCACTTCATAACTGTAATGTTGCTACTGTTATGAATCGTAATGTAAATATCTGATATGCAGGATGGTCTTAGGTGACCCCTGTGAAAGGGTCATTCGACTCCAAAGGGGTCGCGACCCACAGGTTGAGAACCGCTGCACTAGGCACTATGCTGAGTTCTGAGGCTTAGATGAATGGTTCTAGCTCTTGCCTCAACCGCTTTGCAGGTGAAGGGAATAGAGTTCTTAGCTCTTCCTTAAACTCTTAGAAGCTGTGCCCGGTGGCTAGACAGTGTGGTAGAATGGGAAGACCCTGGACTTTTGAGACGCACCCTTGGATTTTAATTCTGACTTCACAGCTTGGTAGCCATGTGAGCAGCAAACCTTGGGAAAATCATATCTTTGGACCTCTCCATGGACTATAAAGTGGAGACAATGGCAACTACTTCATTATTATGCCAAGTGTTGCAGAACAATACCCTAGTGTCTACGTTAACCCGGGACCAATTGAAAGCTCACTTGCCATAACTTTTGCTTTTTGTGTTTCCTGCCCAGTTAAAAAGTGAGGAAAGACTTCCCCTGTCTCCAGCCATACAGACCTTACTAACAAAAAAAAATAAGTCATCCTATATTCCTTTTGTAGCTTTTCTCCTCTAAGTGCATATCTCCCCAGCATGGTGCCCCTCTTATCTGTCTGTCATACTTGTCAGGAAAGTGCACCCTCACCCCCAATTTCTGAGCTTTCTGGATGGGGCAGGCCAGATGCTCAAGGCACTACCTGGGTAAACGCAGTCACCAGCACAGCAGCATACAGGAGTGAAGGGGAGCAGGGCAGGCTTGCCCAGGGGAGAGACAGGGAGTGTTATTTCATACCGGTGTGGAGGGGATTTTATTACCTGCATTGCTACTCCTTGGAAACACTATCTGAAGAAGGTTTTTCTGGGTGAGGAAACTCACCCACCATCACCACAACCAGCACAACTGTTCTGCAGTCCGCCCGCCCCTTCACTGCTGTCAAAACAGCAGGAATGAACACCACCCACTCTGATTCCTCAGGGAAAAGTCAGGTCTCCTTTTTATGTCTCTCTTCAGCTTAACCCAGTTAGGCTTTCTCTGTAACTTGATTTCAAACAAACCCATTTTCTGGTGCTGCTAGGACATAGAGATTGAGATTTCTCAGCCTCACTCCCTTGCTGGCTCCAGGCAAGGTTGTGGTAGGGCATGAAGTCCAGGTTGCTGTTTACAGTGGGCACTCACTACAGGTCACTAACTGACCACTCATCAAAATGACCATACTGTTGCCTTTTAATGGGCTGTTTACCAAAGGACCGGACCAAGCACCCCCGCAGTGTGGCACAGTAGCATACTGCTATCAACCCAGTCAAACCTTGGTTCAGACCCGGTTCCACCACTACTAGCCATGAGACATAAAACAGTTTCTTTACCTGTTAATAAAACCATGGACCTTCCGGGATTTCCTTGTTTGAAAGTTTATTGTTATTTTCTCATAGTAGCTAGGATCACCCACTAAAAGAAAAGAAAAATGGCTTTGTAAAGTATATGATTATCTAACCACTATGCTGCACACCTGAAACTAATACAAAATACTATTGAATGTAAACTGTAATTGTAAAATAAAGTTTAAACAATAATAAACAATGCTATAATAAACATCATTGAACATAAAAAAAGGAATGGCCTAAAATGAGACAGCCAAGAGGTGGCCAAGTACTGAAGGCCTCAAAGTATTCCAAAATGTTTTGTTTATTTTGGTGGGGAAGGGGAACCTTCAGTGAGGCCTTATTCTGAGCTCATTTCAGTGGTCCTAGCACCTGAGGCCAGAGCAAGCGTTCAGGGGAACATTTAAAAACAACTGCTACCACTTCCTAAACTCAACAATCCTCTGAGAAAAGATCATTACAAATGAAGGGACTGATGCTCTGTGAGATTAACACCCATCCTGCCCAAGGTCACGGAGCTGTGTGTTCAGTGACAGTTAGAATTAGAGCCCAGACTACTATGACCTGAAAGCCTGAGATGTTCCCACCACACAACACAGCCTGAGAAGCAGGGCATAGCCACACTGGCCAAGAGACAGACTGCGGGATCTCCAGAGAGGAGGGTAGGAAGAATGGAGAAGGGAGGGGCCCTGGGCTCTATTCCTCGACAGCCACCTGTTCTCACCCACACTGCACACTGAGACTAACTCCTACTGTGCCTGGGGGAGGGGGACTTTTTCCATCTTTTGTGTCTTGAATTCCCCCCCGCCCCTTGCTCTGCTCTTCCCTCTCTCCTTGTTCCTTTTGTAGATAATACTCCCACAGACTTCCCACCACAGCTCCAAAACGCAGCCTCCTGAGTTTCTTGTTGACAGTGGCTTTGAGCTATCTCTGAACACAGCTCTCCCTCAACCTTCCTCTCCCTGTGACACCCACCACGGCTGAATGACTGGAGTTGCGGGGAGGGGAGAAGAAATGAGATTACAGTGAGGAAGCCAGTGCTCTCCAACTTCACAGCGCTCTGTTCAACTCCTCCCTAATCCCCATTTTACTGTCTCCTTAATGTGGGTCCCTGCCCCTTGTGTGTGTTTGGGGGTTGGGGAAGGTGGAAAGAAAAGGCAGGAAGATCTTACTTAGGGACTTAGGTAACAAGGTACAGATAGATAGAGAAAGAGAGAGACTTGCTGAAAGTAACCAAGTTGGTAAAAACTATATACCTCTACCTCTGTTTCCTCATTTGTGAAATGGAAGTGTAACTAGCACTACCATGCTTATTTCACCAGGGTTCCTATAAAATTCAAAATCAAATAAACATTTACATGGTGTAAATGTCACACATTGTTCTAGGTCCTTTACTCGTTCCTAACAATCCTCTGAAGTGTTATTATCATCCCCATTTCACACATAAGAAAACTGAGTCACAGAAGGAAAACCACGCAGTAAGTGGCAGAGCTATTTTCAGACCCAGTTTGGTTCCCAAGTTGGTGGGTGCTCTCAGTCACTGCCCCATCCCGTCTTCAAGGTGAGCTGACCCCTAACCTGCACCCTCTCCTTAGCAGAATGCCTGAATGTCACCCGGAGGAGCACAGAAGAGCGGCTAAGGACCCTGGTGGGAGTGGGACAGCCAGGACCCTCGTGAGGGTGGGAGTGGAGGTGGGGAGCATGAGCTGCAGACTCCTTTTTAGCTCTTTCTTCCTGGGAACAGGATTTCAGGATTCAGAGTACGCTTCCTCTCTTTCCTCCCAAACGCACCAGTTCATTTTAATACAGGTGCTTGGGCCTTGGCCCTCGTTGTGGACGAGTGGTAGGTGGAGCGGCGGACTCTCCTTTCTGATACTGGTGACACTGGGTGTATCTTCTAGAGGGGTGGGGAGTGCACAGCCGCCAGCCTCACTCGTTCGGGAACAAATTGCTGTTTTGGCCCAGGCGGCTCCTCTGGGCGCGGGCGGTAGCCGTGCTCACTTGCAAACCGTGGGAGGGAGGAGCGGCGCTGGCAGCGCGAGGCTGGGGACACCGACGCAGCGCCAGAGACGAGCAGGAGACTGCTCGGGCCGCCTCCTCTCCGGGCGCCTGGCCCCTCCTTTCAACTCCTCACCCGAGGGAGAATGGAGCCAACGCACCCCACCTCTGCCAGCTTCCCCTCCAGATCCAAGCCGAGTTCTCGAGGACTGAAGGGGGGCGGGGAGCGGAGGCTGGGTCCTCGACTCCGGGCTCGCCAGGACCCACGTGCTAGGCTAGGAAGTTCTCACCAGCGTCTGACGTCTACCTGTCCCCGGCATTTGCAACCTGACCCTCTAGCGCAGCCTGGGAGCAACAGGTGATGAATAGAAAAATGGGGGCAAGGCAGAGGGTCTAGCCTCCCACCATCCGCGCACACCTATACCCTTTCCGCTCCGGAGCGCACACGGGGAGCATTTGAACCTTCCTCCCAGGGCTTCCCACCCTCCAATTTCCCAGCAGCTCCCGGCTGCAGCGGCATCTGCTATAGATGGAGCGATCCATTTCCAGGGGTCAAGTTGAGGCTGAGAAAGGCTGGCATGCCCAGAAGCTGTGTGCAGAACGCCCCCCGCCCCCCCCCCTGCTCCCCAGTCGCCTTTAGACTCCCCTGCACAATTGGAATCCCTCTAGGGGTCCCAACCTCCGCCAACTACCCGGCCTTCACCTGCTGCGCTAGTGCCCCCGCCCCTTTTCCGATTACGGTTTCCTCGGGGAAGGCACACTCTAC
>NW_005369706.1:735017-759009 GCF_000412655.1 Myotis brandtii | reverse complement strand
GGGGCGGGCGGCCACGGCTGCCTAAGATGCCGGCCATGCGGGGACTCCTGGCGCCGCAGAACACCTTTCTGGACACCATCGCCACGCGCTTCGACGGCACGCGTGAGTCCTACCCTCGGCCCGATGGCCCCTGAACGAGCGGTCCCCTGCCCGGGGTTCCGCGAGTCCCGCACCCAGCATCTCGGTTGGCCGCCCTCCTGCTCGCACCCTCCCTCCTTCCCGCTCCGCCCCCCACCTGCCCCAGCTGGTAGCTGAGACCTCCGTCTCCTTCCAGACACCGATTCCCCTCACCCCCTCCCGCCCCCAAGGTTTAGAATCAACTCTGACCCAGGCCAGGAAAACGGCTAGAAGCCTCCGGGTTTGGGGCGTGGGGTGCCGTCTGTTTGCCGAGGCGCGACCCCAACCCAGTCAGTCTTGCCCATCCCGTCGCTGGATCTGGCGCGTTCCCACCCACTACCTTCTGCCTTCGCACTGGCGGGATAGCCGGTGAGGCGAGGGCTCAAAAACAAGGTTTAGACAAGAGGTTCGCAAACGGAGATAGAGTCGGTGGGACTCAGGAGTGCACCGCTTGGCCAAGCTCACCTGACCTCCAAACCCACGGAGTCCACTAGCCCCCAAAGGTAGATTTGGAGGCTACCAACAAGCCTGGGGAAGTTTGGAGAAGGCGACCAGAGCGTCTAGAAGATTGTGGGTTCCTGAGGTCTGAGCACAGGGAAGATCATGGCAGCCCCTCCCCTCTCCTCCTTCCTCATGCTCGCCCCCAGCGGGGCTTCCCATCTCCCTGCCTGGCGCCCTCCATGGTCTCCTGTTCCTGATAGAAAGCCGGTGGGAGCCCTTCTGTGAGCGTCCCCCCCACCCCAGGCTTCTCCATCTGCGTTGCTGTGTGCTTGGCTCCTGCTGATTCAGCACCCCCCACTTCCCAGTACATTTCTGGCTCCAGACTCCATATTCAGCTACCATTCTTACACACTCATTCTCGGTCACATTCATTCATTCCTGAGCCAGGGCACCCAGCTGGGGCTCAAACAGGGCAGAATGGATGGTGGCCTGGACAGCCTCTCAGTCCAGTGGGAGGAGCCACAGAGCCAAATTGGTGCCTAGCTGGTGAGTGAGCCTAGCAGAGGTAGGGTGGGGCTGAGGCTGGCCTGCAGCTGGTGCTGTGGTCCTCCTTTCAGCCTCCCCAAACCCACCTCTTGCCCCAAGCTGCTCAGGGCACACTCCAGAGGGCACAGTGCCCACACAGGGCTGCATTCACCAACCTCAGTGTTCATATGTGCTGATTCTCAAATGCACCCATACACACACTGCAAAGAGTGGGGCACTGATACAGGTGACACACTCATTCCTGTTCATAAACAGTTCCTGCCTGACCCTGTCCACACCCCCAACACACACACACACACACACACACACACACACACACACGATTCCTGGGTTTTATGACGCCCACCTTTAATGGAAAGAAGGGGTGTGGTGGACCCTGAACCTCTTTGTCCCATGCTTCCTCTGAGAGATGCTCTCTTGCAGACAGTAACTTCGTGCTGGGCAATGCCCAGGTGGCGGGGCTCTTCCCTGTGGTCTACTGCTCTGATGGCTTCTGTGACCTCACGGGCTTCTCCCGAGCTGAAGTCATGCAGCGGGGCTGTGCCTGCTCCTTCCTCTATGGGCCAGACACCAGTGAGCTCGTCCGCCAGCAGATCCGCAAGGCCCTGGACGAGCACAAGGAGTTCAAGGCAGAGCTGATCCTTTACCGGAAGAGTGGTGAGGGGCCACCTGGCACCTCTTCCGTTTCCCCCAGACTGGCACCCACCCCATCCTTTGTGCCTCCTTTCCATTCTCATCTTCTCCATCTCCCCATCTCATCCTAACTTCCCACATACCCACCTCCTCTTCCTCCACCCACCCCATCCCTGGCCGTCCTCTCTTCCATCCTCACCCCGTCCTTAGCCTCCATTCAGTTTCCCATCTTGGGTTCCCCACCCCAGCAGGAAAGTGTCCCAGGGTCAGTAGGACAGATCTGTGAACACACATGTCTGACAGTCATCCCTGCTCTCCCTTGCTTTCTACCACCCTGTTCCATCAAAACCTGTCCTAGATGGAGCAGGCGGCTGCTGCCCTCCCAGGGTCCTGCTGTGTCTCGCCGTGGGTGTCAGCGGAGCCTCTGTCACCTTGGGCAGGTGGAGAATGGGAGCGGGGCTGAGTCTGTCTTTGTGCCCAGGGCTCCCATTCTGGTGTCTGCTGGATGTGATACCCATCAAGAATGAGAAAGGGGAGGTGGCCCTCTTCCTGGTCTCTCACAAGGACATCAGTGACACCAAGAGCCGAGGGGGCCCTGACAAATGGAAGGAGACAGGTAGGTGCCTGTGGGGCCATTGATTTAATGTCTGTGGCTGGGGTGTTGGTCACCTCAGGCCTGAGCTTGTGGATGCCCCACCCATTTACACTTGTTGGCTCCCACTCTGCTGGCTGAGAGGCCTGTGCTGTTCTCCGCTCCACATGGCCCGGAATGGAAAGCCTGTTTCCAAGTAGACTGGTGGGTATACAGTTGGAGTATTTTGAAGTTTTGTTATTATTAATCCTCACCTGAGGATATTTTTTCCATTGATTTTTTTCTTTTTTTAGAGAGAGAGTGGAAGGGAGGTAAGGAGGGAGAGGGGAGACAGAGAGGCAGAGAGACGGAGAGAGAGAAACATTGATGTGAGAGACACACATTGATTGGTTGCCTCCCACATGTGCCCCAACCAGGGCCAGGCATCGACCCTGTAACCCAGGTATGTGCCCTTGACCAGGAATTGAATCCAAGACCTTTAGGTGCATGGGGCAATGCTCTACCAACTTAGCAACACCAGCCAGGGTGTATGGTTGGAGTTTTGAAGTCAAACTTAGTAAAAAACTGAAAGCAAACTCCACTAGTGCCTGTGAAGTTCCATTTTCTGACCAATTAGTGAGGCTGAGCACAACCCCCAGCCCCCGGGCCTTTTCCTCACATGTCTGACTGGAGAGCCCTGGCCAAAGCCCTCCTGTAAGTCCTCCCAGGGCTGGGAAGGCCCTTAGACAGCTCACCGAGCTGTCACCCGAACCTGCTCCAAGGCCTCTCTGCCACTTGGGGGTGTTGGGTAGTCTCCATTCCTCATCCCCCACCCCCACCCCTGACTCAGCCTCTCCACAAGGTAAGTCCTCGGTGGTCCCTGCGCCTGGACCCTGGAGCCCTTCTCTGAGCTTCTGCAGCTCTGCCTCATGGCCTCTGCTTGCTCTGCACGCCCCCCACCCCAGGAACCACCTCTCCCCTCTGTTCCCTGGCCTTTCCCTGTGGAGAGCCTCTCCTGCCTTGCCTTGGTCCACACCTCCTTCTCCTTCAAGCCGGCACTGGGTGTCTCAGCACCTGTAGGATTGCCCTTTGCCGGGGGTGCAAGTGATTCTAGGAAGTGAGGCATGCCAGAGCCTCCAACTCTGAACAGACTAGTCAATGAGCCAGACCTGTCCATGGGCCAGCACCTAGTGTCTTACACCCAAGACCATTCCACCATCGTCCTCATGGGCCCCTCTTCTTTTGCAGGTCGTGGCCGGCGCCGATATGGCCGGGCAAGAGCCAAAGGCTTCAATGCCAACCGGCGGCGGAGCCGGGCTGTGCTCTACCACCTGTCTGGGCACCTGCAGAAGCAACCCAAGGGCAAGCACAAGCTCAATAAGGTGGATTGAGCACTAGGGTGTGTGTCTGGGGGTTGGGCCAGGGTAGGGACAGGCTGAGGAAATGGAGGGGGCAACTGAGAATGTCCAGGGGACCACATAGGCCCCACCAGTACTTTGGGATTGTGACTGAGGGAGGGACTGTCATATGCATGATCCATCGAAAATATAGAGGAGAGTCTTGGCCCTGGGGTCAGATGGGCTTTTTGGCTCAATCATGGCTCCTCCCCTAAACAGCTGTGTGACCTTAGCTAAGTCACTTGACCTCCCTAATCCTCAGTCTTCTGCTCTATAATGTGGGGACTCGAATGCCTATGTCAGAGGTTACTTTGAGAATGCAGAGAGGGAAAGAAGATGGATGCCTGTCCTGGACCCTATCCAAACTCAGCCTGTACCAATTTCCTGTCATCCTGCCTGGACCCGCCCTGTCTCACTCAGAAGGTGTTTGGGGAGAAGCCAAACTTGCCTGAGTACAAGGTAGCCGCCATTCGGAAGTCACCGTTCATCCTGCTGCACTGTGGGGCACTGAGGGCCACTTGGGACGGCTTCATCCTGCTCGCCACCCTCTATGTGGCTGTCACTGTGCCCTACAGCGTGTGTGTGAGCACAGCCCGGGAGCCCAGCGCCGCCCGCGGCCCCCCCAGCGTCTGTGACCTGGCAGTGGAGGTCCTCTTCATTCTTGGTAGGTGCCCTCTGTGCCTCCCACCCAACCCCGTGCCAGGTGCCCCTTGGGCTTTCATGGGGATAGTCTGCATGGCTCCAGTGCCCCGGGCCCTCCTCCTGTGGGCTTTGAAATCAGACCGAGGTTCCACATGTGTCTCTGCCACTAACGGGTTATGTGACCCTGAGCCAGCCAGAGCCTCGCCAAGCCTCAGTTTCTTTCTCCATCAAATAGGCCTAGCAATGTTCACCTTTTAGAGTTACTACAGGTCAAGGACCCAGGATAGTGTCAGATACTGAGCTGGTGCCCAGTAAAGCGTGGCTCCTCCCCACCCTGAAACAAGTCCCACCCGACATTCCACAGACATCGTGCTGAATTTCCGAACCACGTTCGTGTCCAAGTCGGGCCAGGTGGTGTTTGCCCCCAAGTCCATCTGCCTCCACTACGTTACCACCTGGTTCCTGCTGGACGTCATTGCAGCCCTGCCCTTTGACCTGCTACATGCCTTCAAGGTCAACGTGGTCAGTGTGGCTGGGCAGGGTGGGTTTTGGGGTGGGACAGTGGGGGCTGGCCCAGGAGTGACCTTCCCCCCCCCACCTCAGTACTTCGGGGCCCACTTGCTGAAGACTGTGAGGCTGCTGCGCCTGCTGCGCCTGCTCCCGCGGCTGGACCGGCTGGGCAGGGGGGGTTTTGGGGTGGGACAGTGGGGGCTGGCCCAGGAGGGACCTTCCCCCCCCCCACCTCAGTACTTCGGGGCCCACTTGCTGAAGACTGTGAGGCTGCTGCGCCTGCTGCGCCTGCTCCCGCGGCTGGACCGCTACTCGCAATACAGTGCTGTGGTGCTGACCCTGCTCATGGCTGTGTTTGCCCTGCTCGCCCACTGGGTGGCCTGCGTCTGGTTCTATATTGGCCAGCAGGAGATTGAGAGCAGCGCGTCTGAGCTGCCTGAGATAGGTACAAGAGGCTGGGATGGGAGGGGGGCATTCGAGTGTGCATACATATGTGTCCAGGAGTGTGTCTACTCGAGTGTATGTGTGTCAGGGAAGTATGAATGCATGTATCTCTGTCAGGGCATGTTTTCGAGCCGGTCAGAGATGTGTAGAAGTGTGTGTGTGTGCTTGTATGTGTGCGTCACAGCAACATGTGTGCAAGTAGACGTGTGTTTGAGAAAAATGTGGGGGTGGTATGTGTGTGAGTGTGACAGAGCTATCACCTCACAGTAGGCCTGTTCTCCGGCAGCTGGGCATTGTGGAGAAAGCCTGGTGGGCTGCCTGGAGGAGTCTTATTCACCCATAATGACCTTCTTGTGGCCAAACTTTTATCACATTCTTCAAGCCCCTGCCTAGTTGGAGAAGGCTGTGCAGGGAGCCAGTGTCCTCCAGGGTTCCTCTGATGCCTGGCACTTTCCTGCCACCTCCTCTGAAGCTCATCCCCCAACATCTCGGCTCCTAAGCCTTATTCCCCATTCTTGTCACCTCCAGGCTGCATCTCTCTCGGCTGCTTCTCAGCCCTCCTCCAGCCTAAAACTCGGTCTTTTTCCACATCCCACCAGTGTCTTCACTCTCCTTCATTTCACCTCCACTTTCACAACTCCTCCCTCAGCTTGCCTCCCACTCACATCTTAACTCCTGCTAGGAGAGCTTCCAGCTCTACTTCTCATCCCAAAACGTCACCCGAAATGTCATCCAGCGGGTCACAGCGATCTTCTGGGTCCAAACCCTCATCCTCTTGAAGTCCCTGTAGCACCTGACCCTGCCAAACACACTCCTGCGAAATGTTCTGCCCCTCTGCCCTGGGCTGGCCTCCTCCTACTCCAGCCCCTCAGCTCCGAGCTTTCCTCAGATCGCTCCCCTCTCACTTGTTCTCCCTTGCAGTTCCCCTGGCGTCACTACGTGGACATCTCAACTTCCATTTTTTCTCTCTGACGCCAAACCATTCTGTCCCAACCTTTTCTAACTCGCCATGCTTGCAGCTCCAAAATGTAACACCCCAGTCTTCCTCCCCGCCCTCCAGCCCTCCAGTGACCTCCAGTGCTGGCCTTTCGCACCAGTTCCCAGTCAGTGGTAAGAGATCAGCTGCTCAGACAGCCTGTCATGACTGTCCACTCCTCGGTGGGAGCCAGGTTGGCCTTAGAAACCTACTCGGATCAGTTCCCAGGGATGAGGAGGCTCCTGTGAATGCTCTCTCCTTCTCCAGCCCGGAGAGACCCACGTGAGGTCCAGAAGGCCCACCTGGACATTTCCCAAGCCCTGGAGTCACTGAGCACACAGGTGCTCCAGGCAGTGTCAGCTCCTTGGCGCCTGCCCTTCCCAGAGTGGGGCTGTGTGGAGGCTGCTCAGGGTTCAGACGGCCATTCAGTGAACATGTAGTCAGAGGGCCAAGAGATGGATAACGGGGACACAAAGCGCTGACCCCAAAGTGGGCTGAGACACCAAATTCCTGGGTCCGCCCCTCCATCCCCAAAGGGGACCCAGGCACCCTGGGCTTTAGTCCATGTAGCTCTTTTGTCCTGGCGACTTCACAGGGGCTAAGGAGCCGACATTGGTAACACTGTTGGCTCCCAGAGGGCTCTGAGTCCACCAGGGAGAGCCTGGTGATGTGGGGGGCTGGCGGATTGTTTTGTAGATAGACATGGCCATTCTTGTACCCTTGAACCTTAAGTTGCAGAGTACTTTTGTCCTATTTGGGGCTGGTACTAGTTCACATCTGGGTTGTTTCCAAGTTCTTCGGGTCATCACCTCCACCTTCTTTCTCCAGGGAAACTACCCCAACCTGGGCTGGAGTCACACCAGACCTCCCAAAGTCCAGCCCTGCTGGCCCCGCTCTGTCTGCAGGAGGCACCTTCCTGTGGCTTCCTGGCCATGGTTCCCCTGGTCCATGGCCCGTGGTGTGGACACAGGATTCCTGCCCCAGATTCCCATGAGCCCAGTGGAGATGGGCTGGATTTTCAAAAGACTGTGCTAAGTACTGAGGGACTCTCTCAGGGCAATTCACAGTATAAAAGTCACCAGCCTCAGGAACAGACTCTGCTGGCCTGACTCCCATATGGAGGCCCAGGCCAAGGTGAAGAGGGGCACCTCTCCACCCTCCCCTGTGCTCCTGCTTCTTTCCCCTTGCCCCCCCCCTCACCTGGCCACTGGCTTCACCCTCAGGGCCCAACTAATGACTGAAAAGTTTTGCATGCTCCCCTGCGTTCTCACAGAACACCTCAATTAACAGGAGGGGGAATCTCACCTTGGCTCAGGCCTTCTCACAACCCCCCAAATTTCTTGGCCCGGAATTTGATGCCCCAGTGTGAACCCCCATCTAGCTAAGCCGAGTGGCTTGCCTGTACTTGTTTCCATCTTGAGATTTTGCTTATGCCTTTCCCTAGACCAGGAATGACCTCCCCCACCTCAGTTTCTTTGTATCAAAACTCTATCCATCCTCTGAGACCAAGGACAAATGTCTCCTCTTCCAGGAAGCCTTCTAGCCGTAGCCCATAGCATGTTGGTTTGAGCCCCGTCGTGTGGCACTCGGGCCTTGTGTAACTCTGAGATGTAGCTCCTACCCTGCAGGAAGCTCCCATGGGTCCCCGCAGCTCCTGGCCTCTGCAAAGGGTTGCCAAATGAATGAATGGGTGGGTAGGTGAGAGGGGGAGAGCTGGGATCATGGGGGCGGGGGCAAGATGTATAAGGTGTTGGGGAGAGTGTGGAGCAGGGGGTCTAGGGTGTGTTGAGGTGGGAGGGGGCAGGTGCATGTGAAGAGGTAGGTCCCACTGCTCCCACCTCCTGCCAAGGGAAGCCCAGAGAATGGGGTTGATGGGGAAACTGGGATGATCTTTAGCCTCCACCCAGCCTGCCAGGCTGGTCTGTGTCTGCATGTGTGCTGAGGGCCTCTGCATGTGCACAGGTGCCTGCCTGCCTGTGGCCTTTGAGTGTCCTCACCCATGTGCTTGTATCCATGCGAGTGTGTCCCCTCCTCAACCTGGGCACCAGTGTGCAAGCACCTGTGTAGCCTTGTCTATCTCCCAAGTGCTCACTGGCCTTCTCTGTGTGAGTGGCGTGGCTGTGCCTCTGCGAACGTGCTCACATGTGTGTGCCCTTGTCCTCCTGCCTGTGGGGAGCACGTGTATAGCCTTGGTGGTGTTCATGTGCATATCCATGTCGCTGTGCTTGAGAACATGTGTGTGAAGTTGAGTGGTGTGTGTGGTTGTGTGGAGAGATGAGGCAAGTTCAAAGATGAGTGGACAGGGCAGAGGAGGTGGCCTCACCCATCCAGCCCTGGGAACAGTGGTCTGGGGTTAGTGCCAGGTGTGGGGAGAGGGTACAGTGCTCCTGACTCCATCCTCGGCACCAACAGACTCCAGCTGGGGAGATGGCAGCCTCAGCCTCAGCCTCGTGTGCTCGTCTTGCTGAGGGCTGAGGGGATGGAGAGGAGAGCACTGGGCTGGCAGAGGAGGAAGGTGGAGGGAAACCATGGCATAGATCTGTATCCACATGTCCCCCACCCCGGGGCTACCAGCAGGCATACCTGCACCCACAGCCTGGCTTGCTGTCCTGCTGACTTGGGCCCCCTGCCCCCTTCCCAGGCTGGCTGCAGGAGCTGGCCCGCCGACTGGAGACCCCCTACTACCTGGTGGGCCGGAGCCCAGCTGCAGCGAACAGTTCTGACCAGAGTGACAACTGCAGCAGCGAGGCCAACAGGACGGGGCTGGAGCTCCTGGGCGGCCCGTCCCTGCGCAGTGCCTACATCACCTCCCTCTACTTCGCACTCAGCAGCCTCACCAGTGTGGGCTTCGGCAACGTGTCTGCCAACACGGACACGGAGAAGATCTTCTCCATCTGCACCATGCTCATCGGGGGTGAGGCCTGCCACGCTCTGGGACGCGCCCAGACTTCTGGCCCCAGGTGGCCCCTCCCTCTCCACCTCTCCCAGGTTCCCACGGGTCTTCCCAGAAGTTCTTCTGTTTTAGGGGCCCAAGGACCTTGAGGCCAAGGCCGGGAGAGCCCACTTGGCTGCAGGCCTCCATCCACCCAGCACAGCCCGTGCCTTTCCCAGGAGCCTGTGGAGGACGAGGGGGGGCGGGGCGGGACAGACGTGCGCAGCCTGGTGTCGGTCAGGCTGGGCCAGGCCAGTCCTGGAGGTGACCCCCTCTCACCACCCTCCCCAGCCCTGATGCACGCGGTGGTGTTTGGGAACGTGACGGCCATCATCCAGCGCATGTACGCCCGCCGCTTTCTGTACCACAGCCGCACCCGCGACCTGCGCGACTACATCCGCATCCACCGCATCCCCAAGCCCCTCAAGCAGCGCATGCTCGAGTACTTCCAGGCGACCTGGGCCGTGAACAACGGTATCGACACCACAGAGGTGCGCAGGCCTCCAGGCTGGCCCTTCTAGCCTTTGCTCCTTCAAGGGGTGTGCACTTGGTCTAAAATTCTCAGGAGTGGGCTGGGAGGCCAGGAATGCAGAATTCTGGTCTCCCCGCCTCCGCTCTCTCCTGGGGGACTGCAGCATGGGGCAGAGGGCAGCCAGGAAGGTTTGGAGGCCCCTCTCCACTCTTGTTAGGTCTGGAGGAGGAGAGCTGGGCTGCTCATGGTGGGAACAAAGTGGCTGAGAGGGAGGCAGAGCGCCCCTCAATGACCAGTCCCTGTGGGGCAGGTTGGAGGCTGCCTCCCTTTTTGCCACCCCATCCCTCCCCTCTGCTCCCCACCTGCAGCTGTTGCAGAGCCTTCCTGATGAGCTTCGAGCAGACATTGCCATGCACCTGCACAAGGAGGTCCTGCAGCTGCCCCTGTTTGAAGCGGCAAGCCGCGGCTGCCTGCGGGCACTGTCCCTGGCCCTGCGGCCCGCCTTCTGCACGCCGGGCGAGTACCTCATCCACCAAGGCGACGCTCTCCAGGCCCTCTACTTCGTCTGCTCCGGCTCCATGGAGGTGCTCAAGGGTGGCACCGTGCTTGCCATCCTAGGTTTGTGAGGGTGGGGGAGAGGGCTTGTGGGAGGCAGATGGCCCCGTGTGCAGAAAATCCAGAGAGGGGACCCAGGCAAGACCACCTGGAGAGACAGCCAGGATGGAGCCAGGAGCAGCCATGGAGCCCTGGGAAAAGCTCAGCGTGGGCCTGGTGACCATAAGGTGGCAACACAAGGAGGGGGAACCGATTTAGAGGGTGTCAGAGGCCAGAATGAGTGGAGGACCAGTCAGTCTGTCGTATATGATGGGACATGGGTGAGCAGCACTTTCTGACAAGGAAGAAATTCAAACGCTGAGGATTTAAGTGCTGGAGAGTGTTCAGGAAGGGCTGGGGAAGCGAGGAATGGACATTATCTTTGTGGGCCTCCCACCACCATTAGGCTGGGGAGAGAGGAGATGCTACTCTCCCAGGGCAGATGACAGCCAGCCCAGGGCCTTGAGGGATGACAGCAGAGCTCAGAAGCAGCATGTATACTCCTTTCTTGGAAAAGGAGAGGTGAAAAGGGGAAAAGGAAAGGATCCACACCTAGACAAGGAAGAAGAAGTTGCAGTTATGGAATCAGCATCATAATAGTGCTGACACCAGGGTCTCACAGCGGGGCCAGCTTGCACCTTCCTCTCAAGCAAACCTCAAAACCCTGGGGGAGGAAGTGGTGTTATTCCTATTTTACATAGAAGGAGACAAAGGTTCCCAGATGTTGATGAACTGACAGGCTGGCTTAGAACTTGTCTACCCAACTTGAGACCTCAGACTTAGTACGCTGTGCTACCAGGCGCTCTGCTCTGTGGAGACGGCACCGAAGAAAGGGCTTTGTTTCAGGATGCCCTGACGTGCAGCACATCTGGGCATCCGGGAAACACGGGCTGCACGGCACCTGGGCTGTGAGAGGCTGCCAGCAGTGACCTCAGAGGGCCTTGCACACGGGAAAGGCCTGGATGGAAAGGAGGTGGCACCCTAACCACGGCTGAATCCTCAAGCAGCCAAGCACTTGTAGACTCACTGTGTGGACAGGGGATGCCCGGAGCAGCTGAGGTGTGTACTAATCTGGAGAATCAGGATGACCAGATGCCCGCAGCTACTATGTGTCCATCCTCTCTCCCTCGAGGAGGAAGATGTTCCGACAGGAAACAGGTCTTGGAACTGAGAGAGGCGAGAGGCTGCTTCACCCTTCACCTTGTGTCATTCATGAGTTTGGCTTCTGGGCCAGATGCCGTTTGTGCCAGGACTCTGAGCAGACGGAGTTAATGGCTGCTCACATGTGTCTGTCCGTCCTTGAGAACTTGTGGGGAACTGGAGAGATTCACAAGGGTGAAAAGACAGATTTTGATCATTGCAGACTGGTCACCCCAAAGCAAGATTGTCAAGTGGATTATTAAACAGATGGCTTCAGCCTGCATCAAGGAAGCAGTGTGGCTGGGAGCTGGCATGAGTCCTGCAAGAACATCTCTTCACTGATGCCAGGCACCAGATCTCAGAATAGCCACGTTCAGAATTGAGACGGAGCCTCAAGAATGACCACCGCCTTCCCCCGAGCCGTTGCCTCCAGAATGTCCCCAGCACCAGGACTTACTTCACCTTTGACCCATCCTGTCCCTGCCCATATGTTCCAAATGAACCGTTTCTTCTGTTGACTTGGCCGCTGTGGGTGCCCAGAGAATGCGATTCCCTGTAACCTGGTTCGCTGCTTTGCCTTCATCCCACCTCCCACCTGCTTCCTTAGTTGAACATCCAGTGCCTCCTGCCTGCTCCTGGCAGCTAAGGCTCACCGTGCATCTAGCAATGTCAACTTCAGCCCCTTCCTCTGTGTATGAACTAACAGCTAAGCATGTGCAAACTCCATTGCGGGGGAGGAAGAAGGCAAGCCAAAGAGGTGGGTTGGACTATGGTGTCAGGAGGATCTTGATGAGCTTGAGCGGGAGGCTCTGCTGAGCTGCCAGCCTGGAGGGTGGTCGCTGGTCCCTGAGACCAGTGGCACAAAACTCTGTCCTTGCTCCTGTCCTGTTTCTCATTTTTATCTCACCTCCTGGATGAAGACAAGAAATATACACATATTCTATTTCCAGATGACATACATGAGGAGAGAGAGCTCATTCATCAGATGATCACATTGAGATCCAAACAGCTCTCAGAAGGAACCAGAAGGATGGCCTGATACCAAGAAAATAAGATTTAACAGTGATGCATTCTAGTTTAAGTTTGAGCAAAAGTCCATGAACATTTAGCGTTGTGCTGGCAGCATGAGGCAGCCCACGGCGCGGGTGGCAGTGATCCACCTTCCTGAAGGATAAGGAAACACTTTCTAATCTGTGAACTGACTGGCTGTGGGTTGAGCTGGCTTGTGAGGACAGTGGGTGCTCTGTCCAATCCCGGTGGCACGCCATCCCTGTTGGAAGGATCTACAGGGGACGCTTGTGGGCAGGGGAGGAAGGGAAAGGAATTTTGATTGATGGCCTATTCAGGCACTTTATCTCCACTAACTTACTTAATCTTCACCACTTTTCTGTTCGGAGACACCGCATTTCATTGATTCTAAGACATACATTTTTCCCCTCCGTTTAACATTTCTGAGATTGGGATACAGATTTACAATCTGTCAGCCAGGTGGCAGAGTCAGCAGGTGGTGGGAAACCCTTCGTTGACACCTGCTGGTCAGATCAGGAAAGCACCGCAGCCTCAGCTCCATGCGGATCTATTGCAGAGACCAGGCGTCAGGGCTGGAAGGACATGAGCCTGGCATTTCCACTGTGCCACATGGGCACTGACCTGCCGGCTCCACACTGTTCCCGGATAAGCTACCCCCGAATCACCTGTGAGGCCGGAAAACTGTCGGATCGTAGGGTCTCCCGTAGATACTCTGATTCTGTAGATAGGAACGGGGCCTGGGAGTCTGACTTTTAACTGTCCCAGAGCATGCTGACTCCCGGGAAGGCTGGGAGCCACTAGAATTGGTGACTGCTCTCTGGTCTCAGGTAAAATTTGGATGTGTGTCAGCAAAGTGGCTTTGATCCCGTGTGTGCAGCACCTGGGTCACAGTGCTGTCCTGGCCCCACAGAGGGGGGCCAGCTGGAAAGCCCTCAGCCCATGATGAAAGCTCAGCAGCCTCCATTTGACTTCCCTCCATAGAGGCCGAGGGGCGGGCTCACTGACCTCTGCTTCCTCTCCCCAGGGAAGGGAGATCTGATCGGCTGTGAGCTGCCCCGGCGTGAGCAGGTGGTCAAGGCCAATGCCGACGTGAAAGGGCTGACGTACTGCGTCCTGCAGTGTCTGCAGCTGGCTGGGCTGCACGAAAGCCTGGCACTGTACCCCGAGTTTGCCCCACGCTTCAGCCAGGGCCTCCGAGGGGAGCTCAGCTACAACCTGGGTGCTGGCGGAGGCCCCACGGAGGTGAGGATGCTGGGTATGTGCATGGAAGAGGCTGGGGTGCCAGGGAGCCTGGTGAGGTGAGCAGAGGCTGGGGTTTTTGGAGGTGCTGTGTTAGTACATGGCCTGGACGAACACTCCCCGCACATGGTAGGGGTCTACACTCTCCCTGCCCCTTCACACCCACACTCTGTCCTTTAGAGCCCAGCCATGCTCAGCCACTGCGCCCAGTTTTCCTGGCCCATCTGAGACAGCCTGGCCTCCAGAGTGAGGTCTTAGGGGAGGGCCGCCGAGCCCACTGGTACCAGAAAAGGAGCCTGTTGGCCAAAGAGGAAGGATGGTGTCACAGGGCAGGGCAGCGGCTACACACAGCCACCAGGCCACCTCTGAAGAAAGCCCTGCATCTGTCCTACTTCTTCACCATGAAATAAAACTGCTCAGAGGGGCATTTGAATTTTCCTGACTTATGTCACAAATTCCAAACCAGTTTTTAGTACTATGTTCTCTTAGATAGTTCAGTTAGCCTAAGGGACCAAGCCACACTTGGCTAGAATTTTGAGGGGCTTAGTGGCTTATGGTGACAGCAGGAAAGCAGCCCTTCCCTCCCCCAAGTGAGCTTCCTCCTCAGAAGGGTGAGGTCAGGGTGGGGGAGGTGAATGGAGCGTAAGGTAAGCCCAGTTCCCTGGCCCCCACTGTTCCCAGGCGGACACCAGCTCCCTGAGTGGCGGCGACACCCTCATGTCCACACTGGAGGAGAAGGAAACAGATGGGGAGCAGGGCCCTGCGGCCTCACCAGCCCCAGCTGATGAACCCTCCAGCCCCCTGCTGTCCCCAGGCTGCACCTCCTCATCCTCCGCCGCCAAGCTGCTGTCCCCGCGCCGAACCGCACCCCGGTCCCGTCTAGGTGGCAGAGGGCGGCCAGGTAGGGCAGGGACTGAAGCTGGCCCCTCTGCACACCCTCGGAGCTTAGAGGGGCTGCAGCTGCCCCCTGTGCCATGGAATGTGCCCCCGGATCTGAGCCCCAGGTGAGCAGGCGCTGGGCCACTGCCCTTCGGCAGAGATAGTGCTGATAGGACCAGGGCCCCGGCCACTCACACCCCTGCCCTGGGTGCCCCTCCCTCCATCCTAACCCTCCCAGCCTCCTCCATTGACTTGTGTAACTTTCCTTGACTCCTTCGTTTCCCAGCTGCCCCCCACCCCCCCATTCATATAAGTACACACTCTAACCGACTCCGCCTCTGGAGTTCCCATACCTCCCATTCAGAACTCAGCTCAGAACTCTCCTGCTGTTTCATGTGTCAATCTTGGATCCCCAGTGAAACTGCAATCTCCTAGAAGGGACATCTCATATTACCTTTCTCTTGGGGTCCCAAGCCCCCTGTCCCGGCTCCAGGGTCCTGTAACTTCTATATGAGGACACTGGGGTATCTTGTCCCAAGAAACACCGCAGTGGCTACCTGTCGATTTACTGTCCTGGTGCCTGTGTCCACAGGGTAGTAGATGGCATTGAGGATGGCTGTGGCTCCGACCAACCCAAATTCTCCTTCCGCATGGGGCAGTCTGTCCCAGAATGTAGCAGTAGCTCCTCCCCTGGACCAGGTACTGGGACCCGGTGCTTGGGGGAAGGTTGGCAGGGCACTCCCTTTGCCCTGTGACCCTCTGAGAAACCAACAGGATACAGAGGTTGCCTAGAAGCCCTCCTCCCCTCACCCACTGCATGGTATGGGCAGGGAGTTTGGTGGTTAAGACCAGCACCTTGGTGTTGGAGGGTGGCTGGGAACGGGGTTTGGAGCTCTGCTGTCAGCTCTCTAGCAGTGTGACCTTGGTTCTCGCCTCAGCTTCCGGTCTGTAAAATGGTTGTGTGCACACTAAATAAGATAATGTTGCTAAGATCCCTAGCACATCTTTTGGCTCACTGGCAGGGTAGAGGGCTGAGGCAGAGTTAAAAATGGCCCCCAGCCAAGCCATGCAGCCCTGGGTGTGGACCAGGTAATGAGCTCCCAGGAGCGTCCATGTCCCTGGAGGACAGAACAAGAGACAGGCACAGAAAGCAGCTTCCCGGGGAGAAGGCAGGGGGCAGGGTGTCCGAGGTCCCCTGGCAGTTTGGGCAGAATTCATTAACTTGGGCCCTTTCTGTACTAACTGGGGCAGAGGCCTGGACCCTGGCTAGTAACCTCCTCCTACGGTCCACAGAGAACAGCCTGCTTACCCTCCCCCTCGGACCCAGTGAGGCGAGTAACACAGACACGCTGGACAAGCTTCGGCAGGCTGTGAGTGAGGGGAAAGGGGAGGGGGGCAGGGAGACTGCTGTTGTGTAGGTCCTGACTCCACTGACCTTCCCTCTTCCCTCCGTGAAGGTGATGGAGCTGTCTGAGCAGGTGCTGCAGATGCGGGAGGGACTGCAGTCCCTACGCCAGGCCGTGCAGCTCCTCCTGGCACCCCACAGGGAGGGCCCATGCCCTCAGGCGTCAGGAGAGGGGCCAGGCCCAGCCAGTACCTCTGGACTCTTGCAGCCTCTGTGTGTGGACACCGGGGTATCTTCCTACTGTCTGCAGCCACCAGCTGGTTCTGTCTTGAGTGGGACCTGGCCCCACCCTCGTCCGGGGGCCCCTCCCCTCATGGCACCCTGGCCCTGGGGTCCCCCAGCATCTCAGAGCTCCCCCTGGCCTCAAACAACAGCTTTTTGGACCTCCACCTCTGACTCAGAGCCACTGGGCTCAGGAGAACTCTGCCCAGAGCCTAGCACCCCCGGCTCGCCGCCTCCTGAGGAAGAGGCTAGGACTGAGCCCCTGGATCCTGTGAGCCAGGCCGAGGCTGCCAGCACTGGAGAGCCCCCGCCAGGGTCAGGGGGCCTGGCCTTGTCCTGGGAACCCCACAGCCTGGAGATGGTGCTTATTGGCTGCCATGGCCCTGGCACGGTCCAGTGGACCCAGGAAGAAGGCACAGGGGTCTGACTGCCAGCACCAGAACTCATTGTTGCCAGACATGCTGCCATTTGCTGCTTTGCCCAACCTCGGGATAGAGGAAGGGCGGCAGCCACCCCCAGGGACTCCGGGCTGCCTGCTGGCTCAGGGCAGGAGCCTGAGAGCCAAGGAAGGCCTGGCCCTGGGTTCTCATGGAGGGTGGGCTGGAGCCTCAGGGACAGGCCCCAGGCTAGTCGTCCTCTGGCCCCTTCTTGTGGGTCCCCCCTCAGCCTGCTCCTCTGACCTCCTTGTCTCCTTCTGGGAGACAGAGGCTGAGGCCAAGGAGGGGTTCTGCCATCCCCTGCATGTGCCCCTGACTCACCTGTCCCATATTTTTTATATTAAAAGGTAATAAAGAAACTACTTTGGAACTCAGTGCTTTTTACTTACAAAAGAAAAGTAATACAGTAAAAGTCTGAAGCTAATCAGCTGGAGACACAGGGATTAGGAGTCTGGGGAGAGGGGAAGGTGGTCTGCTGAGAGAAGGGGAGGGGCTCTGGCTCTAAGGGAGCTGCAGAGTCCCAGCCCCTAGGGGTTCCTGAGGGCCAGCCCCGTACCCTCTCTCCCCTGCCCCACCCCGGCAAAGGCTCAGATCAGTGGGCTGTCAGTTGGGTCTCTTGCTACCCACTGGTTTTTCCAGGAGCCCGGGTTCCCAGCTCTAGGTAGGGAGCTGGAATGGCAGGCGAAACTGAGGCCAGAAAGCCCATGGGTCCTGCCACCATGCCTCACTGTGGGGTGATCTTGGCAGCCTCAGCCCGGATAAGGGCAATGAGGTCCTGGTTGATGAGGAAGACGAATCGCAGGCTGGCAATCTATAGGCAGGAGAGAAGGGGGGCTGAGGACAGAGGTGGGACTGGAAGCCAGGCCCACATACTGGCTCACCACACCCCAGACAGGTCTCAATGTGGCCTCTCCACCTCCTTCCCAACTCACCTCCACCACGGAGTTATTGCTGAGGCGCCATTTGGAGCCACACAGCACTGGCCGTCCATCGATATAGATGGGCCGCCGACCTTCATTGGCAATGAAGAAATCACCGTTGTTTTTCAGTTTGATGACACCTATGGAACAGAGAAGAAAAAGAGGATGGTGTGGTGGGGGAAGACCAGAAAAGAGCCCAAAGCCCCCATGTACCCTCTCTGATTCTTGGGGGTGGGCTAGAAGGCACCCAGGATTCCCAAATTAGAGATCTTGAAAGGCCAGCTCATCCATGAGAGTTTCCACAGAGACCAAGCCCCAAGGCTGCAGAGGGCAGTGAGAAACCAGGAGAGACATCCTCACTGCTTCCTGTTGGTACCTTGCTTCCGGGAGATCTTCCAAGCTGGACCCTCCAGAGACAGGTCCACGTCAATCTGGTTATCCTTGGTTGCCCTCCCCAGGGTGATCTGGGGAAATGGAGCAGGTGAGGGCTAGCAGCTGAGGATTGGGGGATGGGTCCACACAGGCCAGGGAAAGATGAGAAATGAGGGACCAGACACAGAAAGGACATGAGGGGAAGACTGATGGAGAAGGGAAACAGGAGTGGGGAACGGGAATGGGATGGAGCTGGGCCTGCCTTACCTCTCTCGAGCGCATCAGGTACCGCACCATGCGGCCCCGTAGCACTGCCAGCGTCTGGTTGTCGAAGTCCGGAGAGCTCATGCCTGGGGGAGGAGCAGCTCGTGTGGGGGAGAGCCCACCCTTTAGGGCTACAGGGCAGAAGGCAGGGAGCCAGGGCACTGAGGGAAAGGAAGATGCACCTAGCCAGGCAATCCTGGTCCCCTGGCCTCCTCACCTGTGATGCTATCTACGAGCACCTGCCACTTATGCAATTCCTGTTCCAGCTGACGAATCTCTCGCTTCTGGCGCCGGTCAGCCACTGTCAGCTCTGGGGTGAGTTGGGGTGGTAAGGAGGGACACACCAAAGTCACTAGCACCTGGTACTGGTCCACTGTGTTCAGGCAGGAGCTTCCATCCCCTTACTGTTCCCACCAGAGCACACTCACCATGTTCCAGGACCTCATCTCGCATGTCCCTGGGAGGTGAGAAGAGAAGAATGAATGAGGTTCCACTTCCAGCTCACCTGCCATCACCATCAGGTACTCCTCGGCCCATTGGGACCTCCCTCAGCCAGTTAGCCCAGCGGCCCAGGAGGCTGCTTCTCTGGTCTCGGCCTAGCCTTCTTCCTGGGGAGCCTGGAGGTGTAAGGTGCTGTGGGAGTGTGAGGGTTGAGCAGAGAGACCAGGTGCCAATCGCTACAACTGGAGCTTGAGGCTGCACCTGGGCTGGGCTGTTCTCTGCAGCAGGAGCGGTAGGGCCAGGTACCTGAGCACTCTGCCCCAGGAGGACCACCCTGCCTGTGGGCCCAGCCACTCACTTGAGCTTACTGTCATCAATCAGGTCCTCTGCATCGGAGAAGTTCAGCACCTGGTCCCCCTTGGGCAGCGGCTGCACTGAACAAAGGACGGAGGGAGGGTCAGCACCGATGCTACTACTCAGCCTCCAGCTGCTGAGCAGACCACTGAACTGAGGGGACACACTGTAAAGACTGAGCCTGTGGGGTCAACTTCCTGCTGAAATGAACAAAGTTAATCCAACACCGGTAAGGAGTGCATGTCAGATTAGGCTGCTTGCTAATCTGGCACAAAGCAGGCCTGGGGTTAATGGAGGGCAGAGGCGCTTCTGCAAAGGGAAGGGAATTAAGTCTGACCTTTCGTGTGGGCTTTTTGGTGTGTGAAGGGCTCTCACACAGCCTTGAACTAAGTAGAGAAGGCACTGCTCTTAGTTCCATTTTACAGATGAGGAAATGGACACAGGAGGGAAGGTTCATCTATGAGACTCTAGTTTAGGACAGAACTAAGATTCAAGCTCTGCTTTCCTGATTCCAAACCCAAAAACCAAAGCATCACATGCTCCTGAACATTTTCTGCCGCCCTCAGCGAGGGGCTGAGGCACTAGCCCATTTAGAAAGGATGTGCTAGAAGGAGTTACCCGACCCTAACCAGTGTTTTTCAAACTGTGAGTCATACCGTGTTAATGAGTCGTGAAATTAGTTTCATTTTTTCCAAAAATGAGATGGAAATAGGATAATATCAGAGCCCATTAGATATGTTCAGGATAAATATTGTTTCATGAAAGTTTCTCAGTTTTTTTTCTAGTCAAAATGTGAAAGGGACCTGGGCCTCCAAAATCTGAGAACTGCTGCCTTAAGACTGGCTCTTCCCACAATTGCAAGTGTGTGTTCAGTAGCAGCTCCCACTAGCTAGTGGCTGTGAAACTGTCGGTTGAGGAGTTTGACAACACTGGGTGTCCTCACTCTCTGCCAAATGTTCCCTCTACCACCACACCGGCCTCCTAGGGTCAGACTGTGGGGAGATGGGTTGGGGTGGTCACTGCCACCAAGTCCCTCCCCCACCACAGCTGCCTGAAGTCCCACCAACCTAATATTCAATTGACTTAACAACTAAGCAGTGTACATTCCCTGTTCCTAAGGACTCCTAGCTCTAAATAGCAAAGAGAAATCAAATACCCACATAAGAACTCTTGGAGAGAAAAATTAAATCTTTAAGTTAGCAAATAAGTTTACACAAAATAACTTTCAAAACAGTGACAAAGGAGCTAGCTATAATAGCAAAAATAACTTTATCCAGTATCCATTCTCTCTGGGAATTCAGTGATATTTGGGCGGGAGGAAGCAGATTTGGATGCTGCAGGAATAAAGTGGGCTGCCTGCTGGGCACTAAATTCAGAGATCCTTAGGAAAGAATGATGGGCCTCCCCCTGACAAGATTTCCTAAAATCCTCTTGTAGGAATGTCTTTAAGTAGCCAGAGCTGCAGGCCCAGATGGTAAAGCGGTAAAGCGAAGGGCATGACCAAAGTTTCCTTTTCACGACAATGTGAACAACAATGTAGAAGGCAACGGGCAGTAACGTTAGGAAGAGCTGCGTGTGCTGCATTATGCAAGTCTGACGCTGAATCTCAAATCCAACCGAAGCGTTTCCTGCAGTTTAATCAGACTGCTTTCCTGATCTGTCACTAGGAGTGAGAGTTTTACTGCTGAGGGAAGAGATGGAGCAGGGAGCATTCTGGCCCTTGGGGAAGAAGGACAAAAGGACCGGATGTGAAGTCCCAGTGGGGGTTCTGAATGGCCCGAAGGCAGCCTGGCAGCACTGACTGTTGGTGGGAGGAGAGGCAGTGAGTGAAAGGTGAAGAGAGGGAAGGGCATCATCTCTTGGATGGGAAATGGGGAAGGGTGAGCAGTGAGGGGGATGTTCACATTTTGCTCATACCTGAATGTTATTCATGAAGATTATATTAACGTATTATTTATCCTATATAATAAAAGCCTAATATGCTAAGTGTCCTGTCATCTGGTTGGCTGGGCAACCAATCAAAGCGTAATACACTAATGATATGCTAAGGCTGCTCAACCGCTCGCTATGATGAGCACTGACCACCAAGGGGCAGTCGACCAGTCGAGCCAGTTTCGGCCCAACGGCAGAATGACCGGTCACTATGACGCGCACTGACCACCAGGGGGCAGACACTCAATGCAGGAGCTGCCCCCGGTGGTCAGTTTGCCTCCTACAGGGGGAGCACTGCTCAGCCAGAAGCTGGGCTCATGGCTGGCGAGTGCAGTGGCGGTGGTGGGAGCCTCTCCCACCTCCGTGGCAGCGCTAAGGATGTCTGACTGCCAGCTTAGGCCCGCTCCCCATGGAGTGGGCTTAAGCTCCGTTAGTCGGACATCCCTTGAGGGCTCCTGGACTGCAAGAGGGCACAGGCAAGGCTGAGGGACCCCCCAAGTGCATGAATTTCATGCACCGGGCCTCTAGTGTAATTATAAAATGCCAAAATCCAAACAAACAAAACCAGAAATGATAGACAAATAGCCATCTAGACATTTTGCCCAGGATTCCAAGCAATTTTGGCTGAAATTACCCTTGCCATGAAGCTGAAGACCGTTCCAGCTACTGTCCCTCCCTCTAGAAGGAAGTGGCTTTTGCTGCAAAGAGAGGTGAACCAGACACTGGGAGCCACTGAGGAACTACAGGGCACGTGAAGGCAACTGTGCTCAGAATACTCACACACGCAAACCCACTCTGCCAGTTCATGGGGCCAGTTACCTGTCTGGTCCTCCAGCAAGTAATACTGCTTCATGAGCTGCCAGTGGGCCTGCAGAGCCTTGGCGGTACGGGCCAGGTAGAAGGCATCAGGGTGTCTGTGCAGCAGGTCCTGGAAGGTCTCCAAGGTGGGCTGGCTGGTCTGAAGGGCAAGAAGCATGCTCTCTCTAGGCACCTAGGTTTTCTCACTCCTGCCTTTCCACCACACCCTTGCCCACCCCCAAGCCATTCCCACCAGGAGCCGGAAGAAGCTATGGCTGTCCAGGGAGCCGGGCTCGCCTCTTCCTGAGTACAAGGGTGTGTGGATCTGCACAAGCATGTCTCCAGCAGTGGGGTCTCCCCACATCGGTTTTCTAGTTCAGCGGTCACCAACTGGTGGTCTGTGGACCACTGGTGGTCCATGAGGTCCGAAAGGTTGATGACCGCTGTTCTAGTTAGTCCAGTTCCCACCCTGCCCAGCCCCTTCATCAACCTTACTAGCCCTCATCCTTACCGATCCCACTTTGCTGAGCAGCTGTTCCTCAGCCTTGCTGAACAGAGCCTTGCTCTGGATGGCGGCAATGGCCTCTGGGTGCAGCTGCCTCATGGCCTGGCAGGCCAGCCTAGGCAGGGAGGAGACAGGTCAGGACAGTGTTGAAGGGAGGCTGTTAAGCAATCTAAAGTTCCTATTTCCCCCAAAGCCTGCAGGTCTTTGAGATGCAGGACGAGAGGCTAGACCCTCAGTAGGAAGAGCCCAAGGCTTAGCATGGTCTCATGGGTTTGTCCAAAGTACGAACAGGCAACTCAAGAAACCAAGTCCCTGTGTTCAACCCAGTGAAGAGATTCAAAGACACAGCCGCTTGGGGCCAGTCCTGAGGAAGATCCTAAATCCAGCTGAGGCTCTCTCACCAAGACCTTTGTCCTTGGCCAAAGCTGCCACCCATTAGCCACTGCCCAGCACTTCCTCTTTCTCACACTGAGCCCTGCCTGTTTCCTGGTATATCAGGGCCATGGCTAAAGCTTAAGCAGTGCCAGCAGCTATGGAGTAGAAGACAGGTGTTAAGCATCCAAACAAATTTGGATGACATTAAATGAAGTAACTGAGGAGGAAGAGTGTGTGGTGCATGTGTGCACAAGTTTATTTGGAACTCAGGGTGCTAAAATTAGAAGGAATTGTGGGTGATCGGTGTGAAAAGGTTGGGAGGTGACTTGCCTCAAACCACAATGCACACAGTGGTGGAACCAGGGCTCCCCTCACTCATGTGGGTGTTTTCTCCTAGTCTATTTCCTTGACTTCTAGATCCCCTTGCCCCTGATATCAAGCCAGAACTAGCAGGGTTGGCAGCAGGAAGAAGCTTCCCTCTAAAGCCTGAGGATGCAAGGGCCCAGGAGCCCTGCCTCCCGGACCCCCTCTTTGGGCCCTTATACAATTCTCTTGTTCCAGGGGCCAAATTCTGGTATCCCCAGTACTTCTCCACTGCTGGAGCCAGCCCCACTCACTTGGAGATGACAGGATCGTAGAGCAGGGCGTACCAGCGCTCCTGGACTTCCCGAAGGGTGAAGCGGCAGCTGAACTTCACACCCAGGTGGACTGATGTCAGGTCATTGGTCTGCAAGGCCCCAGAGGGGTTTGCTTCAGCCTTACCGCTGGAAAGAAACCCTTCCCTTGCCACCCGCAGGGCACTACTGGGCTAGTTGGGGGACAACTGGAGGCTGGGGGAGAAAGAGTGCCAGGAAAACTGGTGGGAACCACTACCTGCAACACAGCGTTGATGAGCAGGAGGTCATCAGCAGGCTTCCAGCGGCCCAGATCCTTGGTCACCTGAAGTGGCTGTTTGCTCTTTTTTACTCGCTTGGTGATTCCAGGAGTGGGGGCTGGGCTGGGCGGCACAGGAGTGCTGGGGGCCTTGGACACCTGGGCAGAGGACAAGAACACAGTGAGCTCAAAGCCAGCATCAGGGCAGCTGGTCTTCAAGTGACAGCCCCAGCCCCACTCAACAATAAGCAGCATAGGCAGGGAGCTAGTTTTCTAATACCCGTTTCCACCAGAGCACTTCTACATAGTCCTTGACCATATGGGGTCTTTTCTTTGCTGGTGGCACCCCCAACCCCAGAGTGGAGGGTGGGTAGAGAGGATACCAGGAAAACACTCTTACTGGTACAGTGTCTGGGGCCAGAGCAATGCCACCTGGGGATTATTTTTACACCCAGCAATGCTGGGAACAGGCTGTCTGCTCCCAGAATAGATGCATGCTCCATGCCTCCCACACAGAATGTGATACAGGATG